>NC_057391.1:40240286-40547483 GCF_019320065.1 Cervus canadensis
ATACATATTACCCTAAACCCTAAATGGGAAATACATAAAATTCTTTCATTTTAATTATGTATACCCTGGTGCCTCAGATGGTAAAGAAATCTGACTGCAATGTAGGAGATCCAGGTTTGATCCCTGGGTTAGGAAGATCCCTGGGAGAAGGAAATGGTAACCCACTCCAGTATTCTTGCCTGGGGAATTCCATGGATAGAGGAGCCTGACAGGCTACAGTCTGTGGGGTCACAAAGAGTCGGACAAGACTGAGTGACTCTCTGTCTGTCTATATGTAGTTATATAAACCATACATATATGTTTTGCTTTCTATTTAATGAAGTACCACCAAGTTAAAGTATGAAGCACCAAAGCCCTCAAAAGCACCTGAGGTTTCACATGAGAAAAGTAAGCACAAAACAGTGTTTCATAACTCTGGGAGGAAATGTAACTTTGCCCAGAATCTAATAACTTATAAAAGGCCTTTCTAAGAAAACAACAGGACTAAACAAAAAAGAAATCACATTTGTGATAATCTCATCCTCATCTGGTACCTTAAAAAGTACATGTCTGATAAAAAAACTTTCCTCTTAAAAAAAAAAAGTTTCAATAATCCCAAGGTAGGCTTATATCTAAACAAGGACAAAACAAGTTGAAAAACTAAAAAAAGAATTCTAGTCAGTAAGTGGGCTCTTACACCCTCTGATTTTTCAAAGTCTCCTTTACTGACTGGGACTTGCGGTGCCCCTGAGGACTGGTGTCCTCTCCTCTACTTTCCCCACTTTCTTACCTTCCCTCATGTAGTTCCCTTTGGTGTTTTTCCAAGAGCTCTTTTTGCAATTCCTCTTTCTCAAGAATGTGTTTCTCCACCAGGCTTTTCAGCTGCTCCTGGTGAGCTTGTTCTAGTTTCTGAGTCAAGCCCCTCACCTTCTCCTCTGTCCAGGCGCCATTTTGAACAAGTTTTTCCCTCTCTCTGTTAAAGCCTTCCTCCACCTGCTCCAGCCTAGCCCTGAGGGCCATCTCATGTTCCAGCCGCAGCTCCTCCTGCACGTGAGTCTTTTCCTCAGCCCACTTCATCTGCAGCTGTTTTTTCTCCTCCTCATGTCTGCAGATAGCCAAGTGTTGTGCCTCCTTGAGTACTTCTGTCTGGCCCTGAAGTTCTGCAATTTTATTTTTAAGGTCACTTATTTGTTCTTCTAAGATGTGTACTTCATTCTCACACTTGAGCTTCATATTCTCCTGCTCCTTTTCAAAGGCAACTTTGGTTTCATCTAGCTGCTTTTCATAATAGTTCACCTAAAGCCAGAAAGTGAAACCACCACAGTGTTATTCAAGTCAAAGCCATGGAAAGGCGATGGGGCAGTAAAGACTTTTTTCTTACAAGACATTTCTCAGTTTTCCTATTTTTGTTTTAAAGTAACAATTCAAAACACATTAAATATTTTTTAGTCAGGCATGGTTTGATTTCCTTTGTAAATTGGTTGAATGTTATTAGTTTCTAAACAACTCTGTTAAAACTAACTAGACCTTCACATAGACACTGTATTTCTTCACAGGCATCCTTTCCAACTGCAAACTGAAAGTCTTAACATAGATAATTATATTCAAGTATTTATTTAACACCTGTCAGGTACTCTGCAGGCCTCATGGGAAGACAAGTTGGATAAGGCATTGCTCCCTCTCTAGACATGGTTATGACAAATATAAAGAAAGTGTACTACCAGTCAGAATAAAATATATAAGAACATGTATAGGAAAAATAACTACAATGTAACCAGGGGACTCCAAGGAGGTGAAAATCATGTTTGGTTGGGAGAATTCAGGAATATAAGAGGTAGCATTTAATGTAAACTCTGAAGGTTAAGTAGACTTTCAAGAGGTAGAAAGAAATAATAACATAGCATGTAATAGCATGAGCAAAAGAGGACAGTTTGATGAAGAGCAGCAAACTACCTGGTTTGGCTGGAAGATAAAGTAACTCAAAGGAATGATAAAAGAGAAGACTGGAAATATAACCTAAAGCAACATGTAAATGGTTTTGAAAACCAAGATTCAGAACTTGTACCTAATTTAGGAGGTAATGCTATATCAAAGGACTTTTTTAAGTTTTTTTTTAATGAGTTGGAAATAATGTAATGACCTTCAAGCTCCATGCTGGCTAGGACTGAAGATATTCCATTTTTAAGACTCTCTCTCCTACAAGGAAGAGCCCTCAAAGGCCCCTTGGCCTGTGAAAGCATCCTGAGGAAGTGAGTTCCTGGTAGCCACCCAGATGCATGAGGAAATGTACAGAAAGTGCTGCTCTGGGAGAAAAAAGAATGGAGAGTGTCGTACATGCAAAAGCTTGTCAGAGCTCAAAGAACTCAGAGAACAGGATTGAGAAGAAAGTCTTACTTTATCTTCAAGCTCCAGTCTTAGGTGACACAAGTCCCTGTGATGTTGTTCTTTCATCTGTTCGATGACCAGCTCTGCCTCGATGCTCATATTCAGTGGATTGCATTCTTCAGAACCAAGCCCTGAAAACACATGGGATCTGTTGACCCGGCTGCAGGTTCTTTCAATAACACAACTGGTATTAATTATAGAATCCTAAATTGCAATAGATGATATCTACTAGGAAACAGCAGAATCCAAGAGTGGTCTCTTGTTTTCAAGCATGAGGGAAAATGAGAAAAAACAAAGACAACAGATTTTCCATGTACAGGCAGTGTATCAAACCTTACTAGAAGTCAATAGGACTGGAGGTGGGAACAGATGGGGAAAATGTTTCTTAAAAGTGACCTCCTGCTAATGAAAATGCTGCAGAGAGAGGCAGTATGATCAAACCAACCAGCCTTCTTGCCATCCAACAAATACTGGGTGCCAAATCAGCAGAAGGGAATGTGGCAGGAGGATGAATGGCCAGCATACTTGCTATGCTTTGAGGTGTTAACTTCATGGATCAAGAAATCCAACCCACCACTCAACATTACAGAAGATTGAGCACTATAATGCTAATTTCCTGTAGTGCAGGTGGGGCCTCATCTTAAATTATCAGCTAAAGTTATTTAAAAGAATAGAGCATAGGTTAGGAACCTTGATATAGGCAGATTCAGTAGAAAACTATCAACTCATTCCATAGGAGTTCACCTCTGCAACTGCCCACAATGGTGACTGAGACAAACATTGAAATGTGAAGCATACGCTGAGGGCTGAGCTAGTGCACAGATGAAATGATTACATCTAATACTAAGGCAGGGGATTAATATTAAGGCAGGGGAATTGACAATTAAGGCAATCTGGAATTGACAATCTTTGGGCTTTCTCTATATCTGTGATAGCATTCCCCATCTGAGAAGTGATACCTGGGGTGTAAACCATCCCAAGATGGCACAGTCTCATGTACCCATGATTAGAACTCCCAGCCCTTGCTCATCTACGGAAAAGCCCAGAAAAGCTTCTGAGATATATCAGTTGGGCTCCATCCTTTTACCATAGTACGGCTACAGAGTACAGACTTAGAGAAAAAGTATTCAAGCCTCTTCCTGTTCCCTCCTCACTCCCTTATTTACTGTAGAATAAATAGGTAAGGAGAAGAATAAACAACCATTGTGAGAACCTGTACTCCTGTTCCAAATAGCAGTGGGGAAAACTATTTACAATGAAGAATTCATTATAAACCCTTTCTGAAATTCATATTCAACACACTGGAGGAAAGAGGCAGGATATGAGGAGGGAGGAAAAGAGCTGATAATGAACATAGGAGGGTTCCCAAACAGCTCTGCCTTCCAGCTGTATTACTCAAAATCCTCCCCAAGGCACAGGCACCAACATTTATTTATCTTATTTGTTGTTTTGCAGGCATTTAGCACAACCAGTGTAAGGAAATCAAATTCTGGGGTTTCTGGCTGGCTCACTCTACAAAACATTGTCATACCAGTTAGGCACTGTTTTAGAAAGGGAGGATTCAGCAATAACTCAGTGACTGAATTCTAACACTCCCAAGGCCTGGATTTGCAGACTCATGGCCAGTTTTTTTTTAACATCCTTGTGGTTTGATTTTTCCATTTCTTTGTTGATGTGTATCAAAATCAGATGGAAATATTTTCATAAAGACTTCAAGGGCAAATGAAAAAAACATACCACAAGTGAAACAACTCAAGAAAACAGCATTGCCAAAGTCTTTTTTTGGGGGGTGGGGGGTGGGGTAGTGCTGTGGGGGCGGAGAAGGCAGGGTTGCCAACATTTTGCAATTTTACATTCAACCATGGTTTTAAAATCAAAAGTCAAGGCACAGACTCTGAAAAGATGGTGTCTGAATGGCTTACCCTGGTCAGGCTCGATGCAACCACTGTTAATATCAAGTTCTTCTGACAGTGAGTTCTTCAAGGGAAGCCTGAGTACTTTGCCTTGGGTACGATATTCTTGCAGTTCAGACTGGAGTTCGTCTACTTGGTCTTGTAATAGCTGGAGTTTGAAAACCAATATAAATCTTAGATGTGATGTCAAAAACAAGCAACGGAAGAAAAAACAGATAAACTGTACATCATCAAAATTGAAAACTTCTGTGCTTCAAAGGATACCAACAAGAAAGTAAAAAGACAACCCACAGCATGGAAAAAAAGAAAGTTTTTGCACCTTATATATCTGATAAGAGACTTGTATACAGAATATATAAAGAACTATTATAACTCAATAATAAAAAGACAAATAACACATTTAAATGTTCAGCAAAGGATCTGAAGAGACATTTCTCCAAAGAAGATATATTGACAAGCACATGAAAAGATACTCAATGTTATTAGCCCTCAGGGAAATGCAAATCAAAGCCACAATGAGATTCCACTTCATATCCACTAGGATGGCTGAAATAAAAAGGACATAGAGTAACAACTGTTGGCAAGGATAGAGAGAAACTGGAACTCTCATACTGGTGGGAATGTAAAATGGTGCAAATATTTTGCAAAAAATTCGGCAGTTCTTCAAAGGTTAAGCATACAGTCATCATGTGATTCAATCCCACTCCTCAGTACATACCCAAGAGAAATGAAAGCATCTGTCCACACAAACGCTCACACACAGATTATTCACAGCAGCCCATTATTCACAATATTTGAGATAACTCAATGTCCATCAACTAAGGGATGGATAAATAAAATGTGGTATGGCTATGTTATGGAATATTATGCAGCAATAGAAATAAAGTACTGATACATGGTACTACATGAGGAGAGCTCAAAAACAATACGCTAAATGAAGGAAGCCAGTCACAAAGGTCGATATAAATCCATTTATAGGAAATGTAAAAAATAGGCAAAACCAAACAGACAGCAAATAGAGTATTAGTTGCCTAGGGCTGGAGGTCACGGGAGAGATTACAGCTAGGTGGACTGGGAGTTTCTTTGCGGGTGATGAAAATGTTCTAAAATTTATTATGGTAATGGTTGTACAATTCTGTGAATATACTAAAAGAGACTGAATTGTATACCTTAAGTGGATGAATTGTATGGTTATGAAAAGCTATTAAAAAATAAATAAGTGGATGAATTTGGGGAATTTTTGGAGGTGGAGCTGACAGATTTTACTGATGAAATAACTGAAAGCATAGGAGATTAGAGACAAGAGCCAAAATTTGTATTTGTATTCACAAAATTTGTATTTGTAAGAGTGACAAATATTTCATTTCTTTTCTCAAAATCTGCGTATTTATTTCCTGAGGAGGCAGACTATGAACAACCTCATAAGGAGGTGATTGTTTTCTTCATTTTTGCCCAAGTACTATGTTCATCTAAAGCAGGCTGAACTCAGTTATGTTCACCATGTTAAAATACACAAGAGTTTGTGGTTTAAAAAAAAAAAAAACCCAGATTCCTGAGTTTAGAAGAGTTACTTTTCTAAAAAAATCAAAGATTCTTATTTATTAGGATGTTTTTGTGTCCTCTAGTAGTAATGACTTACTACTTAAAGACCTGAGTGGTTTCTGCTCTATTGGCGTTTTGTAAATAAAGGAAGGAATGTATTCAGGAAAAATCCCCACAGAACAAAAGCAAATTATATCAGAGTAGGCCTGCACTCTGGAAAGGCTGGTTTTGGAATAAGCATATCAACATGACCACAGTTTCCTTCTCTTAGAATAAAACTTTATTTTCCTCTAATTACTGGCAATTTCTGACCCAGATAAAACAAACAACTGCAGTTTGCACGACTCTCTCATATGTCAGGATACTAAATAATAACATTAATAGCAAGCACTTAGGTTAAGTGTTCTCTGTGTCTCAGGCTCTGTTCTAAGCGCTTCACGTGTACTTCTTGACTCTCCACAACAACCCTATTTTGTGGGTTCATTTATTTTTGTCACCTTGAAGATGAGGAATTGAGATACCCACAGGTTACGTTTACCAGTCACTTGGCTAGTAAACGGTGAAGCAGGATCTGAACCTAGGCACTCCTCCACTTACTAAGTTAAATTCTCTTCAGTCACTCACCCGGCACTGCTGCTCATATTCATTTCTCATCTGTGTCAGCCTCTCTTCTTGCAGGAAGAATTCAGCACTGCTGGGATCAAGGTCACCAAACTAGAAAATGGGAAGTGCAAAGTTGTCATTTTTCCCAAGTGTCCTTCTTTGACCTATAAAATACCAAAGGTCCCAGTTTCTGGTGTTCACTCAATCTCTTAAGTATGAAAGGAATGTGACTTTTGAACAGAAACGCCATCCACTGGATGATGGAAAGAACATTCTAGAGTGATGTGTTCATCTAAAGCAGAGATCCTTTCTCAGTGCCATGCAAAGTCACATAGATAATTCCATAATAGACATTTTCTTAGTGGCACTGCTTCTGGTCTTTTGAGTAAACTACATTTCGGGGTTACCTTTCAGGAAATCACATTTAAACAGATTTACCTTTTCTGCCAAAACATTTTCCAAATTTCGCTGAAGTTTGTTTGTCAGACTCTCATACTCTGCCAACTTCTCTGCATTCTCCAGAAGCTCATTTTCTAGACGACTGTTTTCCTGAAGAAATTTGGGGAAATTACGTGGATTAAAAAGGAAGCTGTTGTACCATTTTATATGATGCATAAATCAATGCTCTAGATTGAGAAAGTTTCAGTACCTTCGACGAGAAAAAGCAAATATTAAAAAAAACAATGTTTATTTATAAGCCCAAAGCATGCCTCTTCTTTTTCTTGATACTACAGAACCACGCTATCCAATAGCAGGCACTAGCAGTCCCAGGTAGAGGAGCTGTGAGTATGAAATACTCACCAGATTTTGAGGATTTAGAACAAAAATGAAAAAAAAAAAAAGCTCAATAACAGGTTTTCTATATTAATTACAAGTCAAAATGATAATATTTTAGAGATAACAGATTAAAATGATTTAACATTAAATTCATCTGTTTCTTTTTACCTTTTAATGTGGCTGTCTGAAAATTTGAAATTACATATATGACTTGCATTGTACTTCTATTCGACAGCTTTGCAATTGAAAATTTAATGACATGAAAAGCATTCTCATTAGGATGTCAAATAAAAGACTGATTGCAGAATACCATGTTTATTTGACAGCAAAAGAGAACTCAGAAAAACTACAAAAAGGAGAATATCTCCAACAATTTTCATTTAATGATGATATAGACATGGTTTATATTTAATTTACAATTTGATTTTGGTTTAAAGATATAAAAGCTGCTGCTGCCGCCAAGTCGCTTCAGTAGTGTCCGACTCTGTGCGACCCCATAGACGGCAGCCCACCAGGCTCCCCCGTTCCTGGGATTCTCCAGGCAAGAACACTGGAGTGGGTTGCCATTTCTGTCTCTGTCTCTAATGCATGAAAGTGAAAAGTGAAAGGGAAGTCGCTCAGTCGTGTCCGACTCTTTGCGACCCCATGGACTGCAGCCTACCAGGCTCCTCCGTCCATGGGATTTTCCAGGCAAGAGTACTGGAGTGGGTTGCCATTGCCTTCTCCAATATAAAAGCTACACATACAGTTTTTTCATAATTTATGTTTAAATTATTATAATAACACGTCAACCTTGGTCCACAAAATGTGGGGTTTTTTCTGTATGTTTTCAAGGCATATCTTGCCAAAATATAGAGATGATATATTTCTTTTTAGAAAACTTTTTATTTTATATTAGGGTATAGTCAATTAACAAAATGTTGTGGTAGTTTCAGGTAAACAGCAAAGGGACTCAGTCACACATACACATGTATCCATTCTCCACCAAGCTCTCCTCTTATCCAGGCTGCCACATAATATTGAGCAGAATTCCATGTGCTATACAGTAGGTCCTTGTTGGTTATCTATTTTAAGTCAGCAGTGTATACATGTCCATCCCAAACTCCCTAACTATCCTTTCTCCCCTATCCTTCCCACCAGCACCCATAAGGTCATTCTCAAAGTCTGTGAGTCTGTTTCCGTTTTGTAAGTTTATTTGTATTAATATCATCTCTTTTTAGATTCCACATATATGGGATGTCGTAAGATATTTTTCCTTCTCTGTCTGATTTACTTCACTCAGTATGATACTCTCTAGGTCTATCCATGTTGCTGCAAATGGCACTTTGTTCTTTTTAATGGCTGAGTAATAGTCCATTGTTTATATGTACCACATCTTCTTTATCCATTCCTCTGTCAACGGACATTTAGGCAGAGCCAATGTGTTTTAAATATATTCTTGTTCACACCCTTATACAGTTAACATGTAGTGAAAAAGCATGTGCTTGAAGTGTTTAAAAAAGAAAACTACCTTCCTCCCAAATGACAACTCTAGAATTCTAATCTTTCAAAGTATGTCTAAATTTAGATGTTAAAACAGTCAGGAGCAATCTCTGTGAACTGGGCCTGTGTTGGTGCTTTGGAAACTGAGAAGTCAGCTTCTGTTGCTGACCACAGGGAACACACAACTGGGGCCATGGCAGGGGAGACAGATATGGATACAATTACCTAAGATGTGATAGAAAATATGCTATCTTCTGGCAAGAAAAAAAAGTAAGTGTAATGGGAACGAATAAGCAATTGCCCTTCAGTGTTGGAGAAAGCAGTGAGGAGCCTGAAAGCCCACCGAGAAACTGAAATCACTGACGGCAGGTGCAGCAGAGGTCGGGCGTGGACTTGGGGCTTGCTGGCAAGACCTGAGGTTAGGAAGGTAGGAGCGTGAACCCCTTTTCAGGGCCTTTCAGCGCTGCCAAGTTGCACTTTTACAAAGGGTATAGCATGATTTTTAAATGTTCTTCAGTAAGATGGCACCCCACTCCAGTACTCTTGCCTGGAAAATCCCATGGACGGAGGAGCCTGGTAGGCTGCAGTCCATGGGGTCGCAAAGAGCCGGACACAACTGAGCAACTTCACTTTCACTTTTCACTTTCATGCATTAGAGAAGGCAATGGCAACCCCCTCCAGTGTTCTTGCCTGGAGAATCCCAGGAACGGGGGAGCCTGGTGGGCTGCCGTCTATGGGGTCACACAGAGCCGGACACGACTGAAGTGACTTAGCAGCAGCAGTAAGATAACTCTGGTGACCAGGCGGAGGGAGGCTGGATAGATGGAAGAAAGGATGCACATAAGTCAGTTGAGAAATTGTGATGACTTCCAAACCTGTTCAGAGGCTGTGGAAATGGAGAAATGGGATAAATCTGAGAAGCCTTTCAGAGCATCAGCAGGACTCAGAAACTGAGAATGCAGGATGACCAAGGACGGCGACTTCTATGGCTTACAGCACAGGGTGGTGATGGAGATTAGGGTGAAAATTCAGGAGAGGAAGCAGTTTGATGGTCAGGGAGGTAGAACTGACTCAGTTTCGATGTGTGGAGTTTCAGGAACCTTTCATAACCTCAACAAAACTAACTATTCCATAGGTTCTTATTACTTTCAGATACAGTATATGTAGCAACTCACTCAATCTCCACATGAATGCTATGAGGTAGGTATTATGATGGTCACTCTCCTGTACATTAGGAAACAGGCTTGAGTAACCTGATCAAGGTCTTCTGTGAGTAGTGGGATCCAGATTGGAACCAGGCAGCCTTGCGTTCAGACCCCTCCCAAGACCTAAGAGGGTCCCGCCCACCTTCAGCTCCAGCTGACACTGTACCACATAACCCGATGTCAGAGCTCCATAAAGAGAAGGATCACTTCCTCTACTGAGGCACAGGAAATAAGAGGAGGACGTGCAAGGGAAAAGGTAGATTTGGGAGCAGAGAAACAAAGTGGATGGCCTCTATGTGGCAGGAAAAAAAAAGCCATCTGCTAAGGATGAGGAAGGGCACAGCATCAACCAGGTATCAAACAGGCCTGAGGACTCACTGCAACTTCAGCAGGGAAGAACAAGATATGCTGTTGGCAAACCAGAAGCCTGGACACCCCTGAAACCTGGATCCCAGTGGGGCTCTACTATGTCCGGGTGTTGACCCAGACTTAAGAGCCCTGTGCAGACTTGTCCTCTTACAGAGCTGTGGTTTTCCATGAGGTGTTCCCAGAAGGCACACAGACCATATAACTAAGAGGATAATTACCTTCAAAGAGAGGGCGAGGCGGTCCCGGATGTAATTCTCTTCTGTTTTTGCCTTTTCAATTTCTTGCTCAAGTTCCAAACGCTGCTTGCCCACCTGCTGCAGGATCTGCTCTCTCTCCTTTCGAAACTCATTCTTTAAGGCTGCTATTCGCTCCTTGTACTCTTCATCCAGTTTCCTGTGAGAAGGAAAGATTGACAGGCTGCCATCAAGTCCCTGAGAGGTCCCCCTGTAGAGCCACCAAAAACGGAAAGAGTCACAGAGATGGGGAGCTCCTTGAGAAGGTATCCAGTGAGCCCTGCTTTCCTGTAGCCTTGGCCACACCTAAGTCACCCCAGCCAGGTGTGGCCAAGCAGGCAGGCAGGCAGGCAAACCCCACTGTTCTGGGCCAGGGTGGTGGGAAAGGAGGGCCCTGGCCCCACCCATCACACCTGAGGTTGTACTCATTCCGCCGCTCTATGGCTGCGTGGTGATCGTCCACCTCTGAGGCCATTAGAGACTTCAGCTTCTCAGCTTTGTCCAGATCAGACCGTAGCTTCTCTTTTTCTCTGAGCATCTGATCAACTCTCTCCCTAGAACCAGAAAGAAACAAAGTTATAAGGGAGATTGTTACTAGGCAACAAGTAGACCCAAAAAAACTCTCCTCTGGCTTACTCCAATACAAAAACAAAACCAAGACAACCAGAACCCTTCCCAAACACAAAGACATTCCACAGCCCTTTTCAAAAGCCTACATGCAGATCTAAGCTTTACCTCACTTTCACAGAAGTGAGATGATAGGCTAGATTAGCCACCACTGCCTTCAGAATGGAAGAATACATGCCACAGGCATCTGAAGGACTTGCTCAACAAGTAGGAAAGGGAAAAGAGCAGGTAAGCTTTCTGCTCAACTCACAGCAAATGCCGAATCTCAGCCTTAAAACTAGCCAGAGCTGCCTGGTGAATGCTGTTCTTGGTGACCAAAAGTTCATTTTCAAGAGCCAGTGTCAACTCTGTCAAGTTGACATTTCCATCCAGGCTAAAATCCAAGGCCTAGAAATCAGAACAAGTTCAAGATAATCACAAGTTCCATCCTTAGAAAGCAGAAAATGTGAAGGTTATACAGACCTGGAGAACTGAATTTATAATCTACAAACTGGATGTTTACATTTCTTTAATAATTGCTTCGGAACAATATTCAACCTACAGCATAACTAAGGTCTCTCTAAGGAAAACATGATTATTTACGTGTTTTTTTAAAATGCTGTCTGGCATTGTAAATAAACACAATGGCAAAACTCTAATCTTTACCAACCAGAGATCAGTTAAGAAATTTCTTGTCAATAATTTAGGGGTTAAAAACATGAAGTCAGCAACACTCCTGGTTAAAGGGGGTAGGAAAAGTTATCTCTTATGTCTGAGATCTTGTGAACAGAAGAATCATTAAGGAGAAATCAAATCAAATCACAAACAGAATTTTCCAACCCTTCCCAACTTGTCATTTGCCTCCCATTTCAGTTGCCACACCTTCAGGATCTCCTGGCTGTTCTCAATGCCTTCTTCCTGCCAGGTGTCAAGTATCCTCTCCACTGATGCATAGCCCATCCCGTCATCCAGGCAGGAGAAGACCCGGAAACCAATGGTACTCATCATCGCAGATGGGGTGGTGGTCCGTCGTCCACTCTCATCAAAAGACTAGAAGAAGAAAGAGACTTGAGCAAGCTCAGGCATTGCAACATGATGTTGGTCAAAACCAAACGCAGTCAGTTCTGACCACAAGGGGCAGAGCCATGCTTCTTTCATTTATACTGCTAGGATAAAAAGCCATGTGGCCCCTTTGATCTTCCTTTCCCAAGTCAGTCAAGAATGCAAAGCTGATCAACAGCTGACCTGGCAGAGAGAATCCTGCATACAGATGAGATGCATCTCTACTTTAACATCAGGTTCCTTCTGGCCCACAGCTAACAAGAAGGGGCATAATTAGTGGTCTTCCTACTATAATTTACGGTCATTTCTCAAACCCAACTTCCCCAGTGGTTTAGTCTTTCTTTTCTGCTCTTCTTTTGCTTCTCTTTCTCCTCAGTATTTTTCTTCAGACAGCAGATTAACTCACTAGAAATTATTCAAATGGATGTTAACTTTACTCCCAAAGAATCCACTTCCTATTTATTTCTTACCTGCATGGAGATGTGCCTTTTCAATTGTCTATATGGGGTAGATGCTGATGGTGTAAGAGGTTTTCCATTTTTGAACAAGCCATAGAAAAAATCTTCTACACTCATCATACCATCAGGATCAAGATTATGGAAGACTTCTTCAAGCATCTAGAAAAGGGTAACCATATATCTTAACTATTTCTCTCAAAAAACCCCCACGAAGTCCAAAGTACACTTCTAGTCCCAAGTGGCTCAGTGGGAAACAATTCACCTGCCAATGCAGGAGACGCCGGTTCCATCCCTCAGTCTAAGGAAATGGCAACCCATTCCAGTTATTCTTGCCTGGGAAATCCAATGTACAGGAGAGCCTGGCAGGCTACAGTCCATGGAGTCACAAAGAATCGGACACGACTTAGTGATTAAACAACAAAGCCAGTAAATACTGGCACCACTCTTGATCCCAGGGCTCCAGAAATATGACATGTCCCTTTATTCTCACTTCACTAAATATATTTTCCTTTCTAGTAATATGTCCTCCCCCCTCACAGAAACTAAATAAAATTCATTTTCAACATCTTCATAACTTTATGCAACTTAGAAATTAACTGTTTTCTCTTTTGCTCATACTCTTAGAACAGGTTATCTTTAACGTTACTATGCATTATCTTGTGAGTTGAAGAATTACTGAAAAATATAAAGATATAGCTTCCCAGTGTTGTAACAGAAGAAAACAGACATTCATTAAGCCATTATATTATGGGGACTCCACATGATATTTTGCTTATATGAAATTTTGGAAACTAGCATAATTGGGTCTGGGACAGATTCCAATGATTTAAGAGCTTGGGTCTGAAACCCATGCCTTGGAATTTAGAACATTACTTGGAACCACACTGCGGTGTTTGGGGTTTTTAATTTTTTTTTAATGCTTTTGCACAGCAGAAATGAGGACTGGATAGGAAGAATTTCACGTGTGTGCAATGGAAGTGTTTCGAGAGATGTGAAGAGAAGGAAATTCTGCCTGACTATTTTGCCCCCTCTGACAGTAATCAAGTGGTCCTCCTCTTACGGAGTCCCTTCTAGAGGCGTGCCTGGGAGATGGTTTGTTCCCTAACTCACAGAGGAATGGAAAAGGGAATAAAGCAACATGAATCACAGACACCACAAAATAGGGAGGGAAAGCAAAGCCCTCCATTCTCACAGTCAGCTTCCTATCTGGGGGGCTGAAATTTTTCTATAGGACATGACCCCAGTGTACAAAGCAGAAATCACCTGAGATCTCTTAAAGCGCAGACTGATGTAGTTAAATCTGGGGCGGAGGCCTGGGAATTCTACATTTCTAAAAAGATGATGCCTAATTTGCTGAGTAGCAAGGAACTGAATAAGCAACAAACTTACCATTAGTGCCTGCAACTGGGTCCCTTCTAACAAAAGCCTCTTTGTAACAAATCCTCAAATTTTCAATATTTATTTCCTAACTCTGGACTATTGCTAGGACTCCTGTCATCTCCTAATTGTTGATTCTATCCCTCAGCTAAGTGCTTGCAGCACTTCTTTTATCTTGAATGCTTTTTTTCCAATTCATATCCAATGGGAAACATCTGTCTCTCTTCTTGTTTTTCTACCACTTCCTTTGGAGAGGATTCCAAAACAAAACCATTTTAAAGGGTGGAAGTCTTCGGAAGAAGCAACAGTTCCTATAGAGAATCATACAAAGAAACAGATGGAAAGATATTTTGGGCAAAATTCGGAGGTTGCCAAGCTCCCTTAGATTCTCTGTCTCATTTTTATCAAACAAAAGAACACTTTCATAGAGAACTAGGCTTTCAGGACTGTCAAGCCAGAAGTCACAGTAAAATCCAGCAGTGATGACTGAAGTTAACCAGCATATTTTGCCTTTAACCTTAGCTCCACATTGGTTGGCCCTGTGACCTTGGCCAAATCAATGTACAGCTTCCTGACAGCCTAAACATCCATCACCTGATCCATTCCAAGTGGTGGAGTAAACAAGTCCTGCCAGTTATTAGACACCGGGGTGTGGGCAAGTGGTGAGTAAATGAATGTGGATTCAGAAGAGGACAGAGGGACTGGGTTGGACTGATAAGAATGCAAATCAGTGGGACACACCCTGCAGTCTCTGCAGGAGCTGAATCTAGAGCCCTGAGGACATTCTTCCTCCCTATCACCAGCCAGGTCTTTCCCAGTGTGTAAGTTGGGAAATAGCCAGAGGGGCCAGGAAGGTGATATAAATGAATGAGGCGGGATGGTCTTGAGAAATTTTTAAAAGGCTACTTGGAAGCCTTTTAAAGCAGTGAATGGAACATCTGAGTGCATGCCCTGTCCAAAGGGGAGAGCTGCTTCTCATTACCAGAAAAATGGAGCCAAATCTTCCGATTTTCAAGGGAAAAAAGTCCCGATTTTAAAAAGTATAGCAAATAGTTCAATTTTTAAACATTGTGTAGGCCCCATGGTCTTTGGGTCATATCTGGCCTCTGGACTTCCCAGGTGGCTCAGTGGTAAAGACTCCTCCTGCCAAGCAGGAGACCCAGGTTTGATCCCTGGAGAAGGAAATGGCAGCCCACTCCAGCATTCTTGCCTGGAAATCCCACAGAGGAGCCTGGTGGGCTACAGTGCATGGGGCTGCGCGAGTCAGACATGACCTGGAGACTAAACAACAGGGTGACAGTCTGCTTTCACTGCCCTATAGCCATCCTGGCTTCTGGAAGGCAGGGTACCAGCTTCAGCTATAAGGTAGTCAATCTAGTTTCCCCGATGATGACAACAGGCAGCAGTGACCTCTTTCTTTATTTATAAAATGTGGGGTGACTAAATCTAAAATTGCTTTCCGTTGTAAAATTCTAGGATTCCAAGCTGTGTGTTGGTGAGATCATCATGAACTTTCAGCTCTTCTGTGGTCTAGAGCTAGTAGTACAAAAGCACTATAGTATTTCATGATTTTGGCAGGGAGGAAAAACACTAAGTAAAAGCTACATTCAATTAGCAATCCTTCACTCATCCTCACAGCAGAGGAGAATAAATGTGCTGCTTCTTTTCCTGGAAACTCCACCACAGAAGAAAATGCAACTCCCCATAAACAGCTACAGTTTATTCCAAGATTTGTTCTTAGATAAATAATCCAAGTTTGTGCAATATTTCTTGGCAAAAACAACCCAAGGTTCTGTACACTGCACTGGTTTATAATTTAGGAGGATGAATTTGATTTTATGACTCAACAGTCACCACTGATTAATAAACGACTGCAGAGCCATTAAAAGGCAGTCAGAGAGTGTGCAATGGTCACATACACAGGGAGCAGGAGGGAGAACTTTTCTGCAAGCTAGGCTGCTTTGAAGCTTTTGATAATAAATCTCATTCTGGTTTAGGAAAATAAAACCACTTATCCTCTGAGCAAGCAGATAACATGGTTTTGAATACCATTATAATCAAAGTTTCCCAAAGCTTGTACAACTGTAGCCCTAACCTCTAAGTCCCTTCAATCCTTATTTTCAACTCTTTGAAAGACGTGTCTTGGAATTAATTACATTCTTTTGTTTCATGGCTGTTCATGCACCAAGTCCTGCTACCCCTCTTAATTTTTTAGACAACGTAAAGTTGAGAATTTTACCAAGCAAGAGCATCTTGGGGGCTTCTTCAAGGCTCTTTTGTTGTACGTTTTCAAAACCACCAACTTACCTTTTTCCATTTCCTCATGACCAGATTATTGTGGTGACTCCTGGCTGGTGTCCTAATCTATGGCTCTCTTTATACCTATATACTCCATAAAAGAAGTTCAGACCACCCTTAGCAAGTAAGTTTTTCCAATATATTATGTAATCTGTTAAAGAAACCAGGGATGATAGGGAGACTGTCTCTCCAAAGACTAAACTTATCAGTCTGGGCTTCAAAGTATTCGCCCAACTCAACTCTCCTGAACTCTCTGCCTTGTCCTGCCTCCACACCTTTCTCACATCTGACTCTGTGAATGCCACATCTACAAATAGACTGACATCATGGCTACAGTGAGCTGGTGTCTAATAATAATGTGGGGTAACATGCTTAGCACAGTGAGGCACACACAGTTTGGGTTTGGTAATTATCAGCTATTGTCAGTTTTTTTTCCCCACGACAAACATAAGCTCCTCAGAGACAGAAACGTGACGGCTGACTTGCCAGGAAAAAAAGAGCATGGAGTCTCTGTAACTTGCTGCAGGAAACCAAAACATGGCTGTTTCCAGCCTGTGGCCAGGTTAGCTTGTATCACGATGACTATTCCTGAATAAAAATACAACGCAACGCTCACCTCTCCATCGACATTCTGCAAACCATACTGCTCGCAGATGGAGACCAGCTTCTTTCGGTTCAGGTGACCATCACGAGTGATCCCCAAATCTTCACAAACCTCCTGCAGTTTCTCTTCTATCCAGTCTTGGGGAGCCAAAGACCCACTCTGTGAGGCTTTCAAATCATCTGGGTTCCAAAATCTTAACTGGCCTAAAAGAAAAGCACATATTATATTGTCCCTAAAAGAACTGCACAGAGAGAGCACCTATACTCAAAGAAAAATATGCTTTTTGAAAATGAGTGAGTGAGTGAAGTTGCTCAGTCATGTCCGACTCTTTGCGACCCCATGGACTGTAGCCTACCAAGCTCCTCCGTCCATGGGATTCTCCAGGCAAGAATACTGGAGTGGGTTGCCATTTCCTTCTCCAGGGGATCTTCCCGACTCAGGGATCAAACCCAGGTCTCAAGTGTTGATTTGATCCGGAAGTTCAGATGAAGTAGAACCATTGGTTCTTAGGCTGCAACGAAGGCCAAAAGGCACTCTTTTGTTCACTGACAGTTATATCCCTATAAGAAATATTCCGGTGCAGTCATGTCAAGGTTCTAAGTTTGTTTTATTTCAAAGGAAAATGTGCACAGGCTTAGGCTTTGGTGTGACTGAAAGAAAAGGCTGGTTGAGAGCCATTCTAAAGAGCTTTCTACACCCTACCTCAACTATAGCTACCAGACTTTATTATCTCTACTTTCTTTCTAGTCTAAGCACTGTTTTAATGAGAAGGAAATAATTTCATGGTAAATATCATTAAATAATGATAAAAGTCTCAAGAGTGGCATGTTTCTAAATCTTTACACATGAATATTCTGACCTATAAGCAACCTAACTTAAAAAAAAAAAGGTTGCACGTTATTAATTATCTGTACGTTAAGGATAGTTGATTCCCTGGTGGCTCAGCGGTAACAAATCTGCCTGCAATGCAGGAGACCTGGGTTTGACCCCTGGGTCAGGAAGATCTTCTGGAGAACAGAATGGCTACCCACTCCAGTATTCTAACCTGGAGAACTCCATGGACAGAGGAGCCTGGTGGGCTTCCATGGGGTCGCAGAGAGTCAGACACAATTGAGCAACTAAGCACATATTAAGGATAAATTCTACTTGAGGATACAAGGATCAGCCTACTTATTTGAAAATAAATATTTATTCTCTATGAAAATTTCTCACTTCTAGTTAAGATTTCTACTTTCACATTAGAGATTCTGTCAAGTCATTACTTAAACATGAGCTAATTATTGGCATGATACTGTGTGCCTGCAAGAACCTTGGAGGGTTGAGAAGGGTATTTAGTGCTACCCCTACTATTTATTTTAATAAACAGACATTAAGCCTATTACTGCTGTGTCTTTACAGGTTGGAGGCCTAGAGAATTTGTAATTACACTTAAGTACAGTTAATCCAGGGTAGGCTGTGAAGTGGGCGGAGATCTGTCAGCTGAATCACAGTGCCATCTGCTGGTGAGGACATCACCATGAAACTTGTCAAGGGATGCATTTAATCAGTAAACCGTTTAGGATGGTTTATAGATTAATGTGAAAGTCTATGTAAAACAGTAATTAACCCATAAGTGAAATTCCACATCTCAGTTGCCATATCTTGCATGATGTTAAATGCAATGATTTAAAACTACGAGCTATCAATTGGGAATGAATTTTTTGTTGCTGTTGTACTTCAGGTTGCTTCTTAGCTGGCCTCCAGCAGGTAGGGCTGTAAGGAGGGAGGGAAGGGCCTCGGGAAGGGGTTGCGGAGAATGCCCTGTGAGTGCAGCCCTGTGAATGTCCCAGGCCGGCCCGGCACACCCTCAGTTCCTACCTTCCGCTTCATACTCCTCGCTGCGCTGCGTCTTCCAGTGCTAGAGGAGGCAAGAGGAGGAGGTTAGTGTGCTTCAGAGCTAAGCCTGCTCTTCCAAGACCAGATCACTCTCTGGCTCTGATGTCATCATCTGAGTAAGTCGCATGATTCAGGACCCTCTAGTGCATTTATCCAGGCAGGCTCTCTCAATCAGTGAGCCAATAGAGAGCAGATGCCTAAGAAATACCACGCAGCCTTCTGCAGCATCTCACCAAGGATTTGCCTTGTGAGCTAATGTCACTTATTCAATAGCAAAACCTAGCACAACCAATAAAATCAGGCCAAAGCCAATATTCAGAATCCATCAACTGAGAAGAGTTTATACACATGCATTTATGAGTTCTTCAATAAATGTTTAACAGGTGTGAGGTATTATGCTATGTCTTTGGAAAACAACCATGAACAGGAAAAGCATAGTTCTTCTCTCATGAGGTTTATATACTGGCAAAGTCATGCAGACAAGAAAAGAGAAAGCACAATTTTGTCGTGTATTGAGTGCTACTGTGGGGGAGTTCAAGAATGGGTACCTAACTGGGATATCCTTCAGCCTTGGGAGTTCAGGGTAGACTTCCTGAAAGAAGCAAAATCTGACTGAGACCTGAGGGGTCAGCTGGAGACAGCCAAGTGGAAAGAAAGGAGCACTGACTGCTGACCCACGAGACAAGAATGAGACAGGTGTGCTTGTGGCACAACGAGGAGACAGAGGTGCAGCCCCAAACAGGTAGGCTAGAAAGCTCACGTTAAAATGTACATTATCAGTGAATTACTACATTAAAAACAGTGAAATGGATCTGCACCGGATCATTTTGCCCCTTATCCTGCTATGTTCTACTGAGTCTTTTCCAAGTCACAGCACACAGGTGTAGTTTGTGTATTACACAAAAGCACCCAGACCAGGGCACCCTAAATCCAGTCCTTGCTCCACAAGCCAAGCATGGCACAGATCTGCTTCCAACCAGTGGCCATGAGAAGGTACACAGTGATCTTTGGCCTCATCAGCAAGCTTCCTAATTACTTCTCAGGAGGTTCCACAACCATCGCAGTCAGGTAACCCTGTTGAGAAAAGTTTATCCCCTTTTAAAACCTGCTGCTGTCTCAGCAAAGATCCAGCTTTATGAGTGTAGCTACCTTTGATAACTACCACTGAAGCTACCTTTGCAACGAGTCGACTCATTGGAAAAGGCCCTGATACTAGGAAAGATTGCAAGCAAAAGGAGAAAGGGGCAGCAGAGAATGAGATGGTTAGACAGCATCACCAACTCGATGGACATGAATTTGAGCAAACTCCACAGTGGAGGACAGAGGAACCTGGCGTGCTGCAGTCCCTGAGGTCGCAGAGTCGGACACGACTCAGTGACTGAACAACAGCCTTTGACAACACGTAAATAACCAGCCCACTCTCCTTGGCGGCTGAACTGCACAAGGGGAACTTATTTCTTAGATTCTCGAACTCAACAGGAAAACAAACCTAATTAACTCGTCTCTAGAGCTTGGATTCCTCATGGCAGACAGTGCGCAATCTAAAACTCTTAGGTTAAACGTTGATTTCTTTTAGTAACTTGTTCAAGTTGATATGCGTTGAAGTTCCTGCAGCCAAACTAGGCACATCTATTGTGCTCCTCTCTTCTTAACTGAAGGACAACCATCTACCAGGATTTCACAGCTCCATATTTCACTCAGAAAGATACTGCAGAGAGCACTGATTCAAAGAGCTCACCAGGATTCACCACACTAACCTGAAACCCCAAACTGCCAGTGCTGAGGTAAGTTATTCTAGCCATAGACAGACATTCAAAGGCTATAATTCAAAATATACTCACTACAACTCACAGATTACAACTCAAAGTCACTAAAACAGATGATAAGTCTATGGACTGTGGCACAATGTGATTTTTACTTGATTGTGATTACAATTTTATTGGCCCACATTTCCACACCGCAAACCTGACGAATGGATGATGTGTTGGGGGGTGGGGAAGGAGCAATGGAAGAAACAGACCTCCAGATTTTTCTTACACTATTGTTTCTAGGCAGAATTCAATTGTTTTTATTTGTAAAGTATACATTTTTATGCCCCCCCAATAAAAGCAGCCTGCCTGTCTATCCCTCCACATTTATTTCTCAACCAACAGACCAAATGACTTAAATGCTCATATTATTGCAGCACCCAAAATGGTGAAAATTCATCATTCAGCATGTAAGTTGGAAACACCCTAAAATGAAATCTATTCAGTCCACCTGAAACAAATAAAGTAGGTTTCTGAACCCAGGCTTACCTACTGGGTTTGAGCTTGAACAAATTTCTTAATCTCTTTTGCCTCAGTTTCTCCATCTATAAAATGGGAATAAAGTAGTACATATTTCACAGAGCTGGGTAAAAATGCCTAGAATTGGGCCTGGCACTAAATAAGCAAATAAAATTTGATATTATTTTTCTTGGACATATGTTTATGTAGTACATGTTAAATTTATATTTGCAGTTTCTTTTCATTCCCATGTTTAAACTTAAAGGATTAATTTGATTGCCCTTGGGAGGTATTGGTTATTTATATAAATTTATAAGAAAAATGCCAAGTGTCCAGCAGATATGCAAAGAATACAGACAATTCACATAAGAGGCAACCCAATTAAATATGGGGAAAGGTTCATTTTAGCAGCAATCAGAGATGTATAAATTAAAACCAAGCAATCATTTTGTTCCCATTAAATTAGCCAAGTATTTAAGATATGACTCCTATTACCAACAAGGTTATGATTTAAAATAGGCCTGTTTGGGAAAGAAAATAAAATAGACCTATTGATGTTTTTGGAAACAATACAAATGAATATTACTTTTTAGTAAAGGAAATTACTTTATGTATCAAAAGCCATGAAAATGTTCATGCTTTCTGATCCAATTTCCTATGCTTTCTGATGGTAAAAGTAAAATATTGAAAACAATTTAAAAACAATGGGGCATAAAGTATAATAACACATCATAATGTAGTCATTATATAATTATAAAACCATGTTGGAGCATGAAATACATCTGACGAAATGTTAAATGAAGGACCACAACAAAAATGCCATCAACACTATGCCACTGGAAAAAAAAACATTTATACAATTAGACAAAGACTGGAAGGAAACAGAGACAATAAATATATATTTAGTTGAGGGAATGTGGGAAACAATTTCATTTCCTTTACTGTTATAAATGTTGTTTATACCATATAAATAGGTACAACTTCACTACTTCTTTTGCCCACCTGCCCTCGAATTCTCACTGAATGAATTCCCCGTGACCTGGGGGTGGGGGGAAGGGGAACTTCTGCCCCCTGGCTATGTACCACTCCGCTAGTCAGCAAGGTCCTCCTGCACTATGACTTGTGATCCAGAGACCAGGCTCAGTGGGAAGTCCAGGTGCTTCCAGGAGGGTAAAAGCTCCTGCTGCCAATGCCTCTTAAATTCAGCAGCATGTAGGAAGATCAGGGACACTCATCTGAGACCTGCCTTGGGGACTGTGACCAGAGTCATCCAAAGAGGCCCTCTTCAGACAGCCTAATCAATAGCATCAGGTACAGCAATTTAAGTGATTTCACACAAACTCTTAGGGTGAGTGGTGACATGGTAAGGAATAACTTATTTTAACATCTCCAGGGGTAACGATTTTCCAAGTATTTCTCTACAGCCCTGTGTAAGAAGCACAGATCCAGCTAAGACCAGCCCTGTTAGAAGGGGAAGCAAACTTATCCTAAGGGCTACATTTTCATCCCAAGACCACTTCAAATGGAGATTGAGTTTACCACCCAGATGTTTTGCTATGCTTCTTCCCAGTCTCCCCCACAGGTCTGTTCCTTTAAGGGGAGATAAACACATTACAAATGTTTGTTATTAAATTGCAATTTCAGGGGGTGAGGGTGGGAGGGAGCAGAGACAATTCATTCACAGCTCATTTATTTTCATTCTCACTGCCTGGAACCAGTAGTTCCAATTTAAAAGCAGGGGGAGAGAGAGGGGAAGGCAGGTTAGAAGGTGGGGTGGCCGGGGTGGGGTGGGGGTGGGGTGTGGGGGGGTGGTGTTGGGATTAGATCTCTTGACTACAGGAATACCATGAATAAAAAGAGCCATCACTCTGGAACCAGGTCCTTTAATTGCTGATGCTTTTCCCAGCAGTAAAGCCTGGCAGGTAGCTTCCAGACACTGGTCTGCCCTGAGTGTTGAACACCTCTGGAAAAGTGGGAGAGGAAGGGGTGGCAATTGCTGGGATGTGTTCTCCATACTAATTAATGAAAAAGGATTTTCAACTTCTTTCCTTGAAATCTTACAATAGCCTCTCACTGGAGAACGAATGGATATTAATAAATAAAAAAAAAAAAAGTCCTGTGGGATCCCAGCTATTCCTGACCCTGGAGGCAAAATGGTAGCTGGGGGAGACTGCCAGGGTGAAGCTCTTGCCGCTGTCTGCAGAGTGGGGCTGACCACCCCCTCCCACAGGGACATGGAGGCGCATGCCTGGGTCTTAGGAAATGTTAGCTCTTGTTAATATCTCAGCAAGAACAATGATGTGGTAAAGGGTTTAGGCTCCAGAGACGGATTCTTCCCTTATGGGCTATGCAAGCCTGGGCCAGTTACTTAATCCCTGTGTGCCTCAGTTTCCCGAAGGGTAAGTGAATAACAGTACCTACCTCTGAGGATGGGCTAGTATTTGGAAAGCACTTAAAACAGTGAATGCTACAAATTAAGTGCTAAGTGTCTGTTAAGTAAACAAATGTTATAGTTATTATTCCTACCACCTGGGTGTGCAACACTAGGATAAAGGCAGAGGAAAGAAATAGCAGACAGACCAGCATCAGCTTGAAGAACAAACCCAGAAGAGACTCTGTAGCAACGACAGCTTGGAGCGTGTTAGTTGTGATGAAGCAATCAACCTTTGATTCAGCAGAGGAGCGAGGCCTCCTTGGGGGGCCTCTGCACACTCTGAAGAGTGTCCCCACAGCTGGCGGGGCTCAGCAGGTCATGTGTGCTGGCCAACAGCCTCTGTGAGAGCGTTCAGAGGGGAGGTGGTCTTAAGCTGCCTGGCCCTAAAACGGCTGCTGCAGGAAGCAGCTCCCCCCGCCCCTCACACACACTTGAGCAGACAAAGGCAGTCCCGCACCCACCCCGCGGGCCGCGCAGCTCAGCCACGCTGGTCACTGCGGTCAGCTCTCAGGCTGTCCTACAGCTGGACAAGGCTGCCCCGCACACGCGGGCCATACAGGCGGCCCTGCTCTCAGGAATGTGTCTTTTGGAGGGACACCTGCTTTGCTGGACTGCGAAGCAGATGGCCCGAGCTTCTGGGATCCCGGAGCTGCTAGCCCCGAGGCTGGGCCGGCATCTGCAGCCCGTGGGCCTGGCGTGGCCCCTGGCCACAATAGCCCAACCTCAGCCCCCAGCAGCCATCTGCTGGAGTGCAGACCTCTGTGCCCCTCAGAATGTATGCCTAATTAAAACGATTATGGCGCACACACGGGGCTATTCTTTCCCAGCAAAGGTTGCTGAGCTGAGCCGATCTCAGCAGACTTAAGCAGATTTTTTTTTTTTTTTTTTTGGAAAGGGGAAAGTCTTGCAAGCCCAGAGAGAAGAGAAAGGAAATTTATTAAAGTAACAAAGCTCCCCGGACAAACTGAGCCATAGTATCCATTTTACAAGAATAGCACAGGAAGTCTCTACACAAAAACAGGACCAGTTTAGGAGAATATTTATGATGGAAACCTTAGCATTTTTAAAAGTGTGGCATCTATGGCCTATTTAACTAACAATTATAAGTATTTATAAAGCCATGCTCTGGGCAGGTACTGGAAGCTAAGTGTGCCCAGCCAGGCTGCTACTATCCCCGCAGGGACACACTTTTGAGAACTTCATCTCTAGCTTTCCAGCATCTGAAGGTGAAGGGGCGATGAAGGGCGCCCTGACAGCCCCACACCCTAATTCTCTTAACCCAGGGACAGGCTGCTCAGTTGCAGGGCTATCACAACTAGAATGCAAATCAGTTCCTTTATCTATAAAAGCAATTAAAAGCTACAAGTAAGTGCTGGGGATAACAAGAATTAATGTATGATTTTTAAATGCATGCACATTTAGATAAGTCCTGCTGCAATGCCAAACAGCCTCCGGTACCGCCAGTGTGAAGAAATGCTGAATTTAAAGGAGTCTGAGCCTTAAGCCTTTTCTACCAAGTCTGGGGACTGGTTTCAGTTCACTGGATTTTAAAGTCCTTAAAGGAAAAGGATTCTTTCATACATCTGCTTGCGGTATCCTGCTCATCCGAGTCGCTCTCAGATAGTGGATACTGCTTTCCTATTTGAAAAATACTTTCTAATGCTATAGTTGGAAAAATACTACTATTATCACTTAAATTAACTTGTTAATTTTTTTTTTGAAGTGTTGTCGATTCTATTTTCTAGTTAGAAAATAAGTATTAGAAATTGTTAACCTGGCAAGAAGTGAGAATGAGGGCTGGATTCCAAAGGAACCTCCTCTGTGATGCAGTCAGGAGGACTTATCAGAACAGCAAAACCTGAAAATCTGAAAGCTGTGTCTATGTTACAATGAAAGCATCTTATTAGCTTTGAAGGGGTGTCTTTATATCACTTTTATGATCTATACTTGCATCTTGAATGTGTGTTTCATCTCTGAGAATAGCCAGATGATCTAATAATACTCAAGAAATCACTGGAATTCCATGAATAAGGAAACCTCTCCTGATAATCTCACATCATTTGATGGAAGCAAATGGCATGTAATGAAACTGCTTATTTTATCTAAGACTAGAACAAACAATTTAACAGGCAAGGAACTGAAAAATAGGTTTGACTACAAAAGCTCGTAGCAGAACTTCTTTAAGTTACTAAGAAGTTTGCTCCAAAATTAAATGTCTGCTCTATACAACACAAATGAATAATTCATGAAGTTCGACTACAAAGTTATGCATATATGAAAATGAACATAAGGAGATAAATTCAGTTTCAGTTTCACACTTCTTGAAGAAGTTTGATTTTATGGAGGGTAGTAAAATCAGTGTTGGGGTTCTTCATTTCTGTTTTTGGTTTTAAACAACCACCACCACTCATCCTCCTACTCCCACAGTCCTGACACAAAAGCTTGATTTAACGTCCATTCTCGGCTGAATGAAGCAATTGGCTTTAACTTTTCTCTCAGGTCCTCACTTAAACTGCAAGGTTTTGACTTACACTCCTATTGTCTGCAATTGAAGAAATCATTGTTTAAAGCCTCTGGCTCATGATAAGAATCTTACTAGACCCGATTTATACCCTGTGGAGGAAAACAGTTAACAAGGTGTCCCGTGTTTTGAATGAGGGCAGAAAGCAAAGTGGCCCTGCTCCAACTGTATTAATTGTCAACCTTTTCTACTACATCTGAATAATACAGAATAGAACCAAGAATTAGTTTTGTTTTTCTCCCCCACTTCCAGCTACTCTTAGGAGAAAAGTGAATATAAAATTCAAGGTTAGTTCAGTAGCCACTGCATATGTGCATATGGGGGGGAGGTGGGTATGTACTCTTGGAATCCAAAAACTCACCTGTTTCTTCACAAAGTAAAGCAAAAACTACCACCACCAAAACCTTCTCATCAATCATACCTTACGTTGGAATCAAGAAAGTGCCCTTTGTTAGTCTGGATTAATTCAGAATAGAATGTCCAACTGAACTGCCTTGAGTGAAAATGATCCTATGGACAAAGAAAAGTCACCATTTTCCTTTCAATACCCCAGAGGAGAGGTAAGACTCCCAAGGGATCTATTTGTCAGATAAACTCACTAAATTGAAAGGTGACTGCACATCTCAACCTGATGGTGGAACCAACCATCACTTGTGAACTAGCACGTTTTGCCTTCAGGGTTTCTAAGTGAAATTCTAAAATATCATTTTAGTGCTAAAAAACTTAGCAAGATTACAGTGGTCTTTCCCTGTGCAATGGCTTTATGGCCTTGTAAAGTAAACTTCGTAGGGGAGGCATGCTTAACAGTTAGGCTAGGTATTTTCTGCTTCATCAGGAAAGAATCAAATTGCCTGAATGAAACTGGGGGAGGGTATGATGGAGATGATTAAAATGTTGACAATTTATGTTAGGGTTTTACCTTCTGTGAACTGAAACAAAAGTCAAACACAACCCCAAACACCTCATAACAAGGTGTTATAACTCACAGAACTCATGTATTCTATTCAAAGGATGAGGCCAAAATGTGATCCCACAGTCATAACATGGGTTCTCACCCAAGGCACAACACACAATGGTTGGTGCACCATGAATAGTCATGGGGGCAGTTTGGATCTTCGCATGTAACTTATATTAAGAAAATTTACATGCTTGAAAGCAATCTCTACCATAACATCAGGCTTCCCTGGTAGCTCAGACCTTAAAGAATCTGCCTGCAATACAAAAGATCCCTGGGTTGGGAAGATCCCCTGAAGTAGGAAATGGCAACCCACTCCAGTATTCTTGCCTGGAAAATTCCATGGACAGAGGAGCCTAGCAGGCTACAGTCCATGGGGCTGTAAAGAGTCAGACACGACTGAGTGACTAACACACACACTACATCATCACTCTCATTTGCCAGCATCTCTGTTTTCTTGGGTGGGAGGAAAATGGTGGAATTACAGGTAGACCTCAGAGAATTGTGGCTACTGAGAATTACCTATAATCTGTTGTACATATGGGAAAAGGCCTTCCAAATAAGGATGCAAAAAGCATACTGTGCGTAACTAAACCAAGAGCCTAGGAATGAAATGTCCACCCTTAGCAATACCCCTACTCTGGAACAACCCTAGAGGGAAACTCTGTGTGCGTGTGTGTGTATGTTAGTTGCTCAGCCATATCTGACTCTTTGCGACATCATGGACTGGGGCCCCACTAGGCTCCCATGTCGATGGAATTCTCCAGGCAAGAATACTGGAGTGGGTTGCCATTTCCTTCTCCAGAGGATCTTCCCAACCCAAGGATTAAACCCAGCTCTCCTGCATTGCAGGCAGATTGTTTACCACCTGAACCACCAGGGAAACAGGGTAGGGATTATTGTTTATCCCTTCAGATGACTGTTTGCTAACATATCTCTACAGGATGGGTTCCTAGAAGGAAACAAGCCACCCTGAGGTTATCATTTAGAGGTGACTTGTGACACCATAGCTTTACTGACTATGGCAAAGCCTTTGACTGTGTGGATCATAATAAACTGTGGAAAATTCTGAAAGAGATGGGAACACCAGACCACCTGACCTGCCTCTTGAGAAATCTGTATGCAGGTCAGAAAGCAAGTTAGAACTGGACATGGAACAACAGACTGGTTCCAAATAGGAAAAGGAGTACGTCAAGGCTGTATATTGTCACCCTGCTTATTTAACTTATATGCAGAGTACATCATGAGAAATGCTGGGCTGGAGGAAGCACAAGCTGGAATCAAGATTGCTGGGAGAAATATCAATAACCTCAGATATGCAGATGACACCACCCTTATGACAGAAAGTGAAGAAGAACTAAAGAGCCTCTAGATGAAAGTCAAAGAGGAGAGTGAAAAAGTTGGCTTAAAGCTCAACATTCAGAAAACCAAGATCATGGCATCTGGCCCCATCACCATGGCAAATAGATGGGGAAACAGTGGAAACAGTGGCTGACTTTATTTTTCTGGGCTCCAAAATCACTGCAGATGGTGACTGCAGCCATGAAATTAAAAGACGCTTACTCCTTGTAAGGAAAGTTATGACCAATCTAGACAGCATATTAAAAAGGAGAGACATTACTTTGCCAACAAAGGTCCATCTAGTCAAGGCTATGGTTTTTCTAGTAGTCATGCATGGATGGGAGGGTTGGACTATAAAGAAAGCTGAGTGCTGAAGAACTGATGTTTTTGAACTGTGGTGTTGGAGAAGACTCTTGAGAGTCCCTTGGATGGTAGGGAGATCCAACCAGTCCATCCTAGAGGAGATCAGTCCTGAGTGTTCATTGGAAGGACTGATGCTGAAGCTGAAACTCCAGTACTTTGGCCACCTGATGCGAACAGCTGACTCATTTGAAAAGACCCTGATGCTGGGAAAGATTGAGGGCAGGAGGAGAATGGGACAACAGAGGATGAGATGGTTGGATGGCATCACCAACTCAATGGACGTGAATTTGGGTAAACTCTGGGAGCTGGTGATGGACAGGGAGGCCTGGTATGCTGCGGTCCATGGGGTCACAAAGAGTCAGACATGACTGAGCAACTGAACTGAACTGTGACACCATTCCATTCTACTGCCCACCTCTCCAAACTCCTTAAATAAAGGGGATAATTACTTGATTCATCCTAGAGCTGAAAACTATGCTCCTGTTAGGTAATAACAGCCGGACTTCCTCATTATTGAACTTCTGATAACAGATTCGGGTCCTGTGGTCTTCATCAAAAAAAAAAAGAAAAAGAAAACTCTCAAGTCACTTTAGAAGAAGTGAGGCTTGTCTAAGGACAGGAAAAACTTCAGTCTAAGGGCAAGCCAGGAACCCCTGAGCCAGGGCCCAGGAGTCAAAGAAACCTACAGCCAAACCAAGCAGACCTGTCTCTAGCTCCCCATCTGACTGCTCCTCATGAAATAGTCATGTCACAGGAGACCCAGCCTGCTCCTGCCTTTAATACTGCAAAGCCACATGGAAATATGAGTCCCTGATAACAAACACACCCAAGGAAGAAATTCTTAACACCCAAGGGCAGGAGACAAAAAGGCCAGAGGCAATCAAGAGGAAAAAAAAAGAAACCAGCAGTACAATAAAGAACTGCTAGCAGAATGGCTATCATCAAAAAATCCACAAACAGCAAATGTTGGAGAGGGTGTGGACAGAAGGTAAGCCTCCTACACTGTTGGTGGGAATGTAAATTGGTACAGCCACGATTGAGAACAGTATAGAGGTTCCTTAAAAAAGTGAAAATAGAGCCGCCATAAGATCCAGCAATTCCAACCCTGGGCATATATTTGGAGAAAAACATCTGAAAGGAAACATGCACCCCAGTGTTCATTGCAGCACTGTTTAAAAAAGCCAGGACACAGAAGCAACCTAAATGTCCATCGACAGAGGAAATGATAAAGAAGATGTGGTACATATGTACAGTGGAATATTACTCGGCCATTAAAAAGGATGAAATAATGCCATTTGCAGCAACATGGATGGACCTGGAGAGTGTCATACTGAGTGAAGTAAGTCAGACAGAGAAGGAGAACTATCCTATGACATCCCTTATAGGTGGAATCTAAAAAGAAATGATACAAATGAACTTACAAAACAGAAAGAGACTTACAGACTTAGAAAACCAACTCATGGTTGCCATGGGGAAGGGACGGTTAGGGACTTTGGGAATAACATGTACACACTGCTATATTTAGAATGGATAACCAATGGGGGACCTAGTGTATAGTACATGGAACTCCACTCAATTTTATGTGCCAGCCTGGATGGGAGTGGGGTTTAGGGGAGAATGAATACATGTATATGTATGGCTGAGTCCCTTCACTGTTCACCTAAAACTACATTGTTAACTCCATTGTTAATCAGCTATACCTCAATACAAAATAAAAAATTTAGTTTGGAAACAAGTGATTTGGTAGCTTGAGATGCAATAAAACCCATTTATTCATGCAGAAATCTGCAATCTGGCTGTTTGTATAAAAAAAAAAAAAAGACCTCCTGACAGATACTGAACTTGTAAGGGAAGAATAAATAAATCCCACAGATCATTGAGAACATTGCCCTCCTCATCTTCCCCACCTGAGAGCCACTCTAGAATAGGGAAGATGTCCCAATACTCCGAGGAGCCCTAGATAGCTTCTGTAGAAGAGACAAGGGTGTCTAGAGCAAGCCAGTGCTGCCCAGAGCATGAACTGAGTTGACCAACAGAGTGGCTTTCGATTGCTGAAATGACTACAGAAACTGGCCAGGAAACCGGAGTGCCACCTTGACACAACCGGATGCAATTAAGACCAATGGTGACGAAACTAGGCTGCAGATCGTGAGGGCAGTGCATGTGATCCACAGCCAAGGTTACTGCATGAGGCGTCTCACTGCCAACAGGAACATCAAAAACCTCACACATCATGCTGTAAACATTGTGATGAATTGATCTGAAAACCAACAGGCTCCATTCAGTTCACAAAACACTTCATTTTTAGACAAGAAAGCAGCTGGATGAACTGAGTCCACTTTTAGCAATAAATAAAGAGGGAGGTAAAAACGTGTTATCTGATTTGCTACAGGTTTTCTGGCTGGGCTATAACAGACTCGAAGTCAGGTCAGCAGAGTCCTTGGGGAGAGCAGACAGATAGATGACTTTCTCCAGCCCTCTATTTGCTGCTCTTTGATGGGGGGCTGTTACACCAAAGCTTCTACATAGTGTCAAAAGGTCACACCTAAGAGGTTTCTAGAGGAGTTAGGGAAGCTGAAGTTTATCAGGGGTGAAATGATTCTCCCAATATACCCTTGTACTAAGATATAAGCAGCAAGATTTTGCCCAGACTCTGGCCTCAACCCTTAACTTTATTTACACATAAAGCCAAAGTTGCACTTTTTAAACAGTAAATCTCACTGGAAATCAGTAGCTGAAATTAAATAAAGACATAAGAAATATCCTGCCAATAACAAAATCAGTTCTGCCCAAGAACTTTCTGGGTATCCCCAGGTGGTAACTAGAAACTCGCCTCACAAAAAAATAAGTAACCATTTAATTTCTTAGCACCAAATAACAGTACCTCAGTACTGAAAACAATTGGAGAAAAGAGATACTAGACTTAAAATTAGTGTTTTGCAAATAAGAAAATCTTCCCCTATCAAGTGTGAAGCCCTATTTTAACCAATTATTTTTTTCACAGAGAAATGTCTCAGATACATTCCACACTAGTTAGGGCTATGAAACAGGTTTAATGTTGTAATTTTGATATCTTCCTGACAGCAAGATAAATATTACGAACACTGCAGGAACTGAAGTATGCAAATTACTTGCTTACCTGAAATAGTAAACGGAACACTTGTGAGTGTGAGTATATGTGTTTTACTGTGGAAAGGGCCCTATCTAAATTCTCAAAGTGACCCAAGAAAGGGTCTGAAACCGACTGAACCAAGATGGGTAGAGGTCTCTGCCTCAGACCCATGGGCCCCCAGTGCTGTGATGTTTTAGTAGCATCCTCGTTGCTTCTCATGGTCTTTCTGTTTTTAGCTATCACCTCTCACCCACACTATTCACACCACTTTTGTGGTTTCTATTTGTCTTACCCCTCTAGTTGCTTTTCTTTCTCTCTTCTCACTCACATTTCTGCCACTGCTCCTTCACTTCTATTGTGAGGACAGGTATCACTTGATTCTAAAAAGCAGTGTGATCCTCTTCTCGTTAGCAGACCAGTCATATGTCTTCTAAATTGCAGCACTTGGGGTTGGTCTCATTTCTGCTCAATACTGGGACTCTCTCTTGTTACCTTTGGGTTTGTGGGTATTCTAGAAAGTTGAAGATGCCAGCTACCTGCTTGCTGGGGACATTATTGGAGCAAGCTTCTCCTAGATATCAGCAGGCTGAACATCAAAGTTAAATGGCAACAAACACATGCTCCCTGCTTAACCTATGATCTACGGATGACTTTAAGGAAGTTGAGGCTCTTTTGTCTCTTTTCCAGCTTATATGAGCATCTGAAATATCTGCATCCCCAGACTAAGCTGGGATTTGCAAGAAATATTTAGAGCTTGCTCAGCATGGCACTTTCAATCATGTTCTATAAATGGGACACTGGTAAATGAGCCATAAAGAAAAAAAAAAGAAAATGCTACTGCTTCTCTATTGGTAGATTATAGCAAAATGTAAAATGAAAAGAGGGAGATGAGGGAGCAGAGGGATCTCTGATTGCTGGAGAGTCAGATGAGCCTGGGGGCGACAGAACTGGTAAGAATCCTGGCAATTGCTGAGCCCTGTGACAAGGACAAAGTTGCAAAGCTGCTTTACCCCACCACAGAAGATAAGATGCTGGCTCCTGAAATGCCTGAAAACTGCTTTCACTTCTTACCTGTCACTGCAGCTGTTTTATAGTTTGCGGGGAGGGAGCTGATTAGCTTTTTACATAACTAAAAATGACAGTGCCATGGAGGGGAGAGATATTCCCAAGAAGAGCTAGAAGTGGTAGACCTCAGATAATATAAAAATAACTGAATTAAAAACTGTACATACATAAAACATGCACAGAAACATCAGCTCTTCAAAAGTTGAAACAGAGATGAAACATATGAACAATAGAAAAAGCAGTTATAGATACCCAAAAGGCAAGTAATAAGAAAAAAGTGGCTGAGAAAAGCCATAAACCCCCAGTCCTCCTGCGTTTGCACTACAAGGGTGTGGGTACCCACAGGTCTCCACACCTGTGGTCCAGATGGATGTGTCTGTCCAATTTCTTACCTCGCTGCGCTCACTGGCTGGGATGTGTGAAGGCTGTACTTCTTCATCGAGCGGCTCGATGACGGTCACCTCTGCAAACTCCTCCACGGATTCTTGAAATTCAGGTAAAGATCTGCGTCCATAACGCTTCCCACCTCTAACATATTTGGGCTGAGCTTCGAGAGTGCAGTCTGGGCAAGGAGACAAGAGTTGAGGCCACATTACAAGACAATCTCAGTCCCTATCTGACACTCCCAGCCTTCGGACACAGCCTCTTATATACCAGCCCCAAAATAAACCACCACCGTTTGCCAGCTGCAGTGGATGTGGGCGTCCATGAGCCAGCAGGTCAGATGCAGAACATAGCTTCTAATTCCGAAAGATTTATAGTGCCCTGAGTAGATCTTAGCATATGGTGGGAGAGATGCAGAGCCCACAGTGAAGAATTTGCTTTAAACTATGGAATTAAGATCAGGACAAAGCAAGCAGTCATATTTGTTCTTCTGTTTATCAAGCTCTGCTCACAGACAAAGGGGAAGGTAGAGGGACGGATGATACCACCAAAGAAACACATTGGAAAATGATGATAAAATGAACACTGTATCAGCACTGTAAAGGTAGCATTCACTCCAATTAGTCTGGAACACACCCCTCTTGTACCTCAGTGACTCCTTTGTTAACCATCCCACTTTCTGATCCATCAGACAAGCAAGACGAGAGAACAAAGAAACCGACACAGTGCGTCCTAATCAATTAACGACAGCTCATTGCTTACATAAAACTTGGCATCAAAATCTCATTATAAAATTAAAAGCTGTGGAATAAAACAGCAAATGCAAAACTGCATTAAGGAAATGATATATTCTTTTCTCTTCATGAGCTTTGTGTATTGCAAAATAAAAAAGAATGTGCATGTAAGGGGAGAGTCACCTCCTGACCTTGAAGAAGGGCTTCAGCATTCTGCAGGACATGTCTCAGGTTCAACCTTCACCATCATCCCCACCTTCCCCACCACCAAAACCATCACCACACCACCACCATCACCACACACTAATCTTCCTCTACAATGGTAGCTTTAAAGCAATAATACTTCACTCATTACGAATATCAAATTAGAGATAGACCTTTTTTCTTAGCATCTTGAACATAATTAGGAGAATAAAAATTTCCATGAAATATAAGACTGGCAATACTTTGATTTCAGTTCTTATCACCCATACAGACACACTGTCTCTCTGGAGAACATATGTGTTCTGTTTGAACATGACAGTCTTTTTTTTTTTTAACATGACAGTCTTAACAAGGTATGTCTGAACTCAGACATGTAGATTTTTAGGTAAGGGCTGTACACATTTCAACAAAATTAGGGTAGATGATTAGACAAGAACTAAGAAAATAAAACCCTACTCCTTAACATGAAAATGTTAAGGGGTAGCCATTACTTTGAAGCTTCCCTGGGAGGACTGGTGATCCTATGTGACTAACTCTGTCCTCACTCCCCCCAGGCCCTTTTCCTGGGATAAGCTCTGATTTCACAAATGTGCTCAGAAACATCCTGAAAATACTCAGCAAAGCTCAGAGTGAAGTATTTATGCTTGTTCTATAAATTCTAGCGATATTTATACCCAGCTTTTTCAAAGTACCAGCCAAGTCACTTTATTAGGTCGAGTGATTCTCTTACACAAAGTGTTCAAGCATACAAAATTTATACTGAAAGGCACATGCATATCTGAAGGTACCTTTTATCAGAAGAGATTGTGTCAGCTTGTGAGCATTCAGGAGCGGCCCAGACACCCGAGCTACTTGTTGGCAGCTGACACCCACAGATGCTAGTCAGATAAGAGGCAATGTAGAACCATCCTTAATTTATTACATATTCTTAAATTTTAGTGGAGGACAACAAGATACACCATTTAGTGATGATGGGGGCTTAGAAAAAATTAAAGGGAAAATGTAAAACATCGGAAAATGGAACATGGGATTTTTCCACTGTGAGGAGATAGTCACGGTCTGGGGAAGGAAGTGACAAAGAACTCTTAATATACGCTGTGCTTTTTCACAGGAAAAAAAGCAGTGGGACAAAGCCACTGTTTCAAACAAAAACCAAAAAAGTCCCACTGTGATTTAATCTAAAACCCATCTGTGGATAAAATGGTTCCCTAGTTAGTGAAAGTGTTAGTCACTCAGTTGTGTATTACTCTTTGCAACCCCATGGACTGTATGCTGCCAGGCTCCTCTGTCCATGGGATTCTCCAGGCAAGAACACTGGGGTGGGTTGCCATTCCCTTTTCCAGGGGATTTTCCTGACCCAGGGATTGAACCCAGGTTTCCTGCATTACAGGCAGATTCTTTACCATCTGAGCCACCAGGGAAGCCCTAGTTATTTACCACTAAGTATCTCATGCTGTGTAGGGAGCAGGGGTAGGTTTGAAACAGTTTTTTTCCTACACAATGAAAGGTAATACATAGATTGTGAAACACTAGGATCCTTTGGTGTTTTATTTATATACTTACTTATTTTTGCATTGCCAGAAACTTTAATTTTTAAGTTAATTTTATATTTTAATTACACAAACCAATTCTGAGTAAACACTAATATCTTTCACAGACTGTACCTACATCACAAAGTTAATTTCTAGAGAAATCTATTAAAATATAAAATCTTTTAGGAATAAAGATATTAACACAGCAAAGAAAAAATGAAGTATTAAAGTTTCTCATAAGAAATTTCACAAATCATACAATAAAGTATCAGACTAATCACATCAATTAAAAATAGTTACATTTTAGACTTACATACCCACATATTCTTTTTCTGTTTAGAGCATCAACCTCATTGTACTTACAAAATAAGAAGGGGAAGAAAGACATTAAATGTAAGAAGGTCTAGAGAGAACATTCATGCCAACAGTCATTGCTGTGTTAAGGGTTTGAAAATGCCAATATTCTCCTTATTCATCTCAAGCAGGGCTTTACAAGTGTTCAGCAGCAGTCCACCAGAAAGGAGGCCTTAGTGGGGGTTTCAAGACATTCTTGCTCACTGAAACTAAAGAACACCTTGCCCCTTCCTTACCATGCCCAAGAAAGACTTGCCAAACCACAGCCCTGGGGCAAAGTTTCTTTACTTTAGGAGCACATCTAGATGTGATGCATGTAGTCTTTTCTATGTCAGATAATACATGGTCATTTAACCTGTTAAGAAATGAAATTATGTACATATAGCTTCCTTTAACCTAAGTGTAAGTAACTGCTCCAATCATGAGTTCCAAGGAGGGACATGAAATATCAGTGGGGGCGCAGGGGGTGGGGGAAATAAAGGACTGCTTTTACTTTCAGTGTTTCAGTTCCTTGAATGTGTATTTATGATTCTACCTGGAGTGTCAAGCTTGTGAGCCATTTTCCCTTCTTTCCTGTTTTCCATTTCCCCTATTTGGCATCACTACATAAAAGCACAAGTGAGCTTTGAAAGAAAACAGAGAAGCCCACACTGCCTAGAGGAGTCTTGGACTCCTGGAGCTTCTGGAGAGCTCACAATGAGATGTAACAAGAAGAGAAAACTCCAGAGCTGTGACAATGTTCGCTTTCCAGGATCAGGATGAACCACAGTGCATACATTTAATGTGACCAGAAGATCTTGTGCTCACAATAAAAGAAAAATTGAAATGCAAAGTTAATGAGAATGACCACTTGGAACAGGCTAGCTGCAGGCAGGGAAAACAACCAACAGCCACCCACCCTCACTCCCTTCTCCCTCTGAGCAGGGCAGTGTTCGTTCTGTGCTCTCCCCCAGAACTGCCCCAGACACCTGTGTGATGCGAATGGCCACTTGGAACACTCAGTTCTTGCAATGGCCAAAGACAAAGCAATGAGGACCCAAGAGGAAGCTGAAATGGTTACCCAAAAGCCTAAACACTATTTATTCCATCAATACTTTTCATGAAAAACACAAGCTTAGGACCTGGGATGAAGCACCATCCACAGTAAAGTATTAGCCACTCAGTCATGTCTGACTCTCTGTGACCCAATGGACTGTAGCCATCCTTTGTTCACTGAATTCTCCAGGCAAGAATACTGGAGTGGGTTGCCATTTCCTTCTCCAGGGGATCTTCCTGACCCAGGGGTTGAACTCAGGTCTCCCGCATTGCAGGCAGATTCTTTACCATTTGAGCCACCAGGGAAGCCCAACATCCATAGTACATACATGGGAAGTTAAAGGAGAGTTTCAGAGACGCACCCTAGTATTAAATACCAGACACCAGCCATGGCAGAGCATTCTGTTGTAGTTGTTGAGGGATAAGATGGCTATTTTATCACTTTTTGATTCAAACTTCCCTTTTCCCTGAAATGACCTGAGGATATTTCCAGGATGAAGAAGAAAACTATGCCTCTGTGGTGCTGATCTCCTTATTTTGGAATTGCTCCTGCAATCCCTGGCTTCCTGCCTCCTTAACCTAGGAATTCATTCCCAGAGACCACATCCCTTCTAACGGACCTGGGGACAGGAGGATTGTCTGAGACCCTCTAGACTACATTTCTGCTGACCTCACGGAATTCCTCAAATCACTCTTTTGAAAATAAAGCAGGTGTAAACCTCAGGACAAGCCTCCCCCTACCGCCCCAGCCCACAAAGCTTCCCGGGAAGAGGTAGTCATGCAGCAAATGAGCACCCCCACCCCCAGCGTGCATCCCACCTCCTCGCCCACTCTGACACACCGCTGCGCAGGGATCACACAGTCAGAGAGCAAATGCACACCCGATACTAAGGAAGAGAAAGGGAAGAGGAGAAGCAAAGCGGAGAACCACCCAGAGAGAGGAAGACACAGAGACAGAAAGAGAACCAACAGCAAAGGAAGCAGGAGAGGGACAGAAGCAGGGCGGAGAGCGAGAGGCCGACGGAGGGCTGGGAGAGCGGAAGCGGGAAGAATTGATGGGTTGGGGTCCAACAGGCAGAGGAAGAATGAGTGAGAGGCCAAGAAGAAGAGGAGAGGAGGGTAGAGGAGAGCGGGAGAGGTGGGGAAAAAAAGGGCTGGAGAGGGAGATGTTCCAAGGAAGGGAGGGGGAAAAAAGACAGCTGGAAAGCCTTGGGACATTATATCCATTCCTTCTGCCTCCCAGTGCAACCCCACCTCTGCGGAGACCATCTGCAGGCAGGGTTCTCATGCCCCATTTTTGTGTCCACACAGCCCTTTCCAAGGCAGCTGCTTCCAGAACCCTAGCACCCCACTCCCCAATCACGCCTCTCTTCCAGCATCTTCACACAAGATGCAGGTGCCAATTGGACCTTTAGTGTCCTCCCCGTATGCAAACCTAGAGAAGGAAATGGCAACCCACTTCAGTCTTTTTGCTTGGGAAATCCCTGGACAGAGGAGACTGGCAGGCTACAGTCCACAGGGCTGTAAAGAGTCAGACATGACTTAGCAACTAAACAGCTGAATGCCAAGACAGAATTTTAGGAGCAGTCTCCACGAGTTCTTAGCAGTTCAGTCTCCACAAGTTCCACTCAGCTCTTAGCAATCCGAGTGATGTTTCCTGCGGGAACACAGGGGCTTCTGGGCACAAATGTAATGGGGTGGCTCTGATTAGCTTTGTCTGGAAGGGAAATGTCAAGGGGAAGGTTAGCACTCTCCCCAAGGGTGCTGAGGATGGTGGATAGGTGTGGTCTAGCAACCCCCAGGGTGGACTGGTCTGACCAGATGATCTATCTAAGCACTAAAGCAGGTGAAGACCTGTCAACAGGAAAAACTCTTTGAGTTGAAAATGATGATAAGATTGTTCCCCAACCTTCTCCTGGGAGGCTCAGCCTGCTAATTCCTGTTAGAAGGCCCTGCTTCTTGAGCCATTTGGGGGAAGAAGCCAGAGATTCACGGATCATCTAACTGAATCCTCCCCATTCTTCAAGGCTCAACTCAAAACTGACTTCTTTCAAGCCTGGTATAACTTTCATGGGACCTTTTTTCTCCTGTGAATTCAGTGCAACCCATATATTGATTGCTCCATGCTTAATACTGACCATGGTTATATTTTTCTATAAACATTTTACTTGTTAGATTTACCTACCCAGCCAGACTGCATGCTTTCCAGGGCAGCAGTGCTTCATGGAAAGAGCCCATGGGCTTTGGAGTCAAAGAGACCTGGACCCATAGTCCTTATTGAGGTGAGGAGTTCCTAACATCCTGAGGTTTGGGGGAAGCCACAGGAGCTTTGTGGGGCAAGGGCACTATCTGTCAGGTAGCTTCTGCCTGGGATTGGGTCCTCCCACCCACGGTCCTGGGGGTCAGCGGTGGCCTGGAGCCCATGGAGCAGAGTCAGGGAAAGCCTCACAGCCCCCAGCCGTGCAGCACATTCCTTCTCCTCATGTGTTGTGACAGGTTAAGATTACTGGCAAACGCACAGTGACGGCATCCTGTCTGTCTCAGAAACTGAAGCCGCCTTCATCTCATTCGTGCCCTGATTTTCTCCTCCTTGTCATTCCCTTTCCCTTCACCACAGTGCTGACATGAAGGCATGTGTGCTAAATCACTTCAGTTGTGTCCAATTCTTTGTGACTCTATGGACTATAGCCCACCAGGCTCCTCTGTAGGCAAGAATACTGGAGTGGGTTGCCATGCTCTCCTCCAGGGGATCTTCATGACCAAGGGATCAAACCTGAGCCTCTTACATCTGCACTGGCAGGCTGGTTCCCTGTCACTAGCACCGCTGACATGAAAGGACACACCAATTCTCTAGGACTCCCTGCAGAAAACTACCATTTTCTTGTCCCTGGTTTGGAAACCATCACATACACTGGAACTGAAATAAACTTAGGTCAGCACAACTTCCAAACAAACTGTTTCATTAGCAAAATTCTCACCAGACTTATTTGTTTAATTTTAAATAACAGTAATGTCCTTTTTGCACATACACACACACACACACACACATATATATTTTTAAGTGCCTTCTTGCTTCTTGGAAGGTCATAACAGTAAGTATCCTTCTAGAGGACAACTGAATAGCTGCCTAGTCTTTGATTATACAGGTACATCATAGCTTGCCTAACCAAAACACACTGTCAAAAATTTCTGCTTGAGGGCTTTCCTGGTGCCTTAGTGGTAAAGAATCTGCCTCCCAGTGCAGGAGACATGGGTTTGATCCAGGAAGGTCCCACATGCCTCAGGGCAACTAAGCTCATGAAGCACAACTACTGAGCCTGTGCTCTGCAACAAGAGAATCCACTGCAATGAGAAGTCCGTACACCACAACTAGAGAGTAGCCCCCGCTCTCTGCAACCACAGAAAAGCCACTGTAGCAATGAAGACCTAGTGTCACCAAAAATAAATACATAAAATTACTTTCAAAAAAATTTCTGCTCAAGATATATATAATGAGTATTTTAAATGACTCTTACACACACATAATTATTTCCATAGCATAAAATCTGAATCTGGCATTGATTGGCCAAAAACACTTTTATAGTTTTTGATGCTTATTGTTTTATAAAAATCCAGGAATGTCCCACTATTTTACATGACCACTAGTGGATTTGAACATTTCTAGTTCCCTCTGATCTCAGGAAATGAGTCCTCACACTGTCTTTTGATGGTGGTGGTGGTTAATGGTAGTGCCTTTATGTTGCTTTTAACTTTTGAAGAAATTTTTTTGGTCCTCACTGATAGCATCCCATATATACCAAGGGAACCAGAGACTAAGTTCTTAACTGAAGAGAGGACAAGAGGACACTCCTGCTGGCCATCTGTGCATATCTTCTAAAAACAAGGCCCTCAGCCAGAGTTCAGGGCCTGGCCCACGGCCCCCGAATACAGCTGCAAACACAAATCTTCAATGCCTGCAAACCGGGATCTAGCCTGCTGTCTGCTTCAATGCACACTTGCCAAGTAAATGAGGAGCTATTTGTTTATTATAGTCACAGCTTCTCCAAAATACAAGGAAAATAATTAGAAATAGGGAAGTTTCTGGAGTGAAGAATGTTTACTACCAACAAAAACAAAAAACAAAAACCCAATCATCTGCCTTATTTTTCTAACGGTTTAGCTTTTCCAAACCTGAGATTTCCCTCACCAGATAAACAAAGGAAAGATATTTACATTAACAGTATGAGGGGAGGAAGCACTTGCTGCGTCATGCTAACATCTACCACAAAACAGAAACCTACTGCAAGATGCATCAGACAAGGACAAAAGTCTCTGGAGAACAGATCCGGACAGCGTAGCCATGTAACTATGTAGCTTACAGCCGTGTAGCTTGGACCGTGTCAGCATCTCCATTACCCAAATCCTATAATCCATAAATAATAATTAAGGTGTCCCTCTCTCACTCTAGGAAAATAACTTGAAAATTACGCTGCACACTTAGATGTGGGGGAGCTCTGCCACCAGTGATGTTAATCAGCTTGGAATCCACAGAGGACTCCCTACATCCCCAACCCATTTTTCTGACTTCATCTGAATTTTAGTACCTTCATTGCATTGTTGAGTTTTTAGGGGGAAAAACTCTCTGTTAAGAGTTTTAGAATCATAAACATCAGAGTTAAAAAGATGCTACAAATCATCTATACCTTCTAATTTTAGAAATAAAGACACTGTACCTCAGAGATGTTAGAAATGGCAGAACCCAAGACTGTGGAAATCATGACTTAACTCCATCTCCTCTGAAATCTTATTATAGCTTTGTTTTTCTATTATTTATATATAGCTGTCTTTTATTAGAAGAATAGGAAAGTATGAACTATACTGGGCATTTGCTGTTAAGTTGACCTTTGTAGTGTCAATTTATTTTGGGCGAAATTTTATAGAAACAGAGCTAGTTTTTTTCACACACATAGATGTCATTTGGATATTAGGAGCCAACACAGCTGAATCCTGGAGTTGAATGGGTTTTAAGTATTTTCTAGTATAATTACCTTCACATATGAGGTAACCAAAGACCTCAGAAGTTTTAATATATCAGTTCAGTTCAGTCGCTCAGTCGTGTCCCACTCTTTGTGACCCCATGAATCGCAGCACACCAGGGCTCCCTGTCCATCACAAACTCCCGCAGTTTACTCAAACTCATGCCCATCGAGTCAGTGATGCCATCCAGCCATCTCATCCTCTGTCGTCCCCTTCTCCTCCTGCCCCCAATCCCTCCCAGCATCACGGTCTATTTCCAATGAGTCAACTCTTCGCATGAGGTGGCCAAAGTATTGGAGTTTAATGTATAAGGCCACCCAATTAGGGGAGCATGGGGTGGCAGAGAGTTGGCCACCACTGAACACATATCCCAGTGTTACACAAATCCTGGCTCAAGGGTCTTCCTACCGTATCAGGCTGGATTTTCCATATTATAGTCAGGTGCAGCACTGGATATTTTTAATTTATAAACATCTTGGATGTTACAAAATATCAGCTCATGACTCATTCAGTGTCAAGGGCTGTGCACTATGGCCCTCCTATTTTTACTAATTTCAGATTAATTTTTCCTCTCAAAGTCCAGTAGGTCCATTGATTTCAAAATGTAAGACAAAAAGACCACAGCCCTGGTCCCTTACGGTGGAAGACAAACTAAGTGCTGAACAGCCAAGTGATGCTGAGGACATAGACAGCCCCGTCACTAACGATTAGGTGAAACTTGCTCTTCTCTGCTCCTTCCTTCTGCTGCTGGCCACTTGTCAGACTCTTTCTGGCCAGGCTGCACTGACTGAGCCTGCGTTGCTCCCAGCTCATCCATCTGAGGGTGAACACCCTTAAACTAAAGCCTCCTGGACTCCCATCCCTTGGTGATAACAGTGTTAGCATCTTCCTCTGCCCCTATCTGTGAGACTTCAACTAATCCACATCCCTCTTTGAATCTCAGTTTGCTCATGGATAAATGGCAGCATTCACTCTAGCCCTGCAGTCATACAGTCTATGACTTGAGGGATTGTTATGTTGATAACAGTTCAAACCAGTCAATCCTAAAGGAAATCGGTCCTGAATATTCATTGGAAGGACTGATGCTGATGCCGAAATTCCAACACTTTGGCCACCTGATGCAAAGAACTGACCCATTGGAAAATACCCTGATGCTGGGAAAGATTGAAGGTGGCAGGAGAAGGGGACGACAGAGGACGAGATGGCTGGATGGCATCACTGACTCAATGGACATGAGTTTGAGCAAGCTCTGGGAGTTGGTGATGGACAGGGAAGCCTAGCGTGCTGCAGTCCATGGGGTCGCAAAGAGTTGGACACGACTGAGCGACTGAACTGAACCATGTTCGTAAAGGGGAAAGAGGAGGTGAACCCAGGTGGCCTCTTGATATACAGCATTTAAGTCCTGATCCTTCTTTCTCTGCCTCTCTCTAGCCAAGCCAGGCAGCCTGTAGGGGTGGAGTCACATATTTGAGTGGGTGGAAGAATGTTTGAGTGAAAAGAAATGCATGATCCCCAGAAATGACTGGAAGGCCCAGGGAGTGACAGGCAAAAGTCAGAAAAAGCAGAGATGCTCAGGAACAAAGAAGGAATGACTCAGCCTCAAATGAGATAAAACACTCTTAAGGCAAGGCTCAATTCTAGATTTTATCCTTCCAGGTCAAATGTTTGGGAAGTCACATAAATGCTGGAGGAAATGCTGTCAGCAAGTACTTTGATGCTTTATTACACTGACTTGGGGCAGCTCTGTAACAAAGGTTTGCTGTAGTCCACCCAAAGGATGGAGCACACAGTCAACTATTAAAAACCCCTCTGGAAGACTTGTCCAAATGATGCCTCCTCCTGCCCAGCAGTGAGGCGCACATATAAATCTGAAACCACTGACTGCAGTTGAACTTACAGACCTTTCTTTCAAACTGTTACCAAGCTCAAGCAGACACTGTCTACCTCCTCATCCTATGATTCAGATCCCAAGATGGTACAGTTCTACAGGGAACCCTTCACATTTGTGGTCTGTATATTTATTATGACAATTTTCTGGCAGGTATCAAGATCAGGTTTTGAAGAAAGAGCAGCAAAAGGATGAGAAGCAGGGCAGCCTATTCCAAACTGACATAAACACCCATTATGGGCAAAGAGAAGAACACTGAGCTTAAGTGTATGTTACCTATGCTCGCATGAACAACAATAGATGGGGTGATGGCTCTAGTTAGGGTCCCTAGATCTTACACTATTTTTATCAAGATGACAACCTTAAAGAAGTAAAACTACTAACAAAATGTGAGACCCTGTAAGAACAAAAGTCCAGGTTCCAGCACTGGGTGACCTACAGAAATTCTATTTTTAGTCTGGAAAACCTCTAGGATGCAATAAACTCCCTCCCAGGCTCGTTGGGGGCTTGCAGAGAGCTCTGGCACGCCTCAGAATTAATAATAACCTTAATAAAAAGGGGGAGACTCAATCCAAACCCAAAACACTGCTAACCGCAGAGTTCATATATATGACACAAATCTGGAGCATTTCAGAAGGTCTGATGAACTGGATCACCAGTGAGGATAAGACAAGAGTTCCCACCTGTGCTTCCAAGTAGGTCACACTGAATGACTGCTTGTAGCAACAAAATGTTAATGATCTCTCCTCACTCTCAAAACTGGACTGTATTTTTAGTGTTCTCTTTTTTAAAGTCAGCTTTACTGAGGTATAATTTACATAGAATAAGTTTCACCTTTTTAGAGAGTAATTCTGTGGGTTAGAAAAAAACTTATAAAATTTGCGGCCACCATCACAATCAAGACATAAAAATGGTTTTGTCACCCCAAAATTCCCTTGTGTGCCCCTTTATAATTAACCTCTAACCTTAGCTTCTGATTTTTAAAAAACCAGACTGTATTATTATATAAATTTCAACACTGTTTACACTTCCCCTTAAATATTTACCATATGTCACTGATCCTAAGATCCAACACACACACTCCTAGATTTGAACATTCTCAAATTATGATGTGTCTTATAATCAGTGGCATTTTACCATTTTAACTGAGAAAAAATTTTCTTTTTAGGAGTATATAAAATAAGATGTGCCATAATCTATAGTGCCTTAAAAAAAATCAATGAAGTATAATATTAAGTTTTCACTGAATACTTATAATGTGCTAAGCATCCTACTGGGCATTAAAAGTACAAATATGAACAACATGGACCATAAAGAACTATCACTCAAGAGGAGAGAGAAAAATAATTATAATGTGGTCCTGTCTGTAACACAGGGCTATCCACTCACTGGGACTAAATAAAATTATCCACCCTTCTTTCAGACAAAATTCTGCCCCAGTTCATATTATTTCATGTTCACAGGCAATGAGGAGGGAAGAAGGACCATTCAGTTCCACTCTGCTCATTCCAGGAATGAGTTATGGCCACACCATCTGACAGATCTCCTGGGAACAATCCAGTGATTTCTTCCCTAATTCACTGCTGTGGTAGAGAAGGCTCTTCCCAGGGAGCGACAGCTGCATGCCTTTTACGACCACGTCAAAAGACAAGTCACTCCAAACAACCGCTCAGTCTGGGGGAGGCAGATACTTCGAAGCTTTCACACACATGCCTCAAAGTCCCCAGATTCTCCCCTGGACAAATTTTAAAGCCAAAGGAAAAGAAGAAAAGTTAGCGTCCTTACCTGGTTCTTGAAAGTGCTCTTCATTTGATAGAGTTCTAGACAAGATAAGTATTAATGCTTCCTTAAACTGGTCAAAATGCACCTGAAAATAAACAATTCAAAATAAATTGAAAAAGTTTGCCATAGCCTTAAGGAAGCAAACCCATGTACAAGGTTCCAGAACCATTTGTTAGCATCCTGACAGCCCTGAAGTGAATCCTAGAACCTGTTTTTGTTTCTGCTTCTTCTTTTCTCTAAAGCACTAAAGGGAAAATGGGAAGATCATTTTACACACCAGAGCCACCAACACCAATATCAACATTTGTTCAAGCCTGAGGGGGAAAATTACACAGCAAAATCCTCTTTATAAACTCAGAAGAAGATAGGTTTTGAACTCAGTTCCTTTTATTTTTCTGAACAAGACCAGAAAAGAAAGATGTTAGGTTAGACCCTAGAAAAAAATTTCCAAGTAAATGACCCTTTTAAACAATGTGCCAAAAATGCTTTCATCTCTTAAGATATTCTAAAAGAGAGTAAACTACCTTTCGAGGATGACTTGAAATACAGTCTTGCCTCAGGCAAGTAGATGATATTTATCTCCCAAGGCCCCTAATTCTATAAACAAGTAGAAATCAACAGCATACACAAAGGATAAAAGAACCTTGGGAAGCATTCTCCCGAGTTCTTAAAAACACAATTACCTTGACTGAAGTAGGACGGAACCTGAGTTTTACTTAAGTAAATACTCAGAATTGGTTATTGACGCCTTATCTAATGTTTTGCAAGTACAATCCTGCACCAATATCCTTATCAGTTTCCTTGGCACATAAGGGAGAGTCCCCCTTCTCCTGGTGTGGTCCACAAAGGGAACTGTTGGTATCACTTGGAACTTTCATTATTAAAAAATAAAAAGGGGGAGAGGTTTGTACAATTCTTGAAAAAAAAAAACAAAGTCAGAACTGGTATATTAAAGGAGTAAAATGGTTTTCTTTATAGCCAAGTATATTATTCTATAACTTAAATTCACATGACCTCACCATGGGGCAGAAGTCAGAGATGGTATTTCTTCTTACCATAATTATAGCTTAATAACATGATACCTATTTATACAGAAGCCCATATGTAAATACAAAGTTGATAAATTCATAATGTGTGCTGCTGTGGGTCTCTTTGGGACATCATTACAAAACACTGCCTAGGAGTTTAAACATAGGTGACAGATAAAAACCACTTCTGAATTAAATGTGGAAAAGCAGCAAACCTCATTAGTTATCTAAACAATAAAGGACAACAAATCATATGTCTTATTCATGCAAATCAATGCAAAGGAGAGGAATCCACTGAGATTCATGTGTCATAAAACTGTATATGCTTGCAATTTACCACACTCCCCAAAGTGCATGTGATTTCTCTACCACATTCATTTTGATTACTTGAAACTGCTTTCTAAATCATATTCCTTTAGATCACACAGACTAGAAATCAGCATATTTACGGAGCCAGAGCAGAAGTCTATTAAGGAAGGGCGGGCATCTGCTAAGGAGCCAGTGAAGGATTAAAAGATCATAGAATTATAAACTGTGCTCATTAGGTTTCATAGCTGACAAATCACATAAATACCTGGGAGAGGAAAGAAGGCCAGCTTCTGCCAGTGTCAGAAGGCCAGCTTCTGCCAGCTTCAGGCACTGTGGCATCCAGCTTCAGTTAACCAGGGGCAATACCATCTTCCCAACCAACCAGCTCACAAACATCACAAACCCAAGCCCCTCCTACTCAGGGCACCTCCCACACTGGCATCTACTACTTCCTACCAGGATCATGCCTTCCTCTCAGGGTGGGCAGGAGAAGGGTGAGGAGCGAAGGCTCTATATGCCGGAGCCAGCTGGCCCGAGGTTCTGACTCTGGCTCAGCCACTCGGCCTGCTTCTGTGAAATGGCTCAATTACTAAACATCTCCAAGCTTTCGTCTGCTCCTCTTGAAAAGTGGGGCTATGGAACAACTAATTTTTATGATTCATTCAGCAGATATTTACTGGGCCACTGCTACGTGCCAGGCCCTATCCTAGGCCCCGAAGACAGAGCCTCCATATTCTCAGGAAGGTTACAGGGAGTCAGGCAGGCACTTTGCCAAAAGCATTGCATGTATTTTATGTTATGTATGCTACCACCTCCCTGATAACAGCTTTAGGGAGATAAAATGAGAGTTACATAAAGTGTCTCAAACTTCCTGGGACTTGTGCAGTTCAGTTCAGTCACCTAGTCGTGTCCAACTCTTTGCAACCCCATGGACTGCAGCACACCAGGCTTCCCTGTCCATCACCAACTCCCAGAGCTTACTAGGTACTCAATAAGCGGTAGTAGCCACTCCAATAGGACCAGTAATGGGGTGACTATTTTCACCACTTTCACAGAGAAATGGCCATGTTTTCCAAGCAAAGCGACTGACCGTGAGCGTGACCAGCCAGCCAAGTGCAGGGTGGGGTGAGAGCAGGACACCCGGGAGCCTGCCCCCCCAGGATCTGCGCAGCTGCCCAGCACCAGAAAAGCAGATCTGGTCTGCTGTGTTCGGGGACCCCCACTCCATGATTCTACTCTCTCTCAGGGAATCAGTAGGCATGACCAAAGGAAACTGGAGTCCCTCGTTGCCACAGTTAGTTAATGAGCTGAAGAGAAGGAGGCTCCTGTTTCAAAAGGGTGGTTCCTGCTTTGAGATTTTCACATCCTTTATACCTGACTCTGCGCGCCTCCGCTGGGTTTTCTCAAGGTGGCAGTTTTGATAGAAGTCATTGGAAAGAGCCCTTCAGAATTCTGTCCTAACGTAGTTCAACCCAGTGAGCACTAGCCACACAGATGACTCAGGGGTCTCTGTATCTCAGATTTACTGCCCCAACCCCCACTGCTAAATGGGAAAGAGATTCAGTTACTAGAAAGTTATTTTAATGCAAGTCCTGGGGGCATTATTGTAGGCTCATTCTATCCTGGACATTTAGCCAGCTGACTCTCACAACATCCAGGAGAGACAGGCCCCAATAAGTGTGTTATGAGTTTGTTTGATAGTGTCTCCTAAGACCCTTCTGTTCTCTATGTCTGTCTTTTGCTCCTGTGATTAGATGAATTTTACTGCCCTATCTCAAGGTAGGCATCTTTCCGCTAAATTGAAAGGAGGGAGGCTCAGAGAAGGCGTGTCCTTTCCCAAGGCCGCTGGTCTTCAAGTGACAGAGTCCCAGGAGAACTCGGGCCTTCTGCCTGGACTCATCAAAGTCCAGCTCCCTGCCTGTCCCAGCCCCCGCTTCACTCCTGGTCTGACCTCTCGGGGAGATCCCCCTGTTGCTCCAGGTCACATCCTCAACTTTACACAATGTCACAGGTGTAAAGCCAGACACTGAGGCTTCAGGACACGAAGGCAAGAGTATACATAACCTCTGCCCTCAAGTGGTTTACCAGCTACAGTCCGGATTCTAGAGGGTGGGAGCGGGGACAAGACAAGAGTCAATTAGCAACTACAAGGCTGAAACTGGCAAATGTTTTGAGACACAAAATAATGAAAAGAAAAAATAATTCCACTGTATGTGCGTGATTTTATCTCTCTCTCACAACTTCTTTATCCATGGACATGTAGGTTACTTCCATGCCCTGGCTATTGTAAACAGTGCTGAAGTGAACACTGGGGTACATGTATCTTCTTGAATTATGGTTTTCTCAGAGTATACGCCCAGTGGTGGGATTGCTGGGTCTTATAGTAGTTTTATTCCTAGTTTTTTTTAAGGAATCTCCAGACTGTTCTCCATCATGGCTATTATCAATTTACATCCCCACCAAGAGTGCAGAAGTATTCCCTTTTTATTCAACCATAAAAAGGAACAAATGTGAATCAGTGGAACTGAGGCGGATGAACCTAGAGCCTGTTATACAGAGTGAAGTAAGTCAGAAAGAGAAAAACAAATATCATATATTAACACATACATGTGGAATCTAGAAAAATGGTACTGATGAACCTGTTTGCAGGGCAGGAATAGAGACGCAGATATACAGAACAGACTTGTAGACATAGTTGGGGGGGAAAGAGGCTGGGACAAATTGAGAAAGTAACACCGACATATATACTGTGTAAAACAGCTAGTGGGAAGCTGCTATACAGCACTGGGAGCCCAGACTGGCACTGTGTGATGACCTAGAGGTGTGGATGGAAGGTGAGAGGGAGGCTCAAGAGGAAGGGGATATACGTATAGTTATGACTGAGTCATGTTGCCGTATGGCAGAAACCAACACAACACTGTAAAGCAATTATCCTCCAATTAAAAAAACAAACAAACAAACAATCAGCAGCTCTAAAAAAAAAAAAAAAAGCTGGTAGGGGAACTGATAAAAGAGTATGTCCTAGTAGGCCAACAGGGAAAAGAAGGACAGTTTTTTGACATCTGACTTCTCCAAGATATTCACAGGCAGAGCTTAAAAGTTTCCAAAATGGACTTAGGATGTATTGCATCAGCTACATTTCAGAAGGAAAAAAGTTTATACAAGACTAAATATGATTATTACTTTGGCCACCTCATGCGAAGAGTTGACTCATTGGAAAAGACCTTGATGCTAGGAGGGATTGGGGGCAGGAGGAGACGTGGACGACAGAGGATGAGATGGCTGCATGGCATCACCGACTTGATGGACATGAGTTTGAGTAAACTCTGGGAGTTGGTGATGGACAGGGAGGCCTGGCGTGCTGTGATGCATGGGGTCGCAAAGAGTCGGACACGACTGAGCAACTGAACTGAACTGAAACATGATTATTAACTCAGGGGTTCTTCATAATTCAACATTGTCTATCTGGGTAACCTCTTCTTCCTCCACAAAAAGAACCTACAGATCTAAAACAAATATCTGGCAGGCTGATCAAAACAACTGGAGCAGCTGTAAGTCTTAAATTGATCTTTATTTTCCTTCTTGTGAGGACAGAGACATTGGACCCTCTGCCTTAAACAGCAGTAAATTCCACATCTTTCAATAGAGTTCTCTAATAGAGGCAGGTGAATGCTATTTTTCATTGGTGCTCATGATTACTGATGGGGCAGAAAAGCCCCTCAGGGCACAACTCAGAACCAAAAAAAGTGAATAAACGCCCTCTATTGTGAAGAAATGTGCATCCAAGGGCTCACTCAGTTCAGTCCCTGTAATTTTTAAGTACCATTTTTATCCTCCCAGGGAGCTTTACTATTGTGTCCTGTTAAAATTTAGAAGTCTTCAGAAATAGTCAATGTAATTAAATCTCACATGGTAACCAGCTTTGATAGCCATGCATACCTTGGTAGGTACCCCCTTATTTGAATAATAATTGCTGCTATTCATTTTACAAGCATCCCTGTATCTTGCATGCCTCAAAGGACAGTTTGCAGCAATGGGGAAATTACATGACTGACTAAAAACACACATGACATTCAAACTAAATTAACAGGAAACTAGTCAAGCCTGATATTTTCTGTCATGTGTCACCAATATTTAATAGAAATTTACTTCATCTTTCTTCCTCTCCAAATTTCATAGGAATGCTTTTTGAGAAACACAATTTGCCTCTCTGAGAAAAAGAATTTAAGCATGGCATAACAAACAGATGCTATTTCAAACCACACACACAAAACCCTGCAACAGGAAACAGAATGAGGAACTTAAATTGCATAAAATCATCTCGTGCAATCATGGAGATCAGATGCACACAGGCTTCCCCATGTGAGCAGGCAGCACTTCAAACAGACCCAAGATGAGAGGGCTTAAGCCAGCATTCAACATAGTGCACTTATTAGACCAAAGGCCTATGTAACTCTCATCACACTTAGGAGGTTTGCATCTATTAATACAAGGAGAAATCAAAGAAAGGAGTTTCAAAACATTAAGTGTTAGCTGAAATGGGTATAGAAATATGGACTCACCAGAAGGTTGATGTAGAGGAAAAAACCACTGACAGCATTATGCAAAAAGAAATGACACAGAAGAACAAAGAGACCTGGTTTCGTAACGAAAGATTCAGTTACCAAATATTTTCTTCTAAATACAACACTTGGGCTACTGCAGCTTAAAAGTCATTTACTGAAAACAATGTGGAGAGAGGCCAAGGCCATTTTAAAAGGTGGGTTTGTAAAACCTAAAGCAACCATATAGTTTTACTCCAAGACAGTTCCAAGGAGTTCTGCCTACAGATGGAAATAGATACAAACCACCACCACTCGAGAGAGTTGCTAGCGATTCCACTCTCCACTTGAATGAGCTTTCTCAGAAAACCATTCCTGGGAAGTCATCATATATCAAAAACCTACGGGATAGAGGAGGGGAGTGTACAGAGAGACATAGGACACAGTAGTTACCTCCTTGCCTGGCTCCAAAATAAGCTTCTGACACATCAATCTAAGTCAACTTCATCACAATCTAATAAGGAGGATATTACTTTTTCCATTATACAGATGAAGAAACTGAGGCTCAAAGTATTTAAGACAACGGGTATACGTGGCTAAAGAGCAGCAGGAATCAGTACCTGAATTCAGGTCTGATTCAAAGACTGCTTCTACAGCATATGGTCTCCATGTGGTGGGTGTGAGGGTGAGGGGTGGGAGGTGGAGGGTTGAGAGGTGGAAGGTGGGGGGTGAGGGATGGGAGGTTGGGGGTGAGGGCGAGTTGCAGGGGATAGAGAATGAGACCCATATTTGTATATGTGGAGTCTGAGGAGAGATGCATTCAAACTCAGGGACTGGAAAATCTGGGTTCCCATCCCAGGACTGCTTAAAATGAGTTGCCTAACCTTGGACAAGTCATCATCCTTTTTCCATGTTCTGGGCTCTAGGTTTCTCTGTCATATAGATGAACACTGAAGTGTAAAATCTGTGCTGGACACTGAAGAACTTTAAGTCCCCTCCATCCAAACAAGAAGCTACTCATAGAAGTATAAATGGAATACTGTAGAAACCTAATGACCATTCCTGATCATATCACTATTTTCTCTGGTGAGACTGATGGCCATAACTGAAATAGAGTAGGTAGAAAAGAATAGCTATTTAGCACTTGCTCCTGCCTCTTGTTGAGAGTGGAAGGTCTTTCCAACAGGCTTCCCTTTGCTCTTACTTTATGCCAGATTAATGCTTCGCGAGGGTCACAGTACACAATACCAAAGGCAACTTTGCGGTGAGGTTGATAAGAAAGTATTAATAAAGAAAAGTAGCAAGTCCTATAATCTCTTAATTAGGTCTTCTTGTCTATAAATGTGAATTATAGATCCTTAGGAGTTCAAATCAACCCCAGATGACATGGTTGTAAAGGAATGGAGTGATGGTTTACATAGAGTCACAAGACCAAAAGAGAACCAGAAAATATCCCTCAGAAGTACAAATTATCACCACCAGAAAGTACTGCTGTACTTCTGATCCACTTTTCAAATGGTTAAAGCGTGTATTGTTCTTGTTGTTCAATCACTAAGTTGTGTCTGACTCTTTGCGACCCCATGGACTGCAGCATGCCAAGCTCCTCCATCCTTCACTATCTCCTGGAGTTTGCTCAAATTCATGTCTGTTGAGTCGGTGATGCTATCTAACCATCTCATCCTCTGCTACCCGCAGTGAAAGAAATCTTTAAAAGCTTAATGAAGTGGAAACAAACAAACCAGCAGATCACCATATAAAATTAAACAAGACGTTTATAAAAGAACTCCAAGCACTTGAAAATGAGAAGTGGGAAAACTGGGTAGAATTATATATTTGTACAGTTATCAAATTTTAATACAAAAATTCCAAAGTGCCTTTGATGACCGAAGTCCACATACATTTGGTACTCTTTGGAAACCAGGGGTAAGTTCTGCTACCACACGGTTTGTTCTGATTCTAGAGAGTGTCAAGGATGTGAGACGTTAATTCTTTATCATCCAGATTCATATTAAAGAGGACATCAGGGAAACTCAGGTGGCAGCTTTGTCTTAAAGTTAATATGTTCCATGAGGGAAAGAAAATGTATTTTTAAAACTGGAACTAACTAAAGGCTTCAACAAAAGCAAGGTAAATTATCATCTTTATGTTCTGATTTCTAATAAAGGAGGTAGAGAGGTATGTGGAAACTCTTCATTTAAAAGACAATAAACAGGAAGCACCTACAACTGGAATCAACTGCTTAGATGAAAACTTGGTTTAATAAGTGAGCTAATATGGTTCTCTTTCTTAAATGTTTGTAGCACTTACTCCCAGTACTATTCACCTACCAGGAATGTTACCTAATCAGTCTATAAGTTCCTCAGTATCTTGAGGAATCCCTTGTCTTGGGGTCTGACCCGCCTGACAGGTGCTTACCTGATAACAAAGATACAAGCAGAGCTCTTTTGATAACCTAGTAGGAATCACCTACCAGCAATGTCCTCTTTCCTTTAAACCAGTGATCCACAATCTCTGGGCATTTCAAACACTTAAAAGATAACTACCAAGTGCGTGCAAGCTAAGTTGTTTCAGTCATGTACGACTCTTTGTGACTTACAGACCATAGCCTGTTAGGTTCCTCTGTCCATGGGATTCTCCACCCAAGAAGACTGGAGTGGGTTGCCATTTCCTCCTCCAGGGGATATTCCCAACCCCGAGATTGAACCTATGTCTCCTGGATTGGCAGGCAGATTCTTTACCACAAGCGCCACCTGTGAAGCCCACTCGGTCAGGGGAATATGACTTCAAGTTATAAAGCAAGAGCTAAGAGGGCAATATGAGGGCCAATTAATAAAATATATAAAAATGGCAAGTTGATTTAAGTTCGTTTCCTTAATAACTATCAAAAGAAACATCAGGCTTAAAAAAAAAACAGAACAAGAAGTTACAAAAGATGGATCTTAAGATAAAAAAGAAACAGATAATATTCATATTCTTAGGTGAGGGGGGAAATGCTTTTTACCATATTTCTTTTTCAAGAAAAAAGATTAAGTCAGCCTAATTCCAAAGGAGGTAAATTTATTTTGCTTTGTTTAGAAATTATACTTGGAATTCTCTGGCGATTCAGTGGGTAGGACTCTGCGCTTTCACTGTCAAGAGCCTGGGTTCAATCCCTGATCTGGATGCTGAGATCCTACAAGTCTGGCAGTGCAGCCAAAAAAAGGGGGTAAATGCATCAGTTCTTTAAAAAAGAAATTATATTTGTTGTGATATAAAAGACAAAATTAAAACCATAAGCATGCAGGAAGCTGATGGATATTAAGGTACTCAAAAGCCAAATTAATGGAAAAGTCTACAATAAACACAAGTTGCACCCATACCAAAAGGCCATTAGAATGCTGACATATGGGACACATACAATACATATTTGTCAAATTAATGAATAGATGAATATACTTAGGTATATTCATGAACATACATAGGTCACACTATTATTCTTTCTCCTTTTTTATTAAGCCAAACTGCTAACTCTGACATATTTTTCTATAAATACCATCTAAAGAGGGGGAAGACGCTGGCATTAGAAACAATTTATAATTTTATAATTCTACAACTTAAGATCCCTATTTAATATATCATGATGGTAGAACTTAGAATTCTCCAGTGAAGTCTAAGGAATTTTTTTCCTTACAATTTAAAATTGTAGACCATATAGAGTATCTTAACAGCATATGGCACAGTACATGTGATCATCTGAGAATAATTCAGTTTCATAAAAAATGCAAATTTAACAGTAGTGCATTAATTCATGCCAACTCTGCTCTCAAGACAACCACCAGGGACCTTCTCCATGAAATCAATATGCATACATCTATTTAACTTTTATCACTGGATAAGTAAATATCACGCTATAGACCACTCAGGTATTCATTATTCACAGGCCAAGAGCAAATTTAAAAGTGGGTTGGTAGTGTCAAGTTGTTAACGAATCAATCAATAACTGGTCCGCTGTTTTAGTCTGCCAAATGAGGTCAAAGATGCACAACATCTGGAGGGTGGGCTGTCAATCTGCTGCCAAGGAGCAATCTGTTTACAGCAGAGGGTTCTGTGTTTCACTGGCTCTAGTGGAAACCTGAAGTCATATTCTGTCTTCTCTGGCTTTAATGAGCACGATACTATCCCTCAGATACTGAAAGGACTCAGATCCCCAAGAACCACAGTGGGAAATGAGATTCTGTTGGCTTCCGATAATGTCTGAGATGGAGAAAGAACAAGAAAACAGTTGAGTGCCTTACATGATGAGGAGCAAGTGGTTTAATTCTCAAAGCTCCCATTTTGGTTGCTTTCAAAGCAAGATTTTTGCTTTTTTTTTTTTTTTAGGGATCACATGTATTTATAAGCAGCGAATTGTCCCCCAAAGTTACCAAATATAGTTTCACTTTTAGAAAAATCTCATCCTTTAAGTATGAGTCCTGTTAGATGCCACCTTCATGGTGTCAAGCCCCCCAAAACATCATCCCCTGTACATTAACTTTAGGATGCTCATCACTCCTATTTCCCATCACAGAGAGCCAATACACTGCCCTGTGTCTGAGGCCACGTGCCCAATGTTTCAGTTAAGAGACAGCGAAAATGAAATGAAGAAAAGGAAGTTTGGTCACTAGAATAAAGCTGAACTTCACAGTTGCTTCCTCGATTTACACCATGTGACAAAAACAAACATCTACAAAGTGTCAGCAATGGCAGCAACAGAGCTCGAAAAGTATTGCCCATTTTTCCTTCTCATCCATTCAAAGAACCAATAGCAAGATTCAACCCAAAGCCAAACAAATGATGCTTTAAATTTTAATTATGAGAATGGAAGACACTAGCAGGTCATGACATCCTTCCCACTAACAGCAAGAGGAACCCCTTTTCACCTCTTACTCATCTCTGTGACCTGATCTACAGGGAGAACATGACTATTTGTTTTCAGAGGTAAAACTTAACATCAGCACACATGCACATCCCTGCTGGAAGCAAGTCGTGCTGGGTTTTAAAAGAATCTGCACAGTATTTATTTACCCTCCTGTCTTATTTCCTGGGTGAAAGGTTTAATTAATACTTCATCCTACAAACAGTCCTCACAAGAAATAGCTTTAGGTTTATAGTTTATAAACATCCTAACAGTGAGCTGCTCTTCCTGGGATGGCAGTTTTCTCACTGTAGGTTCCGTCACTTCAATGGAAATCTCAGCCCCCTCCCTTGATGAGTGTGGAGTCCATAAAATGGGCCACAAAGAGTTGGGAAAACATCCTCGGTACCTTTTTCTCTTCTCATCTAAGATGCTCAGTGTACACTTTCACTCCAGAGCACAAATTAAAGCATTCCCTGGTCACCGCAGCAAACCGCACTGCTGTGTCGCTCCCATTGCATCCCCACCTCCCGCCCCCCGCTGTTTATCAGGTTGACAGCCGAGAGCACACAACCCAGAATGTTAGAAACAACAGCAGCGCCTGTGGTTTGCGCCCCCGCCCCTCCCCACCCGCGCCCGCACAGAAACCGCACCCACTTCCCACCGCCCGCCTCTCCGCGGGCCTTACCCGGCCCAGGAGGTTGTCCTGAAGCAGCGTCTCCTGCAGCACCGGGGCCACCTCCTCCAAGCTCAACATGTGGCAGAGGTCGGTGAGCTCCTCCTGTCCCAGGGACCCGGTGCCCGTCGTGTCAAAACTGTCAAACAGCTCCTTGAGTCGGGCCTCATGCTGGTCCTGCTCTGCCTCATCCATCCCATCGCCCGCAGCGCTCACCTGCGCGGGACAGAGATAAGGCCCGTCACGGCGGCGCCGGAGTCCTGCCGCCCCTCCGCAGGCCGCCCCCACGCCTGCCCGCCCCTTGGGAAGGGTGTGACGTGGGCCCCACGTTCTGGCCTATCGGGGCCTTGTGAGGGTCAGCGGGGGAGGGAGGTAACACCGCACACCTCCCGTGAAGCCTCTGGGCCTCCAGGACCCAGTGCAGGCGGGGGAGCTCCCGCACACACTCACACCAGATGCACACCCGTGAGGTCGGGGCCTGGCGGGGTAAGGGTCACCAGAAGGAAGGAGTCTCCTGGGCAGAAAGGCGCCTTTCTCTCCTGCCCAGCCTCAGGCAGGCAGCCACTGTGTCAAACTCAAGACTGAGAGTGGTCAGGACTCAGAGAAGGTGAAAAGCCACTCCTGCCATCCAGCCCTTCCAAATGAAGTGATTGTTAGTGACAACAGACTGCAGGACCAGAGCGCCCATGCAATACAGCAAGCTCCAGAAGAACTGCCAGATGTTGCAGTCTGCCAAACGGTTTCATTTCTCTCCCTTCAGCCTAGCTGCCCCTCTTTGTAGTCAGACCGGAGGGCTGCAGCGAAGAGGCACTGGGTGAACATGTCTGATATAAAACCACCCCTGTTTACATGAGACCCAATGCCTCATACATGAGTTCCTCAAAAAATGCCAACTCAATTAACTTCACTTCTGCAATTACCTGAGGTGCGACAGGAAGAGTATTCCCTGAAGCTTGCTTTAGCCCCAGGGAGCTTTAGGTAAGGCCTAGTTGCCTAGAGAAAGAGGAAAACACCACTTCAGGCTTTTAGAAAGACAGTGGGATTCGAAAGAGCCACAGACCACATGTGAATCATGCAGAATCTTAGGACCCTCTAAAATCTAGACCATCTCACCTCTGTACTCCTGGTGAAGAGGTCTTCCATCTCTCTGACCCACCCCAATTCCAGCCTTTCCATTTTTCCATCTTTCACAGGATTCATGAAAACACAGAGTCATCAATAACTCTCAGAATTATTTTTGTTAAAATATATATCGTAAAATTCTAGCTCCTCTTCCAGTTGAAGAATGAAACTTGGTTTTTCGCTTGCATAATCATTCACTTTTATTGTGTTGGGATTTCCAATGAAAGCCTGAAACATTTGCATCTGAAGGTACCTTCACCATGATGCAATAGAAGCCAAACACGGCAGACATATATTCCCTTGAGAGGGTGACCTCAGCCATCTCAAACACGACTTGCAGCATTAGCCTCTTGACTATAAAAAGCAGCACCCAATAAATAAATACATAAATAAAGTATTTATCTTGCCAATATATTTTTTCTTGGGATAAAAAAGATAACATGGAATCCACTCTATTAACAGAATTTTGAGTGTGCAGTACCGTATCGTTCACTATATATGCACTGTTATACAGCAGCTCTCTAGAACTTCTCCATCCTGCATGACTGAAACTCTACCCTCACTCCCCAGTAACCCTCCATTTCTCCTCTGCTAGCCCCTGGCACACCAATATTCTACTTTTAAAAGCACACATTTAAGTAAACAAAGTCCTGGATCAGAAAACTGTAACTTAGAGGTGATATTATAGTGCAGATTTTTACAATCACGGGGACCACACACATTAAGATGTTGCACACAGCCAGACCTGAAAATAAACAAGCCTTCCAGACTACATCAGTGCTGCTCTAGGCTGTGTTGCCTCTTTCCTCAGACAACTGTTCAAAATATGACAAGCTAACACAGAGCGAACAACCATCCCCAGGGTCTCAGCAGAACTGAGTGAACTCAGAAGATGGATCAAACAGCTGGGCTGCTCATTAAAGGGATAGAGGTAATGTTCTGCTCCAGGCTCCTGGTCTCCAAGGTCTCCTCTCCTAATTATCAGTTTCTCTATTATGGTGCTGCTAGCTCTGGCTGCCTTCCCAGGGTTGGTCTGTTGGCTTAACTAATCAGCACGTAAATGTTTACAAAATAACTTGACATAAACATCAAAACACCAGAAAGGAACAACCAAGGTGTTAGGCAAAGCTATAACCCACTCCAGTATTCTTGCCTGGAAAATCCCATGGACAGAGATGCCTTGCGGACTATAGTCCATGCGGCTGCAAGAGAGTTGGACACAACTGAGCACAAAAGTTAGGAATTTAGACAATGCCAAGGCTTGGCTAATGAAATTCACTTAGCGTCTGCCCACCGCATCATCAACTAAGATCTGTTGAGAATCCCCAAGACCCTCAGGTATTTTCAAGGTTTTAAGCTCTCAGACTTAGTGTCTGTTTTACAGTCCCCCAGGCTAGAATTTTTTTAAATTTATTTATTTTTAATTTTTTTGGCCATCTTTTTTTATCCCAAGAAAAATTATATTGGCAAGATACACTTTTTTTTTTTTTTAAAGGTGCTGCTTTCTATAGTCGAGGGGCTAGTTCCCGTGGCACGTGGGATCTCAGTTCCCCAAGCAGGGATCAAACCCAAGTGCCCTGCAGTGGAAGTGTGGAGTCTTAACCACTGAACTGTCAGGAAAGTCCCTAGGCTAGAATCTGATCAACTTCATAAAAGTTAGACTATTCTGCTTCTTCCTGATTTTGCATATTTTTTTAAAATGCAAAAGTGAAAGAACTCTAACACTTCCCCTTCTAAAAATTAGTTTTTAAGGGGTGGAAACTTGACCATCTAAACCAATGAAAGAGGACCATAAAAATCACAACAGTTATGTGTATCTGAGTTTATTCACCCATTGGCAACTGTAACCATATTTGTTTTCTAGTCTTCGAGTCTGTTTCTGTTTTGTAAATAAATTCATTTGTACTTCAATTTAAAAAGAAAAAACACCTCACAATGTACTAAGAAGTCTCAATCTTATTCATGGCTTTGAATGGTTTTGATGTTTATGTCACACTCTCAAGTTATTTTGTTTATCAGTTTGAACTGATAAACTATCACACCCTACTCTTTACAAGGTCACTGGATTTTCACTAATTCAAACCTTTCATTTCATAGCAATTTTCCTTTTTTATCTCTTTATTTCATCTCCCTCCTTCTCAAGAACTGTGCTCAGTAACACATTCTTTTGACTTAACAGGAAAAACAGCCCCACCCCTGCAGAACAAATGATCATATGGAAACATCCAAAAGATGTTACATATGGTTGACAAGTTGTCAGTACTCTTCTGGCACAAAAGGCGTTTTTACTGGTTGATATTATTCCCCAAATGTTCATCAGTTATTTCATGTGCAAGAATTATTTTTCTCCTCATTTGGCAGAAATTTCTTTAACGGCAAGGTCCATGATTTCAGTTTCTTTTCTAGCTTCCCAATGCTTAGTACAGTCTATTCTTCATACCAGGGACTCAGTAAACGTCATGGAGTTAGTAAATGAGATACCTTGCAAGGAAACTTACCCTGAATGAACATTATAGAAATGAGCATACGAAGACTGTGAAACACCCATTTCTTCCACAAGAAGACATAACCAAGCATAAGTTGAAGGCAAGCACTCACTGCCAACTGCACCATGGAAACCATACTAAGTTTGATTCTATAAGTAATTAAGGATTCACAAACTTTAACTGCAATTTTGTTGTTGTTACAGGATATGATTTTGGAGGAAAATCTGTACTAAAATACTTTCCCAAGTTCCCTTGTCTAGAGAATGAGAATAATAATACCCAGCTGGAAGGTTGTTTTGAGTGTTAAACATGGCAAGCAAGAGCAGCTAATCCCAGAGGAAATTGGTACAAGAGGGTAATTGAGAAAACAACCAAGAAAATACATGCAATTTACAAAGGAGCGGTAAACTGAAGAGGGGTAACTTATATACATCAACTGGCCAGAGTCCTGCCTTCCAAAAATCAAAACAGGAGCTGTGGAATACCCTAGAAAGCAAGAACAGTTGGGGGACGTATTATGCATATAAGCAATATCATATGACTAAATGGTACTGCAGTAGGTAATGTTCAGGGCTTCCTCAATCTTCAAAGGCAGATTATTGTTAATTTAATGTCAAAAAAAAAAAAAAAAAAACCCAGAAAGGCTGAACTATAGATGAGAGCTCAGAAGATTTTTTTGTTTTTCTTTTTAATTTCTGAGAATTTACTATAAGTCTGGCCCTGAGTATTTCACATAAATGATCTCATTTAATCCTCCTAATTCTTTAAAGTAGATATCATATTCCCATTTAATATGTAGAAACTGGGGCCTGGCAAAGTTAAGCTACTTGTCCGATGATTTAACATGAAAAATGGCCATGGGCCCGGGACTTGAACTCTGGTATGACTCTAAATTATACTATCTGTCAACCTTACACATGCACACAGCACACATGAATGGGACCTCTGGTATGGTATCATTGACAAATCTCTCATCTCCACTTTTATGTATTAACCAGCTATATGGTACCAAGCACTAGAAACCATCATGGAATACCTGGTGGCCACAAACTCCTCCAAATTGGAATGAGGAAGAGTGTGGTTCCTTCCTCCCTACATCCTTTGATTCATTTATTGAATAACTATGGGTTAGATAGCATCACCAACTCAATGGACACGAATCTGAGCAAACTCTGGGAGATACTGAAGCCTGGCATACTGCAGTCCAAGGGGTCACAAAGAGTCAGGCACAACTTAGTGACTGAACAACACCAACCACAGAGCCTATGAGGCTCAAAGGATGCACAGAATAAGCATCCTCTATTTTCTAAAGTAGCTTTGGGATTTATGGCAAAGAAGAAATACATTTTTACACAAAAATGTTCACGAAGAGTCCTGTGTCTTCAATAACGGGCATAGTCCAGAAACAGATAACTGTTAATACTTAAGTATGTCTAATCTGTGTAATTCAATGCTTTCCAGAGTGAGAGCCCAGTTGACACTCACCAGTGACAGGAATCTTACTTAGAGATGAAGGAAGTTGGGTTTTGAGTAATAAATTGTCCCTCAAATTTCCAAGGACAATTTCAGTTTTATAAAGCCTGCCGCAAGCCTGGACCTCTACCATACACCTTTTCAATCAAATTGCCAGAAACCTCTATGACACCTTTAGAATTAAACAGCCAGTGTGGGTAATATTTTGGAGTTCTAACCAGGGATAGTTAAATAAGAGGCAGATGCACCAAGCCATTAATCATAACATTTACCACCCAACAACCAGCCAAAATGAGAACGATTCAGAGCATTTTCCTTCCAAATAACTCAAAACAAGGCTGCCAGGATGTGCTGTCCCTGACAGGGATGTCCATCAGAGACCACTGTCACTGTGCTCCCCTCAGCAACCCCAGCCGATGAAATCACAGTGCCGTCTGGGATTGGAAAAGAGTGAGGTGGAGGTGTGGGCGGGACAATAAAGTCCCTAATATAAGGCCAGCATGAAGTAGATCGGTGAACTTGTGAACCTTCCAGCATCCAAGGTATAGAAAGGAGCTTATAAGAATGGTCAGACCAACCAAAGGGAACGTCTGCTCTGGCCAAAAGGAGTGAAAAGGGGACAAAGTCTGGCAAGAGAAAACCAAATAATAAATGAGCACAATGCCAGAGTCCGTAGCCCAGGCCTTTTATTTCACCTCCAGATGGTTCAGCAGCTGAACAGCTACAAGGAATGTCTGGATGGCCCTCTTGGCTCAGCAGCTTTCCCCGAGTATCATAATAGATGCTTTTGGATCTGTGTTCAGACATAGCTGTTGGGGGTCCACAGCCCAGGCAGTGACCACTAAGTGACTAATTTAGTTATTTTATAACAAAAGTGATGAACATGGACTAGCTCTGCTTTGGCTAAGCTTTTCATTCATGCCTTTTGCTTTCACTGTTTGGCATGTCAGAGCCTCATAATACCAATGGTCAAACTAGAATGTTTCTTTTTCTTCACTCTTTTCTGCAAACACTTTAATTTGTTGCAAAGATTTCCATTTTGGACCAATTTCAGCATAAAATGACACAGTGACAAGAATAAATTTAAGTTTAGCAAGAAGCTTAACAGAAAAAGCAATGCACCCCCATTCCCCATTTACGTGTTGATGTAGAATATTTCTGTCAAAAACTGCTGCTCATCAAACCGATTACTGTCAGAGAGTCTCTCTCAGCTCCGATAGCACCTCACTTCTAGCTGGATACTAAAAGCACAAGAGTATCAGCAAGAATAAAATCAGAATGTAAAAATATAACACAAAAACTTAAATGTCACCACACAGTGGGAAAAAAATCACATTAAATTTGAAAGAAAATAACAAACTTTGCTGACTACAATTAAAAAAAATTTAAGGGTATCCCACTAGCATTTATTCTAAAACATAACAGGCCTTAGTATTTTACTTTCCTGAAATGATTTAACAAACCCAAGTTTTTGTTAAACCTAATAGCTAGGTGGATTACCCAATCAAGTCTTAACTCAGGATGGCTGGAGTTAACTCATTAGCCTGGCACAGGGTAGCTTCAATAACCTGTAATCAGCTACTAAGTAAAATTTCAGAAGTACAAAACAGAGGTTCATGTTTGTTACTCTCCTAAAAGAGATAGCTTGTAACAACTTTCACTTCTTGAGCCACTTTTACTTAAATTAATGTCTGCAGCTCTGACTATGGCTCCCTGGAGTATAGCGCTTGTCTTCTCATATCTATAATCAATATTTTCCTAGCTTTGTTTTTTAAGTGAGTTTTAGATCATAAATAGTTTGTCATTTTTCCATCTAAAAGCTTGAACAAATGGTAATTGCTGTTATGAACTGCAATAAAAATGTGTCCTGCTTTCAAATAAAGTTGCTCACTGGCATATTCCCATCTTTCAAATTTATATTTTATTTGTGAATAGGACAAAAATATCTTCTTGCAAGCTTCAGTAAATCTCTCCACAAGCCCCTGCCCAACAGATGTAAGTTCAATAGCCAGAATTCAAACCACATAATTTATTGGCTTACAAATGAATTGACATCTATAAAAATAAACCTCCTGAAAAGGCTGCAGGCTGTCTGAATCGTTCTAAAATGCTCCGACTAAATGTGCCAACCCTTTATCAATATAAGGCTGATAAAATGTATTTTCATTATCAACATAAAACAGAAGCATCAAGATCGGTGAAATGTTAGTTTAAAAAGTCATTTGCAGTGACATTTAAAACAATTTATTTGAACAACATTTGACGTATGATAAAAATGTTGGCCTATTAAGATTGTCTGTTCAAAATTCATTGGAGCCCTATTCTCCGCCTCTGTGACAGTTAACATCTTTTGATATTAAGGCTCATCACATATCTAAAATGAAAAAAGGACAAGAAAAAAGACACCCATGGCATTCTGAGCATGTGCCTATAAAAATGACTGATCCTGACATTTGACTGCAAAGACCATGCCTGTGATGGCTTCCTTTCCATTGCCCCCTATAAAGCCTCTTCCTGCCTTGGCAATATCTTTGCTGATGTCCAACCCATCTGGAACATCCGTAACTCCTACCCTTTATCTACACTGCAATTCAGAATGCTTTCCTCTAAGGAATCACCAGAAACCAGCTGAAAATAAACAAATCTGCCAAGAAACTCCCCAGCAGTTCACTTCACCTCTCTGAGGACACTGACAACAGCTAGGAGACCACAATAAACTGTTTTGTCAGCCAGCCTGTCATGTCACTGTTACAAACAGTCTGGGAATTTTCACAGCCCTCTTCAACTCTAGAGCATAAACCTGACAATATTTCAGGTCAATTACCAACACGCTAACCACCAAAGAGGACTCAAAATTAAACGGACACTGAAACAAACAAACATGTCCTTGCAGACTGTCAAGCCTCAGGAAACAAGTCAACATATAAATTTATGTTAATATATTTTAGGGGTCTGGATTGAGAACCCTCGCTGGTCTCAGAAGCTCAGCCTGAGTGCCTCTGTGGACTTTAGTGGGATTCTAATCCTAAAAAAGCTATCACCTCAGTCACGACAGACAATGACGGTGATTCATTTTGATTTCACAAATCCAGGAGTTAATTTCTATGACAAGCTTATGTCAGGAGTTCCTCAACACCAGGAAGGGATCTGGCCCAGTCAAGTAAAGAAAGCAGAAGATCCCATAATAGCTAAGCTGTCTAGAAACAAGGTACATGGTAGCACAATCTTTCCAGCTCCCATTTCATTTACACTTAAGCCTGGGTTTGTCAGGGTTGAGGCTGGGAAATCGCCCCTTCCTATCTCTATCTCTTTCAACTACACAGAAAGAGCTTTCAGCAGTCAACTGTCTCCATCAGCCTTGTCCTTTTGTCAGGGACCGGTTTGATAGCTGCAGAAGCCCACCCTCTGGAACCCTGGAAGCTTCTCTGGCTACACACCACACTTCATTCCGTGGGTCTGGCGGTCAAGGGTTTCAGGCAATAAACCGAGCGTCATTTTGTTCTTCCCGTTTTCTCAGTAGTCGCACGGGGAAAGTCTTTCTCTATGCACTGATCACTCGCACCTTCTAAAATTCCCACTGTATCAAACAGCTCTCCGCGACTCAGTCCAGACTAACACCTCGGGGTCCCCCGGGCAGGTTTCCCTTCAATTTCTCAGTCACAGTGCTGCCTGGCTACAGAACAACCACCCTTTCTGCTCCCTCCAGGATTCAAGTCCGGTCCTGGACCTGCACACAGTAGCCGCTTTCAGCCGGCAGTGCGGGCGGGGACCCTGCGGGGTGCGGAGGTGCCCAGCCCCGGCTGAGCTGCGGTGCCGGCGGAGGGCGAGGTGAGGCCGGAGCGCGGGTGCGCCGCCCAGGTGCCTCCCAACTCGAGATGGAGATGCGTCCCCCGACCCGCCTGTCTATCGCTACCCCCGGACACCTCGGGCACCCCATTGTGTCTCGAAGCAGCAGCTCCCTCGGCCCCCGCCGTCCTCGCTTACCTTCTGTCGGCCTCTCCGTTGCGCCCGCACAGCCGGCCGCTGCCTCCAGCGCTCTGCAAAGCGGGGAGGGACGCTTTGTTAGGGCTCCAGAAGCCGGACAATACTTCGCAGCCGGCTCCGGGGTTCTGGGCGGGCGTCCTTCAAAAGGACGCGAATGGGGACCAGTTCGAGCGTCATTTCCATATGTAAGGGGCCAGCACTCACAAAAGCGCTGCTCCTGGGGACTGCGGCGCGCATCCTCCCCGCCCGCCGACCCGCCCCCGCCGCCCACGCTCCGGGACGGGCCCCTCCTCCGCCTCCCAAGCCGCCCCCTCCCCGCCTGCTTCTCCGCTGACGCCCGGGTCCGAGCCCGGTGCCTGGCCACCCGGTTCCTCGCTGCCGACAGCCACCACCCGGCCGCAGACCCGGAGGGGGATCCCCAGCCTGTCCCGATGCCGGGGCCACCCGGGCGCGCAGGGCCTCGCCGACGGCGCGGGGGCAGCACGAGGCCTCCAAGCACCCCCAGGCCGCGGGACCCGGGTCCCCGGGAGCCGACTGCGCGCTCACCGCGTCCCGGAGCTCAGGCGCCCGGCGTCGCCGCGGGTACCATGGCCGCGGGGGCACTCGGGACTCGGAGGCGGCGGCGGCGGTGGCAGCTGGACGGCCGCACCCAGCGCGCTCGGCTCCCGGCTCCGCCGCGGCCACCCGAAGCCTTGGACGGCGGGGAGGAAGGGCCAGGCCCGCGCGGGGAGGAGGAGCCAGGGCGACGCCTGCCCGGGCGCGACTCCTCCTCCGCGGCCCGCGCAGCTGGGGCCGCTGAGGGAGGAGCGCTGGGCGCCGCCCGGGCCCTCTCGGAGTCAGTCCGCCACCCTCCCTTCCACGGGGACTGCTCCTCGTGTGGCCGAAGCCCGGAGGTGCTCGGTCCCGACCGCTGGGGCGGACGCCGCGGAGTCCGGGGCTTGCTGGGACGCGGGTGGGGGAGGTCAGCGACCTGAAGTCGACCCTCTGCCCCTTCCTTCCAGAAACTCGTGCACACGCCCCTCCGTGCCGAGGACACCCGGCCAGCAAAGTCTCCGGGTCGGGGAAGGGGCCCGCCTCCAGCCCGTGGGACCGTAAGATGGGGATTCGGGTGCCTCTTGTGCCCCCAGGAGGCCTTGGATTTCTCGGCCCTCGAGCGCCCACTGGCGGTCATTGGAAGAGGGTCCCGGGAGGCTGAAGAGCTCCAGGCTTGACCCTGAACCCCAGCCAGTGAGTGCGACCCTCCTACCAGTCTAGACTGGCTTCCGCCCACCTGCCCACCATGTCCTTCTGTGGCTACATCCAACCCTGTGTCACTAGCCACACCCGAGGGAAAATCCCTGGAGTCGGAAATTCTCAGGCCTGTGATTGCTTGGTATCTACCGCCTCCTCCCTCCTACCCTTACCCAGGGGCTCCCCCAGAGTCTCTGCTTCTCACTTCCCCCATCTCTACACTTCTGATCTGAAGGCAAATCCGACTCCGGTCCGGGCCTAGAGGCGTTGGCTGTGGGCCGGAGGTGACACCATTTTTCTCTCTGGGCTGCAGAGTTAAATGCGTTGCTCTTGAAGAAGGAGCCGCCTGATTTAGCCTGGTTGAACTTACCTGGTGGCTCAGACGGTAAAGCGTCTGCCTACAATGTGAGAGACCCGGGTTCGATTCCTGGGTCGAGAAGATCCTCTGGAGAAGGAAATAGCAACCCACTCCAGTACTGTTGCCTGGAATATCCCGTGGACGGAGGAGCCTGGTAGTCTACAATCCATGGGGTCGCAAAGAGTCGGACACGGCTGAGCGGCTAAACTAAACTTTCACCAGCCTGGTTATTTCAGCTGGAAACTGGAGAATGTTCCCTTGCTACTGAAAGAACAAGGGGTAGACGGGAAGAAACTAGCATTTTCTGAGAATCCAGTGTGCTGGAAACTTGACAAATGGTTTTACCTAATCCTCGCAGCACCTTTAGGAGCCAAACATTATTCCATCCATTTGCAAATGAGGAAACCAGGCCTCAGAGAAGTTAAGGAGGTTGCTCAAGACCACACAGCTAGTTGGCAGAGCTAGGATTCAAAAGCAGGTCACATTTGTGACAAAATTGCACAGAACTAAATATATACTCACAGGAACAAGGTGAGCATAAAACTGGTGGCATTTGAATAAGGCCCTAGGATTGTTTTGATGTCATTTTCCAGGTTGTGACATTATATTACAATTATGCAAAATGTTATCATTGGGGAAAATTGGGGAAAAGGTCTATAAGGAACCTCTCTGTATTATTTCTTACAACTTAATATAATTGACAGATAACTGAAAATAAAGTTTGGGGTTTGTTTGTTTTATGCAGACCAGCTTTATTTTAGAAACCAAATGCTATTCTCTCAACACATGCACATGGGAATAAGCAAAAGGAAAGGTTCATGCCCCTCTCTCCCCACTCTTTAACAGTCTTGGGCAAACATGCACACACACACACACTCATGTACTTTATGCATGGTTGTTCAGGAATAATTACACAACATACATACACACTGTTTGTTATGGGAAGAGCTAACCTGTTATCAGAATCCTTACATAAATGTCATAAATAAGAGAATATGTTCACTGGGGACTAAAACAGCCAACAGTCCTAGAAGGTGAGAATGAAGAGTGTTTTGGTTTTTTTCCAGAATGAAATAATGCCATTTGCAGCAACATGAATGGACCTAGGGATTATCATACTAAGTGAAGTAAGTCAGAAAGAGAAGGACAAATATCATATAATATCATTTATATGTGGAATCTAAAATAAGACACAAATGAACATATCTATGAAACGAACAACCTCACAGGCATAGAGAACAGACTAGTGGTTGCCAAGGGGGAGGTGGGTGGATGAGGGAAGGATTGGGAGTTTGGGATTAACAGATGCAAACTAATATATATAGGATGGATACACAAGAAGGTCCTAAGTATAGCACATGGAACTATATTAAATATCCTGTGATAAACCATAATGGAAAAGAATATGAAAAAGAATATATGTACATGTGTAACATATATATGTGTGTATGTATAACTGAAACTCTTTGCTCTACAGCAGAAATTAACACATTATAAATCAACTATGCGATAAAATAAGATTTAAAAAGATTTTTTTCCCCTTGTTTCATCTAGTTTCTGCCATGCGAGTCTCACCATACAAGTTCTCTCCCCAGGCATCACTTTTTTTTTTTTTCCAGGCACCACTTTTTAACTTGCAAGAATCCTTAAGGATGAGACTGTCATTCATTTCCAGCAGTGATTCTTGGGGTTGAGGAGATGTTCCCTGTGGAGAAAACTCAGAATTGGCGGGGATTGTGTCATTTCAAAACCACAAGATACTCTTTCACGAGGGGAGTAAATTGAGTGGAGTTAATGCTGAAAATTACACACAATTTCCAGCTTCGCTATAAAGGAGGAGAAAGTGTGCAGCGTGGCTACTTGATGGTGTAGCTTTGCAATTACAATCCTGCCAGTGAAGATCACTTAATGTAGATCTTTTAACAAAGATCACAATGTACCTGCAATTTAGGTTGCACAGGGTGAAAGGTTAGTCTTGGTCCAGACTGAGTCACTGGAAGAAAGCAGGGAATTACCTCAGAAGCTATCACTTGAGTTTTCCTCTGTTAAACAAAAAATAAAGATAAGAGCAGAAATAGTGGCCAAACATCAACTCTACATTATATGCAATGTAAGAAAAAAATGAAAAGAAATATAAATATTTACCCAGAGTTAATACCCTTCACATTCCTTATCTCTTGCTGTTTATCGCCACTGATATCAGCTCTCACTTTAAGAAGAGCCTTGTTCAGGGACCTAGTGTCCTTAAAGTTTTTTGTAGTCAACACTTCCCAATGGCTTTCTGCTACATTTTCCAGTCCTGGATTGGCTTTCTTAGATTGTTAAAAAAGCTGTAAAAAGTTACCTAAAAAGTAGTCCAGGGAAAAGAAAGTTATTCTTTGTGTCTTCCTGCAGTAACTCTGTAATGATTAATTTAGAGTCAAGATAACAGAAGTTAATTAAAAGAGGGAGTGGGGGTGGGAGATTCAAACTTAGTAAATGTCCTGGAATCTGCAGAGTTATCTTTTTCTGATTAAGGAAAGGCTACAGCTCTAACCAAACTGTGTACTCTCCCTCAAAGTCATAGTTGGCTTTATGTTATTTCATAATTGCAGAATAGTAAAAACAAACAAAAAACCTAAACTAAAACTCTCCTGTCACTGTGTGGTAACTCCCAGCTCCTTCTACACTTAGTGTCTTTCTTATTTCTCTGATGGTTTGAACTAATCAGGACAGTGTTTGTGTAAGCAGTAGAGCTGCATCAGGGAGGGCCAAGTACATAAAGCAGATTATCAGTAATAATCCAACACAGGGACTGTCTGGGTGAAAAGGACATCACCCTCTCCCCAAAGGCCTAAGGACATGGGTGGTGAAAGGAGGAAGGGCAAAATCTGGGTTCCAGACTCACAAGTCAAAGACCACGAGTTTGCATGACAAAATACTGATGGTAAGAACCCAAGAATATGCCCTCAAGAAACAAGAGATACACAGGAGAGGGATGGGAAAGAGACAGAAAGCAAACAGATTTACATTTCCTAATTTGTGCCTTAGGAATTAGGATGCTCTCTTTATCTTCCCTCATTCAGCAAAAATAACTTATTTTTAATTGGAGGACAATTACTTTGCAATGTTGTGTTGTTGTGTTTCTGCCATACAACAATGTGAAAATCAGCCAGAAGTATATACATACCCGCTCTCTCTTGAGCCTTCCTGCCACCCCACCCTACCCGTCCCACTTCCCATTACTTATCTATTTTTACATATGGTAATGTATGTGTTTCAATGTTACTCTCTCAATTCATCCCACACTCTCCTTTCCCCACTGTGTCCACAAATCTGTTCTCTATGTCTGTGCTTCCATTGCTGCCCTGCAAATAAGTTCATTAGTACCATTTTTCTAGACTCCATATATATGCGTGAATATACGACATTTGTTTTTGTTTACTTACTTCACTCTGTCCAACAGGCTCTAGGTTCAGCCACCTCAGTTTAAATGACTCAAATTTCTTCCTTTTTGTGGCTGAGTAATATTCCATTGTATGTATATATGTATCACAACTTCTTGATCCATTCATTTGTCAGTGGACATCTAGGTTGCTTCCATGTCCTGGCTATTGTAAAGATTATTTTTTAAAAGTAAGCATTAAACACCTATTCCATGTCCACTACTCTCCCGGGAGTCAAGAGGTGTTCAGAAGAAACCCCAGCCTTGGTCCTTACCCTTGAGGAATGTGTTACTGTGCCTGGGGAAGGCAAAACGATGCACATAGGAGAGAGTGAGGGAACTCTGTGCGGTGGTGCTGGATTCTAGTCAGGTCCTAGAGCTGGGGACACACAGGTATATAGCATAGCAGAGAAGAGAGGAGTGATTTCCCTAAAACATGTCTTCTATCAAGTTGTTCAGCCCATTGCCTTTCATATCAGGTCCTAGATCTTCCTCCTGATATTCAAGGCCCTACTTGATCCATGCAAATATACGTACCTTCACTGTCTCCAGACAAGCGACCCTCCTCCCACTGTGCTCCTAAGTGCCTCTGCAGCTCCCCTCTGCTACTCTTTCTGCCCAGATTATCAGTTTGAAGACATATTTGATGCCCTGTCTCTGTCCACTGTTCTTTGTTTGACCCAGCAGTTCATGCACAGCAGGAAGTAGTTATTGAACATGTATCCTTGGGAGCCCACAGATTAAACTTTGAGGTGTTTTCCAAATACTTGGACCTCACGTGGAGAAGAGATGTCTCCTATGTGTGCATGGTGGGGTAGGGAGGCTGGTCTTCACTCTTTTTGCATGTATCTGGGATCTGGAAATATTCTACTGTTCTAAAGATGTAAGGTCTAAAGACTGACACAGTTTCCTTCAAAGTAGAAGAGATTAAAATTCTAATTTAAGAACCATTGGCATTCCTTCACCTCACACTCTTAAACATTCAGTCATCATGACCTGAAATCCCTACCTTTTTTTTTTCTTTAAAGAAAGAGACCTTTGAATGGAAAATGATATAACATTTTCCCCCAAGCAAGAGTACTTTAAGTTTTCTAGATTTGAGGCACACACAAAAGAAATGAGAATCAAGAAATATTAAAAAAAAAAAAAGTTTTTAAATAAATAAAACAGTTCTGTTCAAAGAAGGCGAGCTACAAGTGTAATTCAAAAATTTCTAGTAGTCATATTTTTTAAAGTAAAAATGAGCAAGTAAAATGTTTATATTTTATTTAACTCAATATATGCTCAATATTATCATTTTAACATGTAGTCAATATAAAAATTATGAATGATATGAGTTACATAAGTGGCTGCACTAAGTCTAAAATCTAGTGTGTATTTTGCAGCTTGTCTCCACTCAGACTAGCTGCCTACGGCTGGTGGTTGCTGTTTCAGGGAGTGCAATGTTAGAACAAGAAGAGGGTTCTTATTCCTCCCACCCAGCACCTTGTTGTGATGAGGAGCCTGTGTTCAGGAGGGCTTGGTGATTTGCTCAAGCTCATGTATCAGTCTCCTGGGCTGGGCTCATCCATACCCACACTTGCCCATCTATGCAGGTTTATGGGTGATGCAAACCACCTTCTTGGAATGAAACACAGTTTTAAAATATTCTTAAAAACCACCACCCTCTAAAACCTTTGGACGCCTAAGAGTATTTTAAAAAACAAAATTTCAGAAGAAAATAGCCCAGTGTGCCCTATTCTAACACTTAGAGGTGACAACCATGTAGGCCATTTGTCAACACCTGTCCCAGCACCTACCTGTTTTCTGCTCAGTTGTACCCACACCTGAGGGGACTCTGAGAGGGAGGGCTGGAGGCCCAGAAGGTAATCACTGCTGTGTGTGCTTGTCCTCCAGGGATGAGTGGGAGGGGTGCGCTCCATCCTCCAGCCTTCATCCTGCCCACATCAGCTCCTGCCGGCATCCCAAGGAGCTGTGTTGTTTTCCATGATTAATCTCAAAGGCTTTGAAACAACTGGGTGACCTTTGTCTTCCACTCTGCACATTTTGCAGTGTTTTATATTTGGAACCAAGTCAAAGCTGAATGCAGGGAAAATGACCATTTCAAATACAGAAAATGAGACCAATAGGAAGAGAGTGTCATCTCCAATAATGAGGACATTTGGGAGTAAACCAAATAATGAGGGCATCTTTTGCACCTGGATTGATGAGAGAGCAATTAGATCCTTCCTTAACAAAAACAATATAAATCTTTGATTTGCATTTTGTTTTCAATTTGGACCAAATGTGCATGGTTCTCTAAAGATATAATCTAGACCTCTTCACACCAGAATACTGAGGTCAATGTGATGATAAAAAAAGCCATCTTGGAGATGAGGTTTTGGGATTATGATGAGATGTCCAGATGCCATGCTCAAAGCTTTAACCAAAAAAGCACTTTGTCTGATTTCTGTATTATTGAGAAGTTTTCTACTGCTTCCACCGCCCAACATCATGCAACCTATTTCTGGATCCCCCAAAGTACAAATAAAAGGGGATCGGGGGACCAGAAATCAGCAGGGAAAAAAATGAGTGCCTGTTTATGTGTATTTGGTCACAGAGCAAAGTGTGTGTGTGTGTGTGTGTGTGTGTGTGTGTGTGTGTGAGAGAGAGAGAGAGAGAGAGAGAGAATAGGTAGGTAGATGTGCCTGTTTGTCCTTCCAAATGCCCCCTTTGCCTCCTCTACTTGCTCTATTCCCTAAGAAGCCAACTGGGATGTGCTGTATTAAGGGTCTCCTCTGCACCTAGCATCCCATTAGGTTTGGCTGATGGGGTCAATGGCAAATGATTGGATGGAGGAAACATCATGAGGTTGGGGTATTTACTCAGCCTGCTGCCACCTCTAGGGTCTCTGTAGGCTGGCTGCATCCCTTAAGATCACAGCCATCTCTACACAATGCTGTCACCAGTTCTGCCAGTGAAGCCAAGGGTTGGTAACGGCGCCCTCTGGTATCAGCTTCCAGGCAGGTACCACCCTTGCTTCTGTGCACTCAGCTCACCCCTTTGTAAGTAGTCCCTTTATTAACTGTTCTCCAAATACCTAATTTTAGTTTATCCACTACTTCCTTCTGAGACTTTGATTAATAAAGGAAGTATGCATACATACATTCCTTGTTCCAGACAAAAACAAAAACTGTCTTCCCTCTATTTGCACAAATGCCTTGAAGTTTTCTACTGCCCAGAATTTTAGGTCAGTTCCCCAAAAGCAGACCCTGAGATAAGGATTTGTGTGCATGAGTCTTATTAAAGAAATGCTCTAGGAGAATCCTGTAGGGGAGGGCTAAGGAGGAAAGGAATAACAAGACAGGGAGAGCAGAAGACAAGTCAGCCAAGGGTACAACTGCAGGCAAAGTCCCAGCCTCAGCCTAATCCTGAGTGAAGTTCTGGAGCATAAACTACACCTCAGAGTTAGCCCTGACTGGAGTCAGAGGTGCTGGGTTTTCCACCTCCTGCAGCAGTCAGTCAGAGACCCAAGGGCATCCAGGCAGAGCGCCACCAATTTATACTTCACACACATCCTTTGTAATGTGAAAGCATTCAGAGAGGGGAGACATACTGTTTATTAATTGGCTTAATGATGGAGTTACTGGTAGAGAGGAAAGAATTGCCTCCAGATACCAAAAAAGCTCACAGCAGATGCTACAGGGACACATCCTTTGAAAAAACGCTGCATATAGACAGACAGTACTTTCTTTTAATGGATTTGGATAATATACTTTAATATTAGTAAAAAAAAAAAAAAAATCATATCAGGGCTGATAGTCTTCCTAAGCAAAGTCATCGTTGTAGGAATCTTAGTTACCAGATGCAGGTAGCAGTTCTATGGTGTGTGTGCATGTGGTTGGGAGGGGGCTATATCAACACTTGCCATTTCCCTCTGAAGCTTCTAACACTTGGAAATTTGTCATAGAAGCTTTTCTCATCTGCAGTTCAAACACTTTTTTTCAGCAGGAATTGAGCTGAAGTTGAAATCACCATCTGGCATCTCATATTGAACTAGGTTCTCTGTGTGCCAAGAACCTCTTCTCTTGGCAGTGATGTTGACTGTGATCTTTCAAAAATGTTTCTTGGGTTGGCAGTCTTGACTGAGCAGAGCAAGCAGCCTGCCTTGGAATTTAGGGAGAGAGATGCTGAGCAAGTTCTTGCTCCAGGAGGAAAAGCACAAGGTGAAAAGTTGAACCTTAGGTTTTGAAACCCTAGAAGTCACATCTTCTGTTACTGAGCTAAAACTAGCTAGGAGGAAAAAGGAAGTCTCAGCTATTTGATTAGTAGTAGCAAAATGTTCCATAAGACCTAGGAAAGGAATATTTAATTTGAAACAACAAATACTATTTAAGCACCTTCCAGGTGCAAAGTCACATCCTCTGTGCTGTGGGGACAAAAGGATGACTAAAAAGGGACGTCCACTCCTTAGTGATTCACCATCCAGAGGCTGGGAAGTGCTTGGGTGGAAATAAGGCAGACTATACTAAGGAGCAGAGCTGATACTATCCACCCTCCTCCCGGATGTTCAGGGATCCCTTTCTCCATTTCTGTGCCCCTCCATCAGCTGACAGGTTTTGCTTCCACTGGGCTGCACCTACGGCTCTTCTTTAGTGACTGCCCCTGGGTACAAGGTACATATTTGGAGAGCAGCAAGTGCTGGGGAGCCTAATTCCTAGCAGTGAGTGCTCAGTGTGAGAATAGAAAAGCCCAGTTCCCTTTGCCTTAGAGAAGGACTTCAGTTAATGTCCCACCAGATCAGGCTGAGCGACTGCTCCTGAACTTCTTGCCTAGTCTCACCCAGTCTCACACATCTTCTGTCTCTTCTCTTTCCTGGTCCCACTCCCCTCATTCACTTGCCAGTCTCTGTCTTCTGGAACACCCCCTAAGTAAAACCCGTCTCTACAAACCTTCCTCTCAGGATCTTCTTCTGGGAACCTGACTGAGGACAAGGATATAATGATATAAACAAAGTGTTATGAGAGCAGGAAGGAGTGATTGATTTTGCCTGGTGCTTGAGCACCTTTCCATAAAAGGAGGGGTATTTGAACTAGGCCTTGAAGGGTTATTTGGATTTCACCAGACTGGTGGAATTGAGGGAGGTCATAATAAATCTGGGGAAAATGCATCCATGTGCAGGGATAATGAAGGTAATGGTGGGGTGTGAAAGGTGATGAGACCACCAAGGTAGGCTGGGAGTAAAGGAAGAAGAGTCTTGAATGTCATTAAAAAGTTTGGGCTTTCAAAAAATTGTTCATCTTAGATTTCTGAGCAGGGGAGAAATGATACACTTCTCTTTTAGAAAATAATTGTGTGGAAATGTAAAGGATGGGTTGGAGGGATAAGAGGCAAACAACAGAAGTCAGTTTGGGGATCACTGCAATATTTCACAAGGGGATGATAAGTGGCTGACTTAGAGCAGTGGGTGAGGTAATAGAAAGGAAAGGATGGATCCAGAGATCAAAGCGAATGGACTTGTAAACTAACTGGATGTAGGTGGGAAAATGAGAGCAATCGAAAGTGGTCAAAGTGTTGCATTGGATCAGAGGGTGAAGGATGGTATGGTACCAATCAGCAAAGTAAAAGAATCAAGAAGAAGAATCCAGATGGGAAAGAAATCAATGAGTTCATTTTTGGATATACTGAAATTGAAGGAGACACTAGAGAACCCTAATAACTCAAAGACATTTGAATGAAATTGGAAAGTAATCTGAGAATAAAGAACAAACTCATATTCGGAGACTCATGAAGTTCTAGTTCAAGGTTAGACCAAAGAGACACTTTTAAAAATTAGCTTTCTGGATAGGAATCAAAACAAGAAAATCAATGACAGAAACTTGGACACCTTTTAGGAATAAGAACACTTGAAATTCACTTGTGACAAAAGTGCAATGCTTTGGTTTCAGTATGATTTTACTTTGCTGATTAAAATTAAAGTAGGGAGTCTATACAATCTAAAAATTAGATCTGATATATCAAATTTGTATGGCTGTTTCTATGGACTGTGAAATTCTATGAATGATGAAAACAGAGTCTTATGATATGGTGCTGAAAGAAGAAAAATAGTGCTTTGAGCATCCGCAGCCCATTACCCAATGGGACACAATGCTGGTGGAGGGGCTGCCAGAGTAATAGTTCCACTAACCGACAGTGGCCGTTTCCTGGCCTTTAATTATTGCTCATTTGCTTATGGCATTGCATTGATTTTTTAAAAATTAATCAGTTTGTCCATGTGGGAACTGCCATTCCTGTGTTGCATTGACATTGCAGGCAGCACACAATTAGAAGAAAAAACACAAGTCCAAACTCTTTAAGAATGTTTCCAAAAAAATGTTTCAGTGTGAGGAAGAGTCTGCTATATATAAGATACATTGTTTCAAAAGCTAAGTGAATTTTAGGGCAGCAGATAGGCCTGGGTACCCTGCAACAATGTTCCATTTAAACTCCTTTCTTTGAGAGCATTTCCCATCACTTCATGGGAAATAGACAGGGAAACAGTGGAAGCAGTGTCAGACTTTATTTTTTTGGGCTCCAAAATCACTGCAGATGGTGATTGCAGCCATGAAATTAAAAGACGCTTACTCCTTGGAAGGAAAGTTATGACCAACCTAGATAGCATATTAAAAAGCAGAGACATTACTTTGCCAACAAAGGTCCGTCTAGTCAAGGCTATGGTTTTTCCAGGAGTCATGTATGGGTGTGAGAGTTGGATGTTGAAGAAAGCTGAGTGCCGATGAATTGATGCTTTTGAACTGTGGTGTTGGAGAAGACTCTTGAGAGTCCCTTGGACTGCAAGGAGATCCAACCAGTCCATCCTAAAGGAGATTAGTCCTGGGTGTTCCTTGGAAGGACTGATGCTGAAGCTGAAACTCCAATACTTTGACCACCTCATGTGAAGAGTTGACTCATTGGAAAAGACCCTGGTGCTGGGAGGGATTGGGGGCATGAGGAGAAGAGGACGACAGAGGATGAGATGACTGGATGGCATCACCGACTCGATGGGCATGAGTTTGAGTAAACTGCAGGAGTTGGTGATGGACAGGGAGGCCTGGTGGGCTGCAATTCATGGGGTTGCAAAGAGTTGGATACGACTGAGCGACTGAACTGAACTGAACTGAACTGAGTACTTAAGAACAACACTTCCTCCTCTCCTTCATGAAAGTGAAAGTGATGTCGCTCAGTCATGTCCGACTCTTTGCGACCCCTTGGACTTAGCCTACCATGCTCCTCCGTCCATGGGATTTTCCAGGCAAGAATACTGGAGTGGGTTGCCATTTCCTTCACAAGAAGATCTTCCCAACCCAGGGATTGAACCCGGGTCCTCCGCATTGTAGGCAGATGCTTTATGGTCTGAGCTACTATAAATTTCAGAAGCCAAGTTACCCAAGGAAATAAGAAAGAGGAAGATTCAGTAGAAAATATAGAGGAAGGAGGGCATTTGCTGTGTTTATTCATTCAATCTCTCTTCCTTCCTCCCTGGCTCAGTCCCCTCTTCCTCTCTCTCCCACTTTCAGGAATATTTGAGGACCTACTGTGTGCTGGGACTGTACTAAGAACCAGAGAAACCATAGCGAACAAGGGAAACACACATGATCTCTGCCCTCAGGGAATTTACATCTCTCATGCTTGATTTCAGATTCTACATGTCAGTAAAAGATAATAGCACTTGTTCTTCACTCCTATGCTCTCTCACCTTCGCATTGCATATTAATGTATGTTAGGTTCACCCATTTGTCAAGCTCATGACCTAGCTAGGCTGCCTCCATTTGAAATCCAACTCTCTCACTTAGTAGTTGTGTACATTTGGTCAAGTGACTTGACCTTTTGAACCTCTGCTGCTTCATCTATAAAAATATCGATAATAACAGCACAGACCTCATAAGACAGTAGTGAGCATTTTAAGAAGAATTAATTCATTTAGAATCTGAATGGGCTCTGGTACATGGTGAACAAGTAACCGATGTTATCCATTGTTATTTTTAGCACACACAGGAAAGTAAATAGTTGAAACAGATCATATCTTTCAAAGAGCTTACAGTCTTGCAGGTGGAGACAGACAGGTACACAGATAAAGGCAAATAATGTGTGGTGAGTGAAATGATGAAGAAAGTATGTTTAGACTATGGTGGGGGCTCACAAAGAAGGGAGTGGTGAATTCTTTTGGTCAACTCTTTTGAGACGGATGTAATATCAATCCAAAGTAGTGTCTTATTTCCCTGACCCTTAGGTAAATGATCCTTTCCTATTAAATGCCTGTTTTGCTTGCTTTATTTGCCCCTAGTTATTCCACTGTGATAATTATGTAAGCACAAATGAAAGCTTTTCACGAGGGGCCACTGTGGTCCCTCTTTATTTACACTCTGAATAAAGGAGCTTGCCAGAGTTGGTGAGACCAGACTACATTTTTCTGATTTCTTATGTTCAGTGGCATGTTTCTTATATAAGTCAGACTTACTTGTGTGAAGGGAAAATGGGCTTTTTCTCATGGCAGGAGGTGGTCTCATTCTTTTTGCCAGTGACTGACTAAGACATGGCCGTAAGATTTAATTTTGACCAATGGGACCCAAGGGAAGCTGAGGGGGATTCTGGAAAACATTTTCTCAATATTGTGAGGCCAGTGGAAGGAAGCATCATTATTCTTCTCCAGATGTCATTGGAATGGCATGTGATGGCTGACATTGCTGCAGCCGTTCTGTGATAATGACGGGGGATAGCAAAGTAGAAAGACGGAACAAAGTGGGCCCCTAAAAACCCCCTGTACATCTGGATTTACAGACTTGGGCCTTGATCCACCTCCAGACTTCTTGTTGGGTGAGGAAATATCCCCCTGTCCTTTTACTGTTTCAGCTAATTTCAGATGGGTTTTCTGTTCACGTTAACTCCTTGTGGAAGCTTGTCCCTGAGTTCTTGGGGGTACCTCCCTGCAGGAAGATTGTACACTCTCTCCCTTTCAAGCCCAGGCATGGCTATATGCCTTGCTTTGACCAATGTAATATGAGCAGCATGATGTGGGTATTTCTGGGCGTTTCTTGAAGCCTATGTGTGGCTTGCCTTGCTTCCTCACCCGTGCCCCCATGATCAGGGAAGCATGCTGAGATGGAGCCTCTGCCAGCCTGGTTCCTCAATGAATACAATAAGTAAGTCTTCTGTGACAAGTTGTGGCATGAACAAGAAATAAACCTTATCAGACTTCCCTGGTTGTGCAGTGGCTAAGACTCTGGGCTCCCAATGCAGTGGGCCCAGGTTCAACTCCTGGTGGAGAACTAGATCCCACTTGCTGTAACTAAGAGTTTGCATGTTGAAACTAAAGATTCTGCAGGCAGCAACTAAGGATCAAAGACTCCATGTGCTGCAACCAAGACCCAGTGCAGCCAAATAAATGAAAATACATATTTTTTAAAGCAACTAAAAGAGTATATATATATATATGAAATAAACCTTGTCACTGAGCTGCTGAAACATAGTGTTACTGTTGTTACCACAGATAAACCCAGCCTAATTAAACTGGTAAGCATCCTAAATACTGCAGTGACTAAAAACAATGACGTTAAAGCAAGAGCTTGAGATACAGACCTTTAACCCCAGGTAAACCAACAGTAACCAGAAAGAATGGGCTCCCCTCTGCCTGCTCCGCACACTTCCTGGTTAGTGAGATGAGCCTCAGAATGGTAAGTAATTTAATCTAAATACCGCTTTAAAAATGTCTTCACTTCAATGCATTATTCAGAGTAAATTAATCACAATGTATTAAGTGTCTCTTTAGCATCCCTGACACTTGCCTCATCACTTTGCCCATCAACTTTTTTTTTTATAATGACCTCACTATGCACTCCCCTAACAACCTCCCCTACCTAGACATCTGCCCAGGGGCTTTTGGTAATAGGTCAATGATCATATAGCTGGAGTTTTGCAGAACAAATAAGACGTGAAGGTGATGTGTCAGTGGGAGACAGGAAAATGATGACCATGATATTACTAGTTCATATTTGTGTAGCACTTGTTCTACATCAGATGTCATTCAAAGCACTTTATACATAGTAACTCACATGATCCTCATCTTATGAAGCAGGTATTATCATTATCTCTCCTCTATAGAGGAGGAAACAGAGGCACAGAGAGGTTAAATGTCTTGTCCAAGGTCATGTAAACTAAAATGTAATGATACTTGAGTTCTATTGTAGGCAGTCTGGCTCCAGAGTCCCGTTCTAAAAATAATGCTTTACCAAGAGTGGGTGGGGAGGAGTACTCTTTTAGGGGCAGCAGTTCATGGAGAAGCACAAGGTTAAGAGACCAGTTGAGTTTCACCTGACTTCTCTGACCAGGGATTGATCCCAACCATGCCCTCATCAATGAAACATGGAGCCCTAACCACTGGACTGCCAGAGAATTCCAGGGTGTTGTTTTGCAATTTGCGAAAGCACATCTACATCCTGATTTCCTCAGCAACATGATCGTGCTGCTGGTAGCTCTGTCCTCTGCAAGGTAACTGAGGCATGCAGAGATCCTGGTACTGAGCTTGCCTGCAAAACCACCAGCTGAGTGTGGTTGGGGCTGCTGTCGCATTCTACGGACAGATCCCCAGAGGGTGCAGAAGTCTTGAGTATGTGGAGAGTTATGTAAAGGTATGAAATGACATCTGGGGATTTCTCTAGGAGTCGATTGGAGGGTATGAATTGTAAGGTGACAGGACTAGGGGAAGGCTGTCTGGAGAGTCACTCCTGAGGCCTGCAGGCACAATAGCAGCTGAGGTGCACCCAATGCCCTGGGACGGATGACTGGATAAGCCATTGGGATCAACTGTGATTTAAGAGAGCTGAGGGGGCATTTTCCTGAGCACTGAAAGGGGCACACAAATGTGCAGAGGACTAGGGAGGGGAGAATAAGGTGCTGGGATCTAAAATTGTTTCAGAAAAACTTTGGAAATGTAGCTCGGGAAAGAGAACTTAGTTTGGGGAGCTGCAATAAATTGTCAGAAAGCCCCTTAGGCTATATCTCTAAATTATACTTCAAATTTGAACACTTCTTACCATCCCCACTGTGGTCACTGCTAGCACCTACTAAGGGCCACCTAGGGGTGTCTCTGCAAGACTCCTGGCAATCTACCTGATCTCCCTGCCTCCATTCTGGTCCCTTCCATGTGCCTCACAGAAAACAAAGTTATCTTTTAAAAAATGCAGTCAATTCCTGTGGTTTCTTTCCATTCTTAGAATAAACTCCTAATCTTGACTCCATAATCAACCTGCCTAACACCTGGAACTCATCTCTCACCAGCACCCCCACACCCAGGCCACACACCCCCCCCCACCCCGGCCGGGGCCACATTTTTGACATACAAACACACCAAGCTCCTTCCTGCACTAGCTGCTCTCTTCGCCTGCAGTGCTTTCCCCTCTGTTCTTTGCATAGCTGGCTCCTTTGGTTACCCTGTTCTTGATCCATACATCATCTTCTCTGATTTCCTGACCACCCTGGCCCTCACACTCTCTCAGTCACCCTCCATGCCATTGGCAGCTTCCCTCTCACCCACAGCACTCATCACTATGTGAAATGGTCTTGTTTGATTATTTGCTTGTTTATAGGGCTGCTGGGGCTGTTAGCAGTCTCCCCTATTAGCCTGAATGGGCTTTGTCTGACTCCATCGTGGCTGTATCCCCAGCAGCTAGATCAATTCCCAGTGCACTGAGGCTCCATAAATTAAGAAATAAGTAATTTACATTTAATTTCCATTAGTAATACATTTCAAACAATTTATTTATATGTCCCAGTGGGGAAAAGAAGAAAAATTAATTTTATTTACATTTAATTGAATATTGATGCATTCTTCAGATGATGGCAATGGGATAGCCATATCTGAACACAATTTTGTGGGGATGATCTACTAGTAGAAAATTTGAAATTACATATGGCTCAGAATAAATTAGTTTTACATAGAAAATTAAAAAACCCAGGAGCCACAACTGATAGGTTCCTACTTTTAAATATTATGAAAATATAAAACTTAAATATTATGAAAATGTAAAATATAAGCTACAGTGTTTCTATAATAAAGACTTTAAAGTTAGTAAGGGCAAAGAATAAAATGTCAAAATCTACCTAACCATATTTTCTTTACTGATTTTTTTGAATAATGCAATGGAAATGAATGTTTATTTGAGGTCTGTTAAAATATTAACATTATACTTTATTAATCACATTTGACTACTTGTCTTATTTCTGGATTTGGTACAACATTTTTAAAGATTGTTAATGGAGAGCCCTCTGGGATATAATCATTTTCAATCCACATATGACTAAATTTGGTCATATCTGCTGATTGTGCAAAGAGCTCTTCCTGAGAAGTAAATATTAAAGCTGACTGGTTTTGAAAAAAGAACCCTTTGGAGCACCTCTTCTTTTTTGCATTTTTAGACACCTCTGTTAGCTTCTTTAACACTTGGATGGAAGTGTTTTTAAAGGAGGTTGTGAAGATTTGGAAAAGATTTTATTTTTAATATCCCAGATTGCATCCTCTGCATTGAGTTAGTTTTGTTGCATGTGCTCCATCTGTCTTGGAGATATGGAAAATTCAGGAGGAGAAAAATGGAAGGGCAAAACTGCTTCCCTAGCTTTACAAAATGTCTAAAAATGACTTCACATGTAAAAACTAGAGTATGGATTCCTCCACTTCAAACTTCCCCACACTACCCAGGTGCCTGGCACTGCGCCTTCTTAAGTGGGGAAAGGAAAAATTGTTTAGTTATTCCCTGGTTAGAAAGTTTGCAAGGTTGAATGCCTCTTGCACAATCTCTATTTTGCACAACTTCAGTAAAATCTCTTATCATTTTAGGTGACTTTAATGAAACACATGAATTGCCTCTTACTATGAATATCCCTAAATAAGAATATAATCTATTTACTTGCTGGGTACAGGTGACCTAGGAATTCTGATATCTTTCTTTAATGTTTCAGGCTTAGTATTGGATAAAAAACTTGAAAAATAAAGCATTGCTTAGCCTATCCCCAGCTGCACCTGCCAGTGAAAGAGGCTGAAATCTCACTCTTCACTGGACAATACATCAAATTTCAAGCTTCTATTATCTTTATCAAAAGCCATTAGAGAATACTTAGTAAAGATTTTGTTTCTCTGAAAATTGGCCTATTATATTTGTAACTGGAGTACTTCATGGGTTGGGTGTCTAGGAGATCTAAGTGCTTTTTTCCATCCTACTATTGTTTAGCATGATATTTACATGTTTACTGAGAGTCTTGTAGGCTTAGAACGTGGACTTCTGGAGACTAAGCATCTTTTATGATGTGTGTAGCATCAAATAAAATATGGATTCTTCAGTATCTTCTCAAAAGGGACTTTAATCTGAAGCTATAAAGTGACACTCCTTTGGTGTGCATTTATCTGCAAATAATTTTTTGAACAGAATCAAACCTTCAGCAAGCAAAATTCACAAACTCATTATGAACCTACTAAATTGAAATGATGCTAGAATTAGCTTGTTAATTTGGGGAAGATTGTTATTTTAGAATTATTGTAAGTAAAGTATTTTTGAGCAAAAGGCAACTGTTGGAGAAGGTGATACTTAAACATCATGTGATATTTAAAGCTGGCTTTGCAGTCTCCAAATCATTGCCCAAGATGATAAACGTATCCATCAGTGCCTAACCCACATAATATTAAGTTTTCCCATGTCCTGTGACTCATCTGGGAGCTCTGATCACTTGCTATCAATATCTCCTATCCTGTTACAAGACCTTGTCTTCACTTAGAACTGCTTCACCTCTGAAATCCTGAACTTGGAAATTCCACTGTGACCTCAGTACTATACTCTTCCTCCCCATTCACCTTCATCCCACCCATCTTCAGTCCTACCAAAGCATTGGTCTTCAATCTTCCTGTATAGTAGCCCCCAGTCTTCTTGGATTTAAGACACTCTTCTCATTAGACACAACCCCCCTATTCCTTTGACATGCTGGCACAGCCAATCAACAAATCCTCACTCTTGCACCCACCCCTCTATCTGTTTTCTTTGGCCCTTGAGCATTACAGGAGAAGATCACATAACACATAATTATGTAGTCAGGTGCTAACACAAATTTTATTTCAAATCTCAATTGGGTACACAACACCATCTGGAGTTCTTTGATCATTCCTAGATGGTTCCCAGTATAATCTACCAGATCTGAGACATGTAGGACTGGATAACATGAATTACAAACACTTAAAATAATGCTAATTTCTTACTCAAAACATATAAAGCTTATTTTCTCCTCCTGGATTTTATGTGAGCCAAATTATCCCCATTTTTGTGTTTCCTCTTACTTTCATTTTCTTTCACAGTTTTACAAATAGATCACTTCTTGGAGTGATTAAAAGTTTAGAGGAATATTAAAGAGTTTAAGATGATCACAGGATATTTACTATAGACCTACTAGGTGCCCATCACTGTTTTAGGCACTGGGGATACAGCGGTGAGTAAAATAAACAACTCTGTCCTCATAGAGTCTATATTTTCGTAGAAAGGGACAGAAAATAGGAAATCAGTAAAGTTATACTATGTCAGAAAGTGGCAGGTGGGACTGCAGAGTCCTGGATTGGTGGTGCCTGTTGGGAGGCCCGTTGTGGAGAGGCTGCTCTGTGCAGACTGCCTGGGTTCAAATCCCAGGGCTGGTACTTACTACATATGTGACCCTGGGCAAGTTACCTAACCTCTCCATGACTCAGTTTCCCTGCCTGTAAAATGAAGAGTTTCATAATGCAAACATCATGGAGTTTTTATGAGGATTAAAGGACTTAATACGCACATAACATTTCCCCTGGCAAGCACTACATAACTGTCAATGATTTTACTGAGGTTTTGTTTTTTTCTTTTTTTGGCCACACGGCATGTGGGATCTTAGTTCCTTGAGCAGGAATTGAACCTGCACACCCTGCATTAAGCCTGCGGTCTTGATCACCAGACCACCAGGGATGCCCTAATGATCTTATTTTAAATTTAAATGATGTGACTGACAGGGAGTTAACATCCAAAATATACAAACAGCACATACAACTTAATGTTGAAAAACAAACAACCCAATCAAAAAATGGGCAGAAAACCCAAACAGACATTTCCCTGAAGACATACATATGGCCAACAGGGATATGAAAAGATGTTTAACAGTGTTAAATATTAGAGAAATGCAAATCAAAACCATAATGAGGTATCACTTCACACTGTTCAGAATGGCTATCATCAAAAAGGCTACAAATAATAAATGTTGGAGAGGGGGTGGAGAAAATGGAACTCTCCTTCACTAAGGTGGGAAAGAAAATTGGTGCAGCTACTATGGAAAACATTATGGAGGTTCTTTAAAAAAATTAAAACTATAACTACCATATGACCCAGCAATCCCACTCCTGGGTATATATCCAGAAAAGATGAAAACTCTAATTCAAGAAGACAGTTGCACCCTGATGTTCACAGCACCACTATTTACAATAGCCAAGACATAGAAACACCAAGTGCTCATCAAGACAATTGGTTTAAGAATATATGGAATATCCTTCAGCCATAGGAGAATGAAATTTTACCTTTGCAGCAACATGGACAGACCTAGAGAATATTAAACTTAGTGAAATATATCAAAGACAATTATTATATGATATTACTTATTTGTGGAATCTGAAAAACATTAAAAATGAATCTAAATACAAAGCCAAAATATACTCACAGATTTGGAAAACAAACTTATGGTAACCAAAGGGGAAGGATTGGGGGGAGGGATAAATTAATAAGAGTATGGGACTACAGATTTAAACTACTATACATAAAATAGATAAACAAGGATTTACTGTATAACAGGGAATTATATTCAATATATTGTCATAATATATAAAAAATAATCTAAAAATGTGTTTTCATGCAAAGGACATTTTTGGAAGCATAGCTTCCAAACATATAAAAAATTTTGATATATTAATGCATGTAATAATGCACTAATATCTCATTAATTACTCAGACTCAGTGCCTAACTACTCAGGTCTAACTACCATGGTTTTAAAGTAGTTATAGATTTAATGATACTTGGAGAAACCTGCAATAACTGAAATGTGACGCAGAAAACCAGTAATTTCTACTGGGGACAAAGCCATAGATAATGCTAATACTACTATAGCAATTTTCTCACATTAGTAATCGAAGACTATGATTTTAGTAACAGAAAAGTGAAATGGTGAAATAAAACGTGATGTAAAAAGGTGAAATAACAGAAAAAATGAAGATGAAACGTTTCTCCCATAAAAATTTACAGACCCTTTGAGTTCCATCCCAGTTAGGTACATCTGCTTTAAAATGATGTCTGGCACTAGTGTCCTTTTTTCCCTTCCTCCCGCCACTGACCTAATTGTGTCCACAAGGAATCCCCACCCACACCTTAACTAACTCCTCCCCTTCTAAGCCTGCCCTTCCTCTAGCGTGCCCGCCTACTTAAGAAAGAGCCAGCCTCCACTCAGTCACCTAAGCCGGGTGCCCCACATCACACCTCCCCCTTCCACACTCCGTCGTGGACCTGGCCCAACTCGGCGGTGGAGCTCAGCTTGGCCGCCCTCTCCACCCATCTCCACCTTCTGCTTTCTCCTTCAGATGACTGCAACTGCCACCTCACTGCTAACCTAGACTGGCCTCACCCATCCTTCTTCCAGGGGCGCAGATGGATCCATCTAGAACCTAAGTCTGGTCCTCCGCATTGTGAAACTTCTGCCCATCTTGCTAGCAAGCTCCTGCAACCCCGTGTTCCGGTTTCTCGTCACTTCTTTTTCCTTTCGGCTGCCCCGCTGGGCAGCATGTGGGATCTTATTTTCCGGTGGGCCAACCCTCACCCCTTGCATTGAAAGTGCAATCTTAACCACTGGACTGCCAGGGAAGTCCCGCCCCCTCAATTCTTGAGTTACCGAGGTTTAGAGCGGGGCCTCTAACGCCTCAGCTCAAACCCTTGCTCTCCCTGCGCCACAAGTCAAGGTCTTTGAAAAATCCCTCTGCCCTCTGTGTCTCAGAGACCCCAGCTTTAAAATGGAGCCGCAAGAGCACTCGCCCACAGGGGTGTGCGAGCTAGGTGATATACACGTGGAATGTTCAGGGCAGGGCCACAGTGTCCCGAAAAGTTCAACAGCCTCTTTCTTATTGCATGTTCCCTTCATGAGGAATGGCCTTTCTCCTGCTCTCTGCTCTGCCGACCGGTCCTTTAACACTCAGCTTGGGCATCTCCCCGTCCAGGAACCTTCCACCCTCTGGGCTGGGTGGGGCTGGGCCCTGGGCCCTAGGGCGCCCCCGCCTGCTCATCTCACCAAAATCACCACTTGGCTGCGTCCTGCGGGACAACGCCTGGGCCTCCCTGAAAGGACTGCGGCTCCTTCCCTTCTAACCCAGGAACTGGTCAGAACCAGGCGTAGGGTGGCTGTTCAGCAAGGATTTGGAGACTGAATGGATTAAAGAGCGAATACAAATCAAAGAACAAAGTGTTCAAGAAGAGCCAGCTCTCTTCCACTCTCCTGACAGTTTGCTTTTCAAAGTATCGAACAATACACAGGTTTATCTTACTACTTTTCTGAGTGGTCCTGTCTGCGTGGAGCCCTTTCCTGGCCAATTCTTCGGCCTGATAGCGTCGAGTTTCTGAGAAAGAAAGGGAAAAACTGTGGGTGTGTGGGTGTGCGGAGGGGGCAGGAAGGAAGCCCTCAGCCTGCTCTCAGGAAATGGGTATCTAGGGACACCAGAGGCTTAACAAAGAGGACTTCAGAAGGAGAAGCAGGAGCTAAAGTATATTTTTAAGAACAGAAGAGAACACCCTGCTGTGTCGAGTCCTGCCTGAGGGCATGACCAACATGGCAATGGCCCTGACTAGTTAGAGCTGTCCTCATTCCTTTCTTTTTAAGCCTTACGAGAGAATTCATTTCTTGGGAAAAGATTATAGACAATACAGAAGGGTATAAAGTAAGAAAGCAAAACAGCCTTACCCACCTACCCCCAGTCCTACCCTGCATAGGTAACCTCTGCTTCTGGGCAGATTTAAAAATATACACAGGGACACAGGCAGTCACATGTCTTTATGGCTGAAGTCATGTTCAAAGAAGAAGAATCGCAGGTCCAGATTTGTTCAGAGAGAGACACTGGATGGAAATAGGGCAATAAACACACATCTTTCCCTGCTAATCGTGGAAGAAAGAAACTATTTGAAATAGAACACATACGAGGAAACCTTTTTATCCGAGAGGGCCTGTGGTGTGGGACCAGAGGGGAGAGCAGGCTTCAGAGGTCAAGTCCAGGCTCTGTTCTTCCTGATGGCTTCTCAGCAGGTGAAAAGTAGGTGGAACGCCCCACATTCAGAGTGGTGAGGAGGGCCTGGCATCTCAGGATGCTCAAAAAAGAGGCCGTCTCACCTGGGCCTGAGATCATGTGGTTGAGAAACGCCTGGATTGGAGGTCCAAGAGGGGAGGATGGAGGGCCGGCCAGCGCAGGGCCCGCTGGGAGCAGGAATCTCTGTCCCTGCAACCTTCCCCACCCCCTCTCTTTAAAGCCACCATCACGCTTCCAACTTGGCAGGGCCAAACAAAGGCAACAGGAAACGCAACAGCTGTAGGCTTGGGCTTTGGAAAGCAGAAGCAACAGCTGTGCTAGGGGGAAGCCGGGAGCGGGAGGGCAGCCCGGCTGAGCCTAAAAGTAAAACCTGGCCTGACAGCCTGACAAAGGCCTTCTGTCGGCTGCAGCGAGAGGGGCTGACCTGGTGACTCCTTGCCAGGCTGTTCTGGGGCCACCGTGGGGAAGAGCCCAGACTCCCACCCTCTCCCTCCCTCTCCGCCTCCCCAACACCCGCTTCGGAGGACCAGCCTGCCCTCAGTAAACACCCCTGCAATCTGCAGCTTTGCTTCTAGGCTTGTCTCACTGCCACCCCATCCTGGGATGTGGAGGTGGGCTGGCTGTAGTACCTTTATTTACAACATCTTCCAGCAATGAAAGCCAACCAGGTACCAGTACTGGTCTGTGTTCTTCAGTTTTCAGAGAGGCGGGGATGAGCTGAGCCCATCTTTGGCGAGGAAGAGGGTGTGCCACTGCATCCCCCTCTTTAAAAAGGAGCCCTCGCCACTGGCTTGCTCTGTGATGTCAGCACCGGGCATGGTGGGCCTCCTGACCTTCCACACCACACCACCCAGAGCTTGCTTTCCTTCCCCTGGCATTGGGATATCTTGTTCAGCACCCTTCAACTTGGACTGGTCAGGAGGAAGTTTCTCAGCTTTAAAAGATCATCAGACTCCTAAATGGATTGAAAAAGATCATAGTCAATTGAAAACACAAAAATGTCTGAGAAGGACATTAAGCACTCGTGGGGAGCAGAAAATATACACCAGGAAGAGTAAATTTTTCTAATATTTAATTTTAAAGTTAAAAAAAATGTTTCTGTTTGGTTTAAATGATTTAAAACAGAGCTTGGCCAGCATCTCGATGTCTAGAGTCAAACTTTCTGGTTCAGAAGTGTCACCATTGTTAGGCCTCCTCATAAGCTCACTGCTGCCCCCGCGTGTCTTATCTAAACACCACAACACAATTTTCTGCTCTGCAAATAAATGGTGGAAACCCTCCACCAGTCTGTTTTGCTCCCATGACAATAAACAGTACAGAATTAACGCTTGTGAGTAACAGCTGTATAACCCAGGTGAATTTTCAACAAGTCTTTAATTTTGGAAGACGTCATTATATAGTGTTTCTCTCTGTCTCTCTCTGGTTTTCAATTCATTGTGCCTTTGATGAAGTGATAAATTTAATCCTTAGAGGGAGTGGTTATGATTATATGAATGATGTTAGTCCTACTAATGATACCCCTTCCAGAAAAACCACATGACTTATTCACTGATGTGCATTAGATTTATTTTACAGCCTTCAACAGAAATCTTATATTCAGCATGATTGAAGGTTTGCATCAAGAGTCTCTGATGTGAGATAATTTCTGATATATGGCTCAAACAAAACATACAACAAAATGTAACCTCCTTGTGCTCACCTGGTACCTTTGTCTTCAGTGGGGAGATTGGATCCCCATTTTGATGTGGACTAGGCTGCTTCTGTGGGTGTGTATTAAGCACCAATTCTTCCTGTTTCTGGCTTATCTATGTAGTTTATCTGAGTGGCTTCTTGCTCCATAGAAACTAGGGTCACAAAGAATATCACGTTGTCATGGGTGGAATTTGGAAAATGCCTTCCATCCTGAATAGATAAAGAGGCTGCTCCCTTATGCAGAAAGGTTGCAATAGTCTCCTCCTCAGTGTGCATGGAAGGGATAGCTACTTGTTCCCAATACTCCTTCCAGAACCGTCCTTTACTGCAATGGTAGCCTTGGTGTCACTTCTCAAAGTCACCTGCTGAAGCAGCCTTCTGTGGTTCCTGAGTGCTTACTTATGGATCGTATTGATTGTTCACTGTTCAGTCCAGGAATAGCTCTGAGGGAGAACGCTCAGGTTTTACTTCCTTCAAAACAAACAAGTTTGGTCAAATTCAGTGCCCACATAGGACCCATTGGGGCAGATTCTCTTAGGCCCAACCCCATGTCTAATCCCAAAGGAAAGTTGTGAGGGGTGTGGTCTGAACGGGCAGCCAGGATTACTGAAAAAGAGCTCTTGATGGAATGTTCCTCATGTTTTGTAATTCTGCCAGTCACTGGTCCTGTGGACTAAGGTCAAGATCAGCTTTACCGCCCTGGAGGGGAAGGCTGAAACTATGGGATACAAACTGAGATGCAAGTACAGTGTTTCTGCACCTTTTAAATGACTCTGACCAAAGTCTACCCTGTATGGTGCATGTGGAGATATTGAACTCTAAGAGCCAAGGTGCCAAGCAATGTCTGCAAAGGCAGCTGAGAACCAGGCAGCAGGGGCTCCAGAATCTCTACAAGGAGGGAGCTCTGAGGTAATCATCTGACTGAATGTGGGAGCCGGAGGGAATGTCCGGAGGTTGCATGTACATTTAAACACAAGGTTTCAACTGTGTCTTTATCAGAGGCGGCTTTGGGGGCTGTTGACGGAGCTGCTTACTGAACTGCATTGAAAAAGAACCAGCTGGTCAGTCCTCCAGTTTTTCAAAGAAAAGGCTCTTTCTATGTACAGAGACCTGGTGTGAAGTGTTTAATCAGTCTAGGTTGACGCCTTCAACAGAGCAAGCTATCTGTTGATGGTTTGACAATTTTAGACATTTCGGGGGGGGGGGGGGTGCAATGCCACCAAGACTTGAGACTTAGCAGCTCAGCCTGGAGGGGTCCGTTTCCCTAATTGCCCTCCGGAGGGAAGCAGAGGAGGATCTGGAGCTCAAACTGACCTTTAGCTTTGTGCCCTAGGCTTTGTCACTGACCTCTGCTGGGTCCACCCTCCCTGCCAGCTGGCAGCATGCTGCTTGTATTACTGTATGTGTGACCATAGAGCGGCAGGGGTGGGTCAGGCTTAGTACAAGTTTTTTTTTAAGCTACAGGATGAATATAGTAATGTCTCCTTGGATTACTGATTTTTATTTAGAGGTTGGGGAAATGTTATAGCTCTATAAGAGAAATAATGATACAGAGTCTGAATTAGTTAGGACTGAATTCAGCTGGAAGCAGCAGAAAAATCCAAAGTGTCAGTTGCTTAAAGAAAATGGACATTTCAGAGGGATGGGATGAGGAGGGAGGTGGGAGGGTGGTTCAGGATGGGGAACACATTTAAATCCATGGCTGATTCATGTCAATGTATGGTAAAAACCACTACAATATTGTAAAGTAATTAGCCCCCAGCTAATAAAAATAAATGAAAAAAAAATAAAATGAGTGAGAAAAGCAAAAAAAAAAAAAAAAGAAAGTGGACGTTTCTTTTTTTCTTATATTCAGAAGTTTGACAGGTAGTCAGCTCAGAGCTGGTAAGGCCTTCTGCAGGGCAGGGATGTGGGCTCTCTGTTGCTGTTTGGCCTTGAGAAGCTTCCATCCTCAAAGGTATCTCATGGTCCAAAATAGCTGCTGGAGAAGGAGCCTTTGAATTTGTATTCCAGAGAGCAGGAAAAGCAGGTCCTTTAGGGACACTTCCAGAAGTCACATCGATCAGTCCCTTTATGTCACATAGCCACAACTATCTGCAAGGGAGATTTGGAGAAGTGATCTCTATTGGAGGCAGATGTGTGCCATCTGAAATTTGATAGTCCTTTGGTTGTATAAGAAGGGAAATTGAGATTGGGGGTCATTTTAAACAGACTCCCCGGTGATGCTGATGCTACCGGTCCACACAGACTGCATTTTGAGTAGCAAGGGACACGGACCTGCACGAGCTGGCCCCTGCCGGCCCCACCTTGTCTCCCCTCTCTCCCCATCGTCCCCGTGCTTCCTTCTGGTTGGAACTCTGCTCACAAGGCTTGTCATTAAGATCTCAGTTAAAATAGTTTCTCTATGACCCAATTTCAATTTGATAGCACTTAATCTGAATTTTTTTATCATGTATTTATCTGTTCATATGATAGGGATTTTTTGTCTTCCCCCTCTAGAATGTCAGCATCATGGGAGAAGGGAAGATACCTGTCTTCTCAACACTGAATCCCAGGCACTTTCAACAGCACTAAGAACATATCTAGGGAAATAGTACAGATGAACCTAGTTCCAGGGCAAGAATAGAGACACAGATGCAGAGAATGGATGCATAGACACAGGTCGGGGAAGGGGAGGGTGGGATGAATTGGGTGATTAGATTTGACATAAATACACTACCAAGGATAAAACAGATACCTAATGGGGGCCTGCGGTGTAGCTCCCCACAGGGAGCTCCGCTCAGTGCTCTATGATGACCTAGATGTATGGGTTTTCGGGTGGGGTGGTAAGAATGAGGTCCAAAAGGGAGGGGATATATATATATATATATACATATGGTTGGTTCACTTTGTTATACAACAGAAACACAACATTGTAAAGGGATTATACTCCAATTAAAAAAAAAAAAGAACATATGCTCAAATGTCTGTAGAATAAATGAAGAACGATGCCGAGTCTCCCTAACTATAATATTAGTTTTGAGATCACAGGCCTTATCTTATGTTTATACTCTCCCCCACAGTACTTGGCAGGGTGTGATATGTACAGTTGGCATTTGATGAATGTTGAGTGGGGTCTCACAAGAGAAGGAATACCTGTCAGTTCCTCAGATGGGTCAAAGGTAGAGTAGGGCATGATGGCTACACAAAGCCAGGATGTTGGCTCTGGCTGGGGAAGGTGAGAACAAGCAGTGGACCCTGTGATGGCTTTCACAGTAGAGCTTCCAGCCCTGGATTCTTCCTTTCTATCATCATGCAGCTCAGAATTTTATACACGTGAATCAGAGGATGCCAGAGGGGGTTACAGAGAATGCATGAGATGGAAAGATTGTAATTGTGTGGCACTGGACTGATTGCAATACAGATAGATTCAAGTTTTGCAATTATTCAATTACTCATTCATTTACTTATAAGCACCTGCTTTGTGCCAGGTGTTATGCTACGTGCTGGGGACACATACAGCCTGTGTGCATGACATTTTGCTCCACACTGGACAAAGTAATGTCAAACACAAGGATTCTTAATTCCTATGGTGCAAGACTATAAGGGGGGTTAAACACCACAGCCTTTCTGCTTAAAAATTGTTCAGTGGGTCACCTCCCAATACTACTTGCACTCATGACTGGATTAAGGAACCCGTGTTCGCTAAGTCTTCTGTGATTGCTGGGTTGGGCGGGCTCCTTTGTGAGTTCCTACCCTCTTTGATTCTCAGCAGGTTGGAGAGGGAAGAGCACCCCCCACCCTGAGCCTCTCATGCTCCTTTGTCTCACACACAGTAAGGAAGGGAGGGAATCCCCTGATGACATCAATTTTTAATTCCTTTCAGTAGATGGTGAAGTAGAAGAGAGTTTCGGCACGGCCTCCTCTCTGTGTATACTTGTTTATATACTAGCATTTATTAGGAAGTAAATTTCAGTGTTAGTCTGTAAGCCATAATGCTGATAATCATCTTTTTTTATGTTTTTTTTTTTTGTTTATTTCTATTAGTTGCATCTTTTTAAATTAATTCATTTGGATATGGCTAGGAACCAGGCAAAGATACTATCAAATACATTCATTAATAAATAAGATCAATACTGTGCATTTGTGGGTTAAAAATTTTAACTTCAAAAGAAGAGTTCTTGTATCTATGATCTCATTTCACACTACATATGATTATTTTAAAACTCTTCTCTAGGGGTGGGTTGTTCCACCCATGCACGGCCCGGGTGAGGATAATGAAGACCTGCCTCAGGCTACCCGACTTGACTCTGCACCACAAGGTAGCGAGCACTCCCGTCTGGGTCCCCTTGGGTCTCTCCCTGATTGTTAAAAAAATGAAGGCAAAGATGAAAAAATATACTAATTTCAAGATGTGCTGAGAGCACACACGTGGGGCATGAACAGGGAAGCTAAGGAAAGCTAAGGAAGCTAAGGAAAGCTAAGCAGCTAAGGAGGCTGCTTTCAGGATCGTCTTTGGAGACAAACAGAGACACATACAAACTCAGTCACAGATGACGTCAAATTAATATTAGGCATCCAGAAAGCCCAGAATTGGAAACCTTTAGTCTCTTGGGACTGAAAAGTCAGTTCCTGTTTATTTTTTCTACAGCTGTGACTTATTTCCTGTCTTCAATAATTTCTCCATGCATGGGCCTTCATTTTCAAGAAGATATTTTTACATATTCTTGCCTGATCGTTTAGCTTTTCCTGTAAGACTTCCTCTGGGGTAAAAGCCCCATGTCTCTGTTTTCCCGATGACTGGAATGTGGACCAGGAAAGTGCTCTAACTCTGAACTTGTTTGAGGGGCATTTAAAGAATAACTCAAGTAGAAGAAAAAAAAATCCTCCATGATGAATCTCTCCTCACCTCCCAGTGTATCTTGTCCTGAAATCAACCTTAGTGTTTCCACTTCCCAAGAATTCAGCTGTGTCACAGGGTAAAGATAGCTTCAGAATCTCCTACCTGGTTATCTAATGAGACAACAGGACACTGTAGGTGGTGGTAAATTCATTCACGCTGACTGCTCACAAAGCAGTAATGACTAGCCTGTGATTAATTATTTTAATTCTTTTCTTTTCAAGGGTTAGTGGAAGGACCAGTAACTCTACTTACAACTTTGCCTTCACAGCCCTGCCCCTGGGGATGCTCTGACACAGGTTTAGTGTCCTACTAGATCCAGGTGCCCTTGGAGAATTAGCCTCACCTTGCCCTACTCTTCTGAGTAAGTGTAGCGCATGCTGTGTGTTTGCATGCAGTGGGTGCTCAATACACATGGAATGAATGCAGAGTATCATCTATCATTTGGTGTTGCTGAGTCTCATTTCCTCTCTGTAAAATGAGAATATCAGCAAATGATTGCTTATATATCTTCCAGTCTGAACGTTCTAAGGGCCCTTTAGGACAGCCATATAGAATTATCTCTCATCTCCAAAGCTGTTTCTAAGCAACAGAATAGTACTTCCCTGAACTCCTTGTTTGACCTCTTCAGCCTACAGAGATGTTTATCACTGAGCCTGCTGCACTACATTATCGTAATACATACTTTTTATCTGGTGACACATCTCAGATTGGTATTGAGCTGTTCATCTGTGTAGATCCTGTCCTTTTCTTACATTAGAGTGTAAGCTTCCCAAGCCAGACATTTTATAAAATGTGCTCTGTAAATGTTTGTCAAATAAATAGATACCACATCGAGAAATCATCTTAATTTTATCCAGAGGAAATTCTGGGCTTAAGGGAAGCAGAATAATCAAGGGTGAATTCCAAAGCTTGTAGTCTGGGGAACTTGTGTGTGATGATGCTGTTCTTCAAGAGAGAGAATCTCTCAAGAGGAGTAGGTTTGGAGGAGGGTATGGAGGTGGTAAGTTTAGTGACAAGCTGCATTCTATACCTCCTTCTTGGAGATTTTTGAAGAACATTATCCAAATCGTTATTTGAGATGAGATCCTGGCCAAAGGAATGTATTTTACTGCGTGTAGCCTAGAGTTTCCAAAATAATTGGACATGACTTCGGACACACTGATATAAGAAGAGAAGCAGGGCTAGGAAAGAAGCCTGCAGAACAACTAACTTCTAAGGAAAGTCAGGAGGAATTTGAAAATGAGAATCCCAAGAAGTAGGAGGGGCTTTCCACCCCTGGCTTTTAATCCTGGCCCAATCCTTTTACAGATACTAGGAAAAGCTGAGTTCCATCTTGCCAAGGAACAGGAGAGCCCTTAGGCTATGTCTTGGAAGGTGCTGAGTTCTCTGGGAGAAAGTAGGCACTCAAGTACTTCCAGTCCAACTCTCATAACTCTCTCTATTCAAAGAACTCACCCCCTTTGTTAAAAGGAAGCCTGTATTAACACACTCAAATCCAAGCCCATGAGAATAGCTCCATATTCACTCTTGTAACTATAACAAATCATCTAAAATTAGATCTGATATAGGCAAAGACAGGGCTTCCCTGGTGGCTCAGTGGTAAAGACTCTGACTGCCAAGCAGGAGACACAGGTTCATTCCCTGGGTCGGGAAGATCCCCTGGAGAAGGAAATGGCAACTACCGCCCCCCCCCCCCCCCCCCCCCGCCCCAGTAGTCTTGCCTGGAAAATCCCATGGACAGAGGAGCCTGGTGTGCTACACTCCGTGGAGTCACAAGAGTTGGACACAACTTAGTGGCTAAACCACTACCATCACCACAGGTAAAGACAATGCAAAACCTAAACAACATAGAAAAATAAACGATCTGAATTAGTTAGTTATCTAACTCACTTCCTGTCTTCTAGGACTATCCTCAAACTTCCCTTTAACGTTTCATTTTGATCTCAACAGCATGAGTGTTTTTTTTAATACCCTGCTATCTATATATGGAATTGAGAAAGGGTGAAAAGGACGAGAATGGGAAAATGCAAGGCAGTTCTTTATACAGGGCTCATGCTAGTGGGATTGTACAATGTAACCACTTTGGAAAGCAATTTAATAGTTCCTTAAAAAATTAAACATAAAATTACCATATGAGCCAGCAAGGGGTATGGGGGTTCTTCTTGGGGTGAATTAAAGTATTCTAAAATTAGTGGTGATAAATGCACAACTCTGTGAATATACTAAAACCACTGAATTGTATACTTTAAAAGGGTGAACTTTATGGTATGTGAATTATATCTCAATTAAGCTGTTTATTTAAAAAAAAGAATGGGCAGAGGATCTGAACAGACATTTTTCCAAAGAAGACATGCAGATGGCTAACAGATACACAAAAAGGTACTCAACATCACTAATCATCAGAAAAAAGCAAATCAAAACTACAATGAGATATCATCTCATAGCTGTTAGAATGGCTGTTACCAAAAAGACAAGAAATACGAAGTGTTAGTGAAAATGTGGGGAAAAGGGAAACCTTATGCCCAGCTGGGAATGTAAATTGGTGTTGAAAATGAAACTACCACATGATCCAACAATTCCACTTATAGGTATTTATCTGAAGAAATTAAAAATATTAACTCAAAAAGATATGTGTCCAGTGTCCATTGTAGCTTTACAGTAGTCAAGACATAGAAACAAGCTGTGATCATCAATGGATGAATGGATGAAGAATATGTGATATATATATATATATATATGTATATATATACACAGTAGAATATTATTCAGTCATTAAAAGAAGGAAATCTTGCCACATATGTGACAACATTGATGGACACTGAAAGTATTATGCTAAGTGAAATATGTCAGAGAAAGACAAAAGACAAAGGTCTCACTTATATGTGGAATCTAAAAATAAACAAAAGCTAAATTCATGCATACAGAGAACAGACTGGTTGCTTCTGCCAGAGGTGGGAATGAGGATGGATGAATGGGTAAAGGGGTCAAAAGATACAAAACAACCTTCCAGTTATAAAATAAATCCTGTGGATGTAATATACAGCTTAGTGGCTACAGTTAATTATATTGTATTGTATATTTTAAAATTGTTAAGAGAGTAGATTTTATTTTTTTTATCTTTTATTTTTTGGAGGAGGAATTGCAGACTGAATCCTGGGGCCCTCGATGGGTTAAGTTACCTTGCTTATGAGTGAGTTACAGCACCGGTACGTCTGGTCAAGGCTATGGTTTTTCCAGTGGTCGTGTATGGATGTGAGAGTTGGACTGTGAAGAAAGCTGAGCACCGAAAAATTGATGCTTTTGAACTGTGGTGTTGGAGAAGACTCTTGAGAGTCCCTTGGACTGCAAGGAGATCCAACCAGTCCATCCTAAAGGAGATTACTCCTGGGTGTTCATTGGAAGGACTGATGCTGAAGCTGAAACTCCAATACTTTGACCACCTCATGTGAAGAGTTGACTCATTGGAAAAGACCCTGATGCTGGGAGGGATTGGGGGCAGGAGGAGAAGGGGACGACAGAGGATGAGATGGCTGGATGGCATCACCGACTCGATGGGCATGAGTTTGAGTAAACTCCCGGAGTTGGTGATGGACAGGGAGGCCTGGTGTGCTGCGATTCATGGGGTCGCAAAGAGTTGGACACGACTGAGCGACTGAACTGAACTGAACTGAACTGATAGACATGAATAGATTATGGATGTGGCTATGGGGGATAGATATGGAGGGGGGGAAACAAAATATGGAACGCTTCATGAATTTGCGTGTCATCCTTGCGCAGGGGCCATGCTAATCTTCTCTGTATTGTTCCAATTTTAGTATATGTGCTGTCGAAGTGAGCATGAGAGTAGATTTTAAAAGGGTTCTCATCACAGGAAAAAAAAATTATAACTATGGTGATGGATGTTAATGAGATTTAATGTGGTGATCATTTCAAAATATATAAAAATATGGAATCATTATATTGTACACCTGAGACTGATTTAATGTTATATGTTAATTATATCTCAATAAAAGAAGATGCAAAAATGTGGGCTTAATCTCTCGGTTGGGAAGATCCCCTGGAGGAGGACACGGCAACCCACTCATATTCTTGCTTGGAGCATCCCCATGGACAGAGGAGACTGATGGATTGCAATCCATGGGGTCACAAAGAGTCGGACACAACTGAGTGACTAAGCACAAAGCACAAAAAAGAAGAAAATTCAAAGTGATTAAATATTTTCCTTTCAAGAAAAAACATTCTCCAAGTAATGGAAAAATCGGTGATTTGTTGCTTGCCAGGTCTTCGTTCCTCAAACGCTGTCTCACCAGTGGTTTACCGCCACAGCTGTATGGGACAGCTGTTTGGGACATTCTTTTCCTCTAGAATAATCTGAGGTGGTAAAATTAATCTATCTCTAAGTGGGATCTTTTTTCCTACTAGAAGCACAAATAACATTCAGTATCGGTTTCATACCATAGCTTTGTCTCGCCATTTCTACGACATCAGAAAGGAATGTTCACTTATGCAGTTTATCTGTGCATTTCTTAGGTCACTCTTCTATAAGTCAGGCTTTTGAAGGTATAATTTATGTTTAGTCAAATTCAACCTTGGAAGGTTTCCAATTCAGTGAATTTTGGGGAACGTGTACAGTCATGCAATCACCATCACACTTGAGAGATAGGCTATTTCCAGCAGCCTAAAGTGTTCCCTCATGTCCCTTTGCAGCCAACCCCTTTCTCCATATCCAGGCCTTGGCACACCCCTCCCCACAACTTTATTGATTTCTGTCCTGAGGGCACTCTTCAATCCCTATTTTGTGCTATCTTTTTATCTGCAGGTAAGTCTGTCTGCCAGACAGGATTCTGCTTTGTGTCCCTGTAACACCAAATGTGGTGCCTGGCACCTAACATGTACACAGGAAATAGGTGCTTAATGAATAAATGAATCACTTGCTTTTTATATTTTGCCAAATCATTGCAGAGACTCTGCTCTCTGACTTACAGTATGTGTCTTTTGAAAAGGGACTATTAACACTGGGGAAAGTTTTCTACCAGAACAAAATTTTTTTTAAATTTTTTGATTGGAGGTAAATTGCTATATAGTGTTGTTTTGGTTTCTGTTGTACAAACAGGCAAATCAGCCATAATTTTACTATAATATATATCTCCTCCCTCTTAAGTCTTCCTCCCCTCCCCCATCCCACCTCTCTAGATCACAGAGTACCAGGCTGTGTTCTCTTAGGGTTTTAATTTATACAGTCTTTTTAAAAAAATGGGCCAAAAAAAAAAAAAAGTAAAAAAAAAAAGGGCCATAGTGATTTCTAATTCCAGAGATTTTGCTGAGCATTTCAAACATTTCCATAGACTTGGGGCTTACAACTTTGCTCAATCAGCACATAGGCCTCTGAGCTTTCAACCTGAATAAACAGATGGACATAGAATCTGGGACCAACAGCATCTGCTCTCTCTCCCTCCCCTTCTGCCCCCCATCTCTGATCCTTCCACCTCCACAGGGCATGCCCCAGGGGATCCTCTGGAGCTCCCCAGAATAAGACCTCGGAGATTCCAGACCCACTGATGAATGACTCCAGGGATGGAGTCTCCTGCTGGCATAACCTTTCTCACCACGCAGGGTGTGACCCACCTGCAGCTGGCTCATCAATCAGGCTTAGATTCCTTTAGTCCTTCCTGATCTGATTCGGCTTCTATCTTGATGTGCAGCCAAAAGTTGACATTCCTAGAGCAATTCCAAGAAGCAGTGAAGAAAGCTCCCCCTCCTCTGACCACTTATCTGAAATTGTCCAGCCCGGCAAGGGAACCGCCTTTTGGTGCTTTCCTCCAGACTGGCCAGTTGCACTTTCTGTGGGTGAGCAGTCCCGCCTTGTGCCTTCTGCTCAACTGGCAAAGCCTCCAAAGCTCAGACACACTAGAGACCACATTTTCCCTCTGAGGAGGCTGCCCCTTGCCTCCCAGATGTAGTCTTGGTGCTGACATCAAATTGCTTTCAAATGGAATTTTATTCCCTTTTAACCCCTTATCCTCACACTTTGCCAGGTGGCTTCCCTGGAACAGCTCCAGCGGAGGACAGTTCCTGCTCCCAGGAGACAGTGTGCTATGCAAGCATAAGCGCCTCCTCACCAAATCTTTCAAAGCCTCAACTTCTGTTGCAAAAGGGGTGAGTGGAGGGGTGGGGAGTGGTTTCTGCTACCTGCTGCTAGGTAAACGAAACACCAAGAAGGTGGTGAATTTGGACACATGGAGGAATTGTGTAGTTCATAACCCTGCAGACAGATAAAGTAGTAGTCAATGGAAGGGAGCCAAAGATACTTTTAGTATAGTAATGATGACAGGTGTGTGTGTGTGTGAGAGAGAGAGAGAGAGAGGAGAGAGGGAGAGAGAGAGAGGGAGAGAGAGGGAGAGAGAGAGAGAGGGAGAGGAGAGAGAGGGAGAGAGAGGGAGAGAGAGAGAGAGGGAGAGAGGGAGAGGAGAGAGAGGGAGAGAGAGGGAGAGAGAGAGGGAGAGGAGAGAGGGAGAGGAGAGAGAGGGAGAGAGAGAGAGAGGGAGAGAGAGGGAGGGAGAAGGAAGAGATGGGGGTTGGGAAGGGAAGATTCCGGAAAAGGGGGAAAACAAAAGGGAGAAAGAAAAAATGGGGGTTAAAGTGGAGGAAAGCGTATATTCTTTAGGAGGGCCTTCTAAAGCTGTGACTCTCAGACTTTTATTACTGTCAGAGTAAGAAATGTATTTCACTCCACGCAGGGCGCGCACACAGAGACGTATAGGATAAAACAGAAATGAATTCGCGCGTGGCCTGCTGGAAGAGTAGGTCACTTGTTCCTATCACAAATCACTGCGTGCGGCCGAGGGTGCGCGAAGGCAGCCCGGCTCGGCCGCGCCCCGCCCGGCGCTGAGTAGGACGCCCCGCCGCACCCGCCGCAGGGCCCCCGGGTAGTCGCCGCCCTCGCGGGGGAGGAGGGAAGCCGGGGCACGGCTCCCGGCTCCCGGTTGCCTGCGACAGCTCCTGTGGTGGCGGCTCGGGACGCGACGCGGGATGGAGCCGGACGAGCGGGACTCCGTGGCCGCGTGGTGGCACATGGTCGTGCGGAACCTGCGGTGAGTGGGCGGGCGCGCTGTACGCCCCGCTGCCCGGGATGCGGCAGGGAAGGTACCACCCGGCGCGGACCGGGGGGCTGCAGGCCCCCAGGGCTCTTGGACGGCTGTTTCCTCAGCCCCTACCAGCGCCAGTGAGACTCAAGCCTACGATTTTTCAGGAACGTGTATCCCTTTGGTGCTTCCGAAATGGAGTTCCAGAGAGCTGGTTCAGGCTTCCATATCAATCTCTTAATTACCTTGACATTTTACTCACAGCGGGATAATATTAGTGACAATAATAATCTGTGTTGTTGTCTTGGATGGCATTCTGTTAGACCAAGGGCCTATCTGGATAGATAGGAAGGGTCAGAAAACCACCTCCCTGAGTGTGAACTCTGCCGTGGAGTAAAGGAAGACCTCTCCACGATGCTAGAGATGCACAGTACTTCGAAACCATAACTTGGCATCGCCTGTGCCAAGTTCTTACATCCTTTAAATCTGAAATGTCTAGGTCAGCAGGTTTTAAATTTTCTTGCTTCCATGAATCCTTGGCTTGAGCAGTAATCTTAAGACTACCTGAATCGACCAGCAAGCAATCCTGTCACAAGTCTTGTTGCACTGAATCTAGGTATTGGTTGGAGAACCCAGACCCAAGAGACTGGGTATTTTATTGTTTTGTTGGTGTGGGAAGGTGTTGGCAGTTTAGTTTACTTTTCTTCTTTGTATTCCTTTGTTTTGTTTTGCTTAACTTTTGCTGACTACAAAATATTCAAGAATCACATCCAGGCATAGAAGACCTCAATTTGGAACATCTGAGTGGCTAAGACAACCCTGATTCCCTGTCTTCTCTTCCTGCTGTGGCTGAGGGCAGGGGGCAGAGTGCAGCTCTCCCTGGCTCCCCAGTGCAGGCTGGAGCCCCCTTTTGTATCAGATCTGAACACCAGGCCCAATGTCCTGACTGGCTGCATTTTTCAAACTTCACAATCGTGGGCCTTACATCCCTGAAACAGCTGTTTTGGGAAAGCTGGCATTTACCACCTTTTACTTTTGAGTTCTTTATAGAGTGGGTGACTGGTTATTTAACACTTATTTGACAGAGAATCAAAGCTGCTTTGCGTTTTTAGAGAACAGCCCATTTTGTTGATAGAGGAGTGGAGATGGGGAGGTGGGATCTTCTGTTACTTCTAAATGTGTGCATGCTCAGTGGCTCAGTCATGTCTGACTCTTTGGACCCTGTGGGCTTTAGTTTGCCAGGCTCCTCTGTCCATGTGATTTTCCAGGCAAGAATATTGGAGCGGTTGCCATTTCCTCCTCTAGGGGATCTTCCCAACCCAGGGATCAAACTCTTGTTTCTCCTGCATTGTTTATCACTGTGCCACTTGGGAATTCCCTATTATTTCTAAATACTAATTACTAAAAATAAGTCTTGAGATGTTTTCTTGAAAGAATAAAATACTTGAGCATTTCTTCATCCGAGCTGAAAATTACTGATCTAATTTAGGTCAGACTGAGGCGCAGACTGAAATCCAGCATCTTAGATCCTTTTTGTTTCATGGAGCCTGGTTAGATCAGCAAACATTCTTGGAGGGTTCTGTGTGTGCCTGGGATGGCCTGTAGCCCTGGATCTATTGTGATGTGTCATGAGATTCAAGGAGAACATTTAACCATGATATTTACAGTGATTATTTTTTAATGCCTTGGGGATGGATTTATCTTACAAAAGTCTCATCAGATGTAGTCACTTCTTAACATGGATGGGCCCAGCAGAGTAAATCTCTTGCTGCTGATTTTCTTTGAGTTAGAAAAATGGAAACCATGCTCAGGAAAGAAGTTGGGGGAACTCAAAGGGCTATTTTCCCTTTTATTTCTCCCTATTTCACTTCCAGCCTTTACATTTCTAGAAATGGTACTTAGAAAATCCCCATGAGAAGGCTGACAAACTTTTCCATCCTCCCCAGTGTATTGGTCATCCACTCGCTATCAGATACTTGCCTGGGCTCTGGGCACACAGCCATAAATAAAACAGGCAAAACCCCTGCTCTTGGGGAGCTCACATTCCTACTCAAAAGAGAAGGAAGCCCTTCCCTGTCCCCCAAAGCTACCAATAAGCCTTGCATACTTCTCCTTTACAAAAGAAATACACTCTTTTCTGTTCTCAACCTGTCATTCAATGGATATTTATGGCACTCAGCCCAAGGCTGCCCTGGTGGTTCAGTGGTAAAGAATCTGCCTGGAATGCAGGAGGCACAGTTTCGATCCTTGGGTTGGGAAGATCCCCTGAAGAAGGAAATGGCAACCCACTCCAGTATTCTTGCCTGGAAAATCCCATGGACAGAGGAGCCTGGTGGACTACAGTCCATGTGGTCGCAAAAGAGTCAGACATGACTGAACAACTAAACAACAAAGAGCAACAGCCCTGTGCCAGGCAGAGTGGAAAGTAAAAGCAGCATTAGCTGGGACGTGGTTCTTGTCACTGGGGATACAGGGCTAATAGTGAGAAAAAAGATCAGCAAAGAATTAAGGGTCAAACTCTGGCCCTGACTATAATTAGTGGGAGGGGTGAAAAGAGAGCATAAGTCACCATGGGAAGATCTGTCTAGAGAAGATTTGAAAAAGAAGGGACACTTGAGTGGATGTGAAGGAAAGAGGGGATCTGGTTGGGAGGAAAGGAGGGAGGAGAAAGAGGTAACTTGGTGTTTGGTGATCAGTATGTGTTGGTAGGATGAATGGGCACAGGATGCCTGTGCAGCATGTCTTAACATTTGGAATTGTTGTCTTGCCAACTGTGGTCAGAGTTGGGCTTCCCAAAGCTGGTACTTCTGAGCATTAAGCAAGAATGATTGGCTCTGTAGCAGCTCAGTTTCCAGCGCCGGTAAGAATCATCCAGTTAGGTTCTGTGGCCCCTGTGGGAGGTTGTGCAGTTACAGCCACAGCTGATCAAAGGGTAGGCAAAAGAACACCAAAGCTTCAAGGTGGCTGTTTGATGTGCTGGCCGTGAGCAAGGATTGGACTGAAACCGCATCCTCTGCTCAAATAAGGTCTATTAGCCACTGGTGACTTTTGATCCCCTATTGATCTAGGGGAAGTCAAACTGACAGCCCCATAGTTAAAAGGAGCGGCTGTGCATTATTGATGCTCGGAGGGATCTGGTCACTGTGTTCTCTTCCCACAGCGCTTCTCAGAGAAGTGCCTTGAGCTATTTGAGAGAAGGGTCCGGTATGAATTATTCTTTAAAAACAGAAGCATATTTCCCTCTATTGCCTCTGCTTCCCAAGCACCCTGCTACCTTCAAAAGGCAACTTAGTGGGAGACTAACATGCAGGGTAGCGGGAGTTCAGAGAGTCAGGAGAAAGAAAACCGGATCCAGCCAACTGGAAGGGAGCATAAGAATTCAGTTCTGCCTGTCTGTCTGGGCTTGATCTGTGGCTCAAAGTGGCTTCTTTGGGTTTTAGTATCTTATCTCTAAAATTGGAATAACAACGTCCTCTCCTTCCAACCACCTTCACAGAGGCTATTTTAAAGTATGAAACAATCATTTTCATTTCTTTTTTGCTGATTTTATGGGTATGCAGTTGCCTATGGCTGATGTATTTGAAGAGCTGTCCATCACCCTTAGCCTGCTTATCTTTTCTGCTCCCCACAGAATTGCTGGAAATTCATTAGAGATTCATTATCTTCTGCCTCCATGCCTTTTCCAAATATGTATAAATGCACTGATTTTTAAGTTATTACACTACAGGGAGAATTTTTTTAGAGGTCTTTCTTTGATGCTTTTGGTATCTTCTGAGAATATGGGAACAGGATGGAAGAAGAGAGTGGGAGGAAGGAGGGACCCTGAGAGGGGCAAGGATGCAGAAGAGAAAAGGATCCTGATATAACTTTCTGTAAGAACTGGACTTGGCTAGAGCCCAGCCTCGTTCTTGGGGCTCATTTTTGCTTCAAGGATGACAAGGAGAACTCACCAGGATTGTGACAGCTCACTGGAGATCATCATGCAACTCTGGATTCACGCGGCTCTGCCATTCATTGGCACTGTGACCTTGGGAAGAGGTCACAGACTTTTCAGTCTCTTCATTTGCAAACTACATTAACCTGTACATGTAACGTCTTCTAAGATGCCTCTGGTCTAGCAGAGAAATCAGGACATGGAAACAGTGCATCACACATGCTTCCCAGCCCCCCACAACCTCATAATTTGATTACATCGATGGTCTTCCCATTGACCTTTCACAGTAGGGAAAGGGATTCATTTAAGGAATGATGTGAACAAAAACTGGAGTGGAAGGTGGTGACAGTGACTTCCTGTATCCCTTATTTCTAAAAGGTTCAGGAGATGCTCAACTCTCATGGGAGATGTGACTAGAGACAGGTGGCCTGAGTGAGCCCTCATGGAAAAATCATAAGTTGTCTGCTGGTGGCTCCCAGTCTGGATGGTTCATGACAATGGGACAGTAGAATAAACAAGATGTGTGTGGCTCCCCTTGCACCACTCACCCCGTGTCCCATCACCTGATCAGGTCCTGCCCTGCACTCCACCCTGCTCCTCACGACCCCACTCACCTCAGAAGTGGGTTTTTTTCTCGCATTGGCTCATTTTTTCCCCAAGACTCAGCCAGAAGGAGGGGGGAATCTGACGATTATTCATTCACAGCTTTAGGCTAATACTAATAATAGCTAGCACATACAGCACTGAATTGTGATTAAAAACTGCAGCAGCTGTTGAACAGTCTGAACCCTGTTTCCTGCCGACTTTGGGGTCCATCTTGGCTTTCTATGGGGTACACTGAGAAAGCAAGTCTGACTTGGGTGCATCCGTGTCCTCACCTCTCCTATCCCATCATACCGGGGCTTGAGCAGCTGACTGGGGGCTTGATTGTCCTTTCCTCTCCTGGTTCTCCCATAGTGCCTGGTCTGGATCTGCCCTAATTACACACAGTTCTGTAAAGGATTTTGCTTAAATGCCAGTTTGCCTGTAATTCCCAGTATCAGTCTGTGGAATTTGATTTGGACGTTAAAAGGAAAAACAAACCAAGACAAAACTTGGACTGATTTTGAATACCTTATTTGTTTCACAATATCTTACAGATCTTTCCCACACTCCTGTTCCACACTCGGAAGGAAAATTGCCACTCTGTGTGACAGCTTTACAAGTAAATCATTAAAAGAACACATTTGCCCTCCTCTGATGCACATGCTGATTTTTGTAAACTTTTGTAAGTATGTACCTTTTGTGAATCTGCCTTTATATATATATTTTCCCAATTAAAGAACTCACTGCCCTTACAGTTATGACATAGTAAGAAAGATATGTCAGCATCTTTGTGGCTAGACTTAAATTGTCTGAAACCTAATTATATTGCTTTTGGGGTCTAGGATGAATCCTGGTGAACTGTTGGGATAGACAGCAAACCATGGCCTTGTGGGTGGGATTTCAATCCTGGAGCTCAGCCTTCAAATTAGCTGTGAATCTGGATACCTTAGTGCTTTCTGTATTCTGTACCTTCTCACCTCCTCTTTTTGCTTGTATCCCTAGAGAGAGACAGGTTGATGTGAGAAATCTATTTTCCTGTGTTGTTTCTACTGAATGCTGTGTTAGCGTGATAGACAGTTCTTCTAGTCACAGACAGTGCTGTCACCTGCGTGTCTCTGTTATGTTGATCTTGGACATTTCATGGTGTATGGCTAGTGACTATGTTTTACTTAGTGCAAAAGTAATGCATGATGTAAGTAGCAGAACGCTCATTACTAGGACTTCCCTGGTGGACTAGTGGCTAAGACTCCATGCTCCCAATGCAGGGGGCCCGGGTTCGATCCCTGATCAGGGAACTAGATCCCGCGTGCCACAACTAAGAGTTCAAATGCTGCAACTACAGATCCTATATGCTGTAAGGAAGACTGAAGATCCTGAGAGCCACACCTAAGACCCGGTGCAGCCAAAGGAAAAACATCCAACCAAATAAAACAAACCTCTCTGCCCCCAAACTCATTACCCAAACTCAATACCCTCTTATTTTTTAGGTAAATGGTCTCCTTTGCTTTTCACTTGAAACAGGGATAAAATGGAATAAACTCTATTAGGGGCTGCCACACTGGTGCTATTTTTAAGTCTAGCTTTAGAGTATTTGTGGGGTCAGTTCTTTTGCGGGCTCGTCCTAGTTTATAAAATAAAATACTTTGCTCAGAATTGAGTGTAGTGCTTATAACTTAGAAACATGTCAAACATGAGGCTAATTACTTTTTTGGATTGTGATTAAACGACATGGACTTCGATTCTGGGAGTTGGTAATGAATTCTACTTTCTAGTCAAAGCACCATTTCTTGTGGATTTAAAGAAACCAGAGCTGAAGATTCCTCACACGGTGAACTTCTACATCAAAGTCGAACCTGGGGTAATTCTGGGAATCTGGTGAGTGCGCTGGTCGGACACTGGGGTGCTTAGTGGGCGGGTGATGATGTTACAGGGCACAGCGGAGCAGTGCTGTGTTACTTGCTGTGGCGAGGTCGGTGTTCCTTGGAGGAAGCTGTTCCACACACTTTCCCTTTGTATTGACATTTGACCTGCTTGAATTTGCTTTTCGAGAATCTCACTTTTCAGGTGCCTTGGGTCGTTCTCTTCCTTGCCTTATTCCTTGTGTGATTATCTGATTAATGTGTGTCTTCTTTACGAGACAGTAACTTCATAGGTGGGGGCATGGTTAGTGGGTTTTCATTGCTCAGCATGGTGCTTGGCAAAGGCACCCCATAAATATTTGTCCAACAAGGTCATGAACATCCTACTGTCTGTCTTGCTGTGCTAATCTCAACATTTTCTTCTGTTTGGTTCTACCTGCTTGTTCTTGGCTGCCAGTTTCCCATTGCCTTCTTGTATATTTCACCTCCCTGAGTTTGAACATGTGATCGTGGAATATTTAGGAACCAAAATGGGTTCACATAACTTTTTTCTAATCTGTAGGATGCAGTCCCACTGACAGTGCTGGAATTTGAAAATATTTTTATTCTTTGCTCTTGCCCCATCCGCCCTTGGCTGAGTGAGTCAACTGTCCTTATGACCACTTATCTAGCTGGCAGTGATGCCTGTCTTTTTGGTACGGAGGCCTTGGGGGTTTGATGTCAGACTTTTTGCCTCTAAGTGATTGGAGGATTGAAGATTCATCATCATGTGGCCAGTGTCTATGGTAGTATTTGTATTATCAGAGTTCATTCATTGATTTAACAAGTTGGGGGCGGGGGGACTAGAGCTCACTCAGGTGTTTAAAATCACAAGGTCACTCGGTTTCTTGAGAAGAATAGCTTAATTTCATATTTAAGTTCTTTTCTCCTACCCAAACTGGTTTCCCTTTAACTTTTTTCCAGCTTGTTTCTTCAACCAAACCCATAGCAGGTGGCAAATATCTATTATCTTTTACGGGTTTCCACCCAATAGATTGCATTTCAGTAAGCCACACCTAAGAATTGCAGTTTTGGAAGCATAATTGGTGTAGGAATCAGAACTAAAATGTAAATGGTTAAAAGGGGTTATCCCTGGGCATGGGGGAGGTGAGCCAGGGCAGTAATAATTTTCATTATAAGATGTTCGTGGTGTTATATTTTAATTGGTACCATGTGCATATATTGCCTGTGTGCGTGCTAAGTTGCTTCAGTTGTGTTTGACTCCTGGTGACCCCATGGACTATAGCCCGCCAGGCTCCTCTGTCCGTGGGATTCTCCAGACAAGAATACTGGAGTGGGTTGCCATGCCCCCCTGCAGGGGCTCTTCCTGACCCAGGGATCGAACCTGCATCTCCTATGTCTCCTGCAGTGGCAGGTGGGTTCTTTACCAGTAGGGCTGCCTAGGAAGCCCATGCATATATTACTCAGATAAATTTTTGTATATAAATAGATTAAATATTTACATATAAAACTATAACTTATTATATATTCTAATAATTAATATGGGCTTTCCCAGGTGGTTTTGTATATAATATGTTTCATATACATAAATATGTATCTGATTGACACAAGGAGGTTTTAGACTTTTGGTGAGGATAGAGAATTCTCCTCTATGTCCATGCTGGCTAAAACCTTGCCTTACTTTTCAGGCACACGGTTCCCAGTTGCCGGGGGGAGGATGCTAAGGGGAAGGGCCGGAGCTGGTATGAAGCAGCCCTCTGTGATGGCAACCCAATTATTGTTTATCTTCATGGCAGTGCACAACACAGGTCAGTGCCTTTGCTTGTATTTTTTTTTCCCTCAAAGAGAGCAAAAGAGCGTTTCATTCCTGTGGGGGAATGAAAGGCAGAGCTGTTTTTAACTCTGTGAGCATCCTTCCACACATTTGTTTCCATTTGTTGGAATTTGAGGGTATTCTAGCAATAGGCTTCTCTTTAAAAAAAAAAAAAAAATCTATATATTCCATATGTAGAATAATGTGGATCCTTACCTGAAAGGGAGACAAACTTCAAAATGTGGATACTGATTTCAAAGAAGGCAGTGTTGCTTTATTCTGTAAGAGTGTTGGAGATGATGAACTGAAGCCATGGATGACTTGATAGGAAATATGTATGCGGTATGCAGGATAAAGAAGAGTTTCCACATCAATGGTCTTCTCACAGAACCACATGGAGATTTAATCAAATGTATGATCTCCAGGAGAGATCCCCTAGAATTCTGATCCCAGGCTCTGGGGGGCCACCTGACTAATTCTAGCCTGGAATATTGATGCCGCAGCCCACTCCTGTCATCCCAACCTTGCTTTATAACAAAGAGTGCCTCCTGGAAGCCTGACTCTTCTTTGATGCGCTGCCAGCCCCTCTGTGGGCCTGTGTCATTACGGTGGGTGACTAATATTGGCTCTGACTGTGGCTCTCAGCATGGGGGAGGGGTGATGCTCCTCAGAGACCCACAGACCTTGCCCAGTCTCTGTGGGGGGGGGACACTTCAAACTCAGTGACAAGCTCTGGACTCTGCCCCTCAGCTCCCTCGCCTCTGTCTCTTTTACTCACTGTCTTTTGTGTCAGACAATGGCTTTCTCAAGCCTTGCCTTTGCTCAGGGGGCTTTCTTGAGGTTTATGCCTCAGAGTCACGTTTACAGAGATTTCTTGTGAAACCAACATTTTTCAACATTGTTTAACATTATTCCCGTTGTGCAAACTTGGGTACGGTGTTACAATGTACTTTTCTTTAACGTGTCCTGTGGGTCACACTATCAACGTCTGCCCTCTGAGTGAATTGGCTCTTGCCCCCAGTTCTCCCAGATTTTCTGGCTCGGGACTAGCTACCTTCCTCTGTCCTGAAGTCTCAGCTTGCTTCCAGCAGTACTGAGCTGGAAGGAGGCCAAATGACAGGTCACAGGGAACCTAGATGAAAACAGTGGTTCTAGACTTAGGATCTGTAGAAGCCCCAGAGGGTCTGTGAACTCCCAACCTTGAATTGTACATGAAATTTGAAGAGCAGATACATTTTTCAGGGCAGTGGGTCCATAGCTTTAATCACAGGTTCCAAGGGTTTCATGACTCACTAATATTTAAGAAATGTGGCTCTAAAAATTCAAATGGTTTTTAAAGACTCCTCTATCTTTTGAGTCATCTTTTTCTCCCTTTTGTGTGGTTCATAGAGAGCAGACTATTGTTATTTGGAAGAAAGTGTTTCTTGAACCTCCAGGGTTATGAGTTTCTGTCCTCACTTCATCATGTCCCTCATGGCAGAGCGGACAGGATGTAGGCAGATCTTACTTTAGTGAACTTGGCTATGTTATCCCTTTTCCTGAAAAGCCACTTTCTGGGACTTATGTTCCTTTAGCTTCTAGAAGTATTCTGAGAAATAGGTTTTGCTGTGCAGCGGTGCAAGAAGATGGATGGTCAGCAGTTCATCAGATGCTTATGTTGTGAAGCGCTAGTGGTCTGGGCAGGCGGTGCTCACCGTGGGGAAGGCAGGGAGTTCACCCTGATGCAGGCATGGGGGCTCCGGCACCAAGAAGTAGTGCCCTCTCCCCTGGTTATTTATTTGTCTTACCTGAAAAAGAAAGTAGTGAGATCAGATGCCAGCAGCATGATAGTGATTTTTGTTGAATGTGTCATCGTAATTCCTAATTCTTACCTTTTCTTTTAAACCTTCTCTACAGGGCAGCTTCTCATAGACTCAAGCTAGTAAAGGTATGTCTGAAGGGGCATCAAGGCACCAATTTTACATTTCCATTTATTCTCTTCTGGGCTACAGCCCTAAGGTCTTCCTTAGCCCACAGCCAGGTTATTTCCTGAGAGCTCCCTGGTGTGGGGGCAAGGGGGCGGGTGGTGGTGTCTGGGACCTACAGTCCCTTGAATGCACTGCTTTTCCTAAATTGACCCTGGGGGATTGAAACAGATGTCAATGTCTCTGAGTCTCAAACACTTGCATGGATTTGTTCCTTTCATCACCAGAAGGAATTGAAGACACATTTCTTTGCTTTCTCTGAGGGCTTGGTTGAGAAAATATATTAAGTGCAAAAGCTACTCCTTCTACCAGGAGCAACCTTTCTGTGGTATGGGATAAAGACATAGAATGTCTGCTCTTACGTCATTCAGGCTCTTCTTTGGCCCCACAAAAAGTTCAGCAGAGGGAAGGTGGCCAGCCACAACTTGGTGTCCTCACCAGCCTGGTACCTGCTCTGGTTTGTTGGGGCGGCCCCTGCACTTCCCAGCGTAAGGAAGATGGCAGGCTGTCCGCCTCACTATGTCTGACTCAGAGCTGGCTGGCGAGCTACTGTTTAGCCCTCCCACACTCTCATGAGGTCTTTAGGAATCCCTCCCTCAGGTGATCTGGCTGCTTGTTTAGTTATTGATCCCAGGACCTGATCTCTCCTCCCACAAGCCAGTTCCCACCCCAGAGCCCTTTCCTGATTTAACAGCATGAATGGGGTCCAGAATCCTGCCAGGCTCAGCACTCTAGTACCATCTTCACCCCCCTTCCCCTGTTCAGACAGGGTCATCCTCTCCTGTCTATTCCTCCCTTCTCTATCACCCTGTGTGGTGGGTGGGCTGGATTACCATTTTGCCGGGGGTGATGATGCCTATTAATTTTTAGGTTTGCTTTCTACACCCCACTCTTTGTACTTTCCAAGTGGGAGGGTGTGATGCTGATGACTGTGAGAATATGTATTTTTTTCCCCTTCTACTCTTGGCAAAGCTCAACTGTATGTCTCCTATGTGCATAGAAAGGAGCAGAGTCGTAGGTGTAGATGTGAAGAGTAGCCAGATCCTCCTGGTGGTGGGTGGGATGTGTAGGGATGCTATGATAAGACTTCTTCCTCCGGGCAGATTCTGGATTCCACAGACCATAGTCATCATTTTCCAGCCTGGCCAAACTTCCTTAGCTCTTCATTGTTTCCTTTGGATAGGCAATTTCTTTTAATAATTAAGTCATTGTTAAATTGTTCTTCTCTCTCCCCCTTTCTCATTCATTCATTCATCACTTCAATCATACAGCACGTAAATGTTTTCATTTATGTGCCGTTCCCACCTAGTTTTTAATCTCTATAAAGTTTTTATGTTACTGATTATTTATATATATAATTTTATGTGGTGCTCTTTTACTTATTAAGAATATTATTTGATGTTTTCCCATAGATGTCATAGTTACCAACTTAAAGGGTGCTCATTCTCCATTATTTATAGACAATTATTTATTTACTTAAATATTTCTACTGCTCTTTGATACAATATTTTTTCCTAAATTCTTTTAGAATAGTATTGCTACAGAAAACTTTAAGCAGGTAGTTTATTCTTCTTTTGGAATTTTTTCCTGGAGATAAATTCTTGGGAGTAGGATCTGTTGTTTAAGTTGTCAAGTGGTTCTTCAACTTATGGAACCACAAGCAACACATGGGTGTTCCAGCTTCCCTGGATGCTGAACTGCCCTGTGTCTTAGATAACTTATTTGGAAAGAATGTAGTTTAAATGTTAAAAAGTTTCATTTACTTCTTCATCATTAGTTCAGTTGTATTTGAAGTTCAGGGTCTCACATCTAAAGGCTCCCTTGGCGGCTCATACAGGGAAGAATCTGCCTGCAATGTAGGAGACCGGAGGTTGATCACTGGGCCAGGAAGATCCCCGGGCCAGGAAGATCCCCTGGAGAAGGAGATGGCAACCCACTCTAGTATTCTTGCTTGGAGAATTCCCTGGACAGAGGAGCCTGGCGGGCTACAGTCCATGGCATTGCAAAGAGTTGGATGCGACTAACACTTTCACTTTTCTCTTTTTTCTCCCACATCTATGTCTGGGGGGGAAGCACAGTGTTTGAACCCAGGCAGGCCCAGGTGTGATCTTGGTTCTGTTGCTGTGGTTCAAGTTCTGGCCATTTGGATCTGTGTGAACAAGGTACTTAAGTTCTCCAAGACCCTGTTTCTTTATCTGTAAAATGCAGATAATACCTACCTTCTAAGACTGTTGTGAGAACTAAATAAAACTTTAAAAGTGCCTGCATAGTAAAGTTTTGTCCCCCTTTATCTCCCTTCTCGTCATCTGTCATTTGTATTTTCTTCATTTAAAATTATGTTTTTATATTCTTTTCTCATTTATCTATTCAGGGCTTGAAAGTGGTTTCATGTAATCAAGTGATTTATTTTTGATCAATATTAACTCTTTATCTGTTCATACTTAATACGAATATCTTCCCATTATTGACTGCTTCTACTACAACTCTATGTAGCATTCTTACCTTCAGGAAGTTCCTACAAAAGATATTCACTATGTGACTCAGACAGTAAAGAACCTGCCTGTAATGCAGGAGACCTGGGTTCAATCCCTGGGTCAGAAGATCCCCTGGAGAAGGAAATGGCAACCCACTCCAGTATTCTTGCCTGGAGAATTCCATGGATAGGCTATAGTCCATGGGGTCGCAAAGAGTTGGAGATGCCTGAGTGACTTAACACTTTCAAGGTGCTTTACATTTATTAATTTATATTTTTGGCTTTGTTGAGTCTCCCTTGCTGTGTGTGTGGGTTTTCTCTAGTTGCAACGAGCAGGGGCACTACTCTTCATTGCAGTGCACCAGCTTCTCATATTCATGGCTTCTTTTGTTGCAGAGCACAAGCTCCCAGTTGCATGGATTTCAGTAGCTGTGGTGCATGGGCTTAGTCGCTCTGTGGCATGTGAAATCTTCCCGGACCAGGAATTGAACTAGTGCCCCCTGCATTGGCAGGCAGATTCTTAACCATTGGGCCACTGGGGAAGTCCCCAAGGTACTTTAATACATCATCTCATGCAATCTTCCAACCATCCTGAAAGTATTGTTTTTCACTTCTTAGACTAGATTACACAGATGTTAAGTGGCTTGACCAAGGTCAGATAGCTGGTAAGTGACGGAGCTAGGGTGTGACCCAGGCTGTGTGACCTGCTCTGCTGTTCTTTCCTGTTGAGTCTGATCTTAAGTTTGAAGTCAAACACCAGATTTCAGAAATGGATCTTTTCTCTACCTATTAACCATGACCACCAGGCTTATGGAAGTGTTGAGGAGGTGAGACCACCTTTTTGTTTGCATCTCCTAATTAAAGTGATAACAGCTCCTTTGTCATCCAGGTGCTGAGTAATGGCGGCTTTCATGTCTTGTCTGTTGACTACAGAGGTATGTGTTAAGAACAGTGTACAAAAATTTTTCAATAAGCAGGGGCCTTTTGATGGCCCTCATTTTGGAGGTAGTAATATTGTTTGCCTTTCCTCGTGGGCAGGGTTCGGGGACTCGACGGGTACACCCACGGAGGATGGACTGACTGCAGATGCAGTTTGTGTCTATGAGTGGACCAAGGCGAGAAGTGGTCCCACCCCTGTGTGCCTCTGGGGCCACTCTCTGGGGACAGGGTAAGTGGGGTCTGAAGATGGGTCGTGGTGGACCCTTGGGGCGTTAGTGTCACATGATAGGCAGCAGTGAGCAGCAGGAGGACCCCTGAGCTAGGAGACAGTTTCTCTCAGGTTCCACAAGTGGCTAGGGGCCTTATACCTCAGTGTGCTTGTTTGTAATTCAAGGGGATGTGTAACTCTATGGCTATCTATGACACTGAAGCCCATTCCAGAACTCTCCTTGAGAGTTTTAAGTGAAAGGATTCTTCTTTAGGGCCAGTGGAATCCCTTGAAATCCTGAGCAAGATTTTGTGTTTATGTGCATTTGAGGGTCAAGAGCTTTCATCAGATGCTCATATTGGAAGTTGCATTTTGTACTGTTTACTTGACTGTTAAGTCACTGCTTCACATGTACTAATTTTCATTTCTTTACAGAGTTGCAACAAATGCTGCAAAAGTTCTAGAAGAGAAGGGTATGATAAAATGCTTACATGATATAATTTCTCGGCTTGAGATGGGAAAATAAAAACAGTGAAGAGACTATTCTATACAATCTGAACATAGAGATACCTACAAGCACCCAACTTTAGGCAGCTTTGGATAATGTAATGAACTTTCTTTTTTTGTATTTAATATAAAGCAATAGCTGGTTTTCAGAGGCATGAAATTAAAAGTAAATACTAAGGAAAGAGTTAAAACTACCTTAAAAGAGCAATCATGTGAAGTGATAAATAAGTATTGTTATGGAGTAATCTGCTACAGAAGGGGGAAATTATACTTTATGCAACAGTAGGCAGGACTTGCTTTCTGCAGCCCTCCTTATGTAATATGTCAGTGTTTCTCAAAGTGTTCTGAGAACTGCCTTTATCAGAATCTGCTGGGGGTGTTTGTTATAAACACAGGTATCTTGGATCCTGGCTGTCTTCATGAACTAGATACTCTATGAATAGGACTAGGTGATTTGATTCTGACATGCGTTGAAAGCTTGTAATCACTTGCATTATATCTTAAACTTTAAGGTCAGGGTGAGTTACATAAACATTTTAAAGCGTGTCACCTGCTCTACACAATCTTAATTACTTATGGAAATAAAGCAAACATCATTTCATTGCTCCTTTAAGCTCTCCTGGCTCCTTTAGTGTTGACAGTGCTGTATTGCCTGAACTAAATTCCCACATAAATGAATACTTCACTTCCTGGATAATGTAATTATCTTAGAACATTTAAAATCCATTAAGTGCCCAACTTATGCTACCATGTATTTTAATTTTCTCTATATCACATACTCCATAAAACATTATTATTCTTATGTTATCAAGTCAATATTTAGATTTACCCCCCCTTTTTTTTACTCTTTATTATTTCTAACATGTCTATGCTTCCATCTGGGACTTTTCTTCCACCTGTCTGTTGGTGAGGAATTCTTTCAACTTTGGTCTGAAAATGTTTTTATTTCATCTTCACTTTTAAAGGATATTTTTACTGGGCATAGAGTTCTAGAGTGGCAGTAAGATAACTATTTCACTATTTTACCATTTGTTACTGTCAATAAGTTATTTTAAAGCCCACATATGGTAACTTCAGTATTTGATCTTTTGTTCTCAGAGTGTTGGCCAAAACAACCTAATCAGCTTCTGCAGAACACTCTCCCTTCCTATAATCCTTTGCTTTCTTAAATTATCCAAGTCATGAAAATCTGCTTGTTTTAAAGGTAGTGATTTTCTTTATCACGTGCACAGAAATGAAATCTCTAGCGGTGCTGGTTAAAAATGCCCATTCTCACATTTCCCACCCCTAAGATCCTGACTTCTCACCGAAGTCTGGTGTGGGGTCATTACTTTGCATTCACAAATTTAACAATTTATTATGATTCACAAATGATTTTGATGCAGGTAGTTCACGTACAAGATGAGGATCCCTTATTTAGGAGAGATAGTATTTAAATATGGTAGGGGAGTTCTTTCTTTTTTATTATTTTTCAAGGATTCCCAGCTGATGCAATTATCCTGGAAGCTCCATTTACCAACATATGGGTTGCAAGTATCAATTATCCCTTGTTAAAGGTGAGTCTCATACATCTTTACAAGATGTCAAAGGCAGGCTGTTTATTAACCATTTTCCCTTTCTTAACTAGTCTTATATATTTCTAAGTTATTCTAACTTGTGATAGGTTAGTAGCCAGTTACTATTAAAGGAGGGCACAATGGCTTTTGTATTTTTGTTCTTTTATTTCCTTCTAGTAGATTTAGTGGCTTGTGTATGTGCTGTTCTAAGGCGCTTCAGTCGTGTCTATGGACTATGGACTGTAGGCCTCCAGGCTCCTCCGTCCATGGGTTTCTCCATGCCCTACTCTAGGGGATTTTCCCAACCTTGGAAATGAACCCACATCTCTTATGTCTCCTGCATTGGCAGGCGGGTTCTTTACCACTACCACCAGCTGGGAAGCCCTTCAGTGGCTTATTAAGAGCTAAAGGTTTTTTCACCACCCCTCGTCCAATTAACTAAATTACACCTCTTCTCTTTTATGATTTTTTTTAATAGATAGACTTGTCTTTGGTTCACTTATTTATTGTCCCTTTTCAAAGTGAAAAATAAACCTTTCATATGTCATATTTAGCCCTATAAATGTCAACCACATATCTTTCATTATTTTATGATAAGAAAGTCTCTAAAGAATTCAAGAAGCTGCCAAAAGGTTTTGCATGGCATCCCAGGTGGAGAAGACCATCTTTCCAAGAAGATGAATTAGAAAAAATTGACTGACAAGATGTGGTTTTTTTATCTGTTGTACCTGTTACCATTATTAGCTAATTTCATAATTTCATTCCATGTCTCATGCTCAGTTGCTTACAGTTATACCTCTATATCAGTCAGTCAGTTCAGTCGCTCAGTCGTGTCTGACTCTTTGCGACCCCATGAATACCTCTATATAAATGTTAGTAAATGAGAGAGAAAGCGGTGAGATTCTTAGAGGGGACATGTAGCCCAAATCTGCAAATTGTTGATTACTGTTGGAAGGCATCTTAAGGGTGCTTAAATCCAACTGTCTACCCTTGGAATCTCTCATACAGTAAATCATCATAGAAGTTTCTGTAATCTGCTTAACTATTTCAGCTCATTACAGGACAGCTCATTCATTCACAGAACCACATAATCTTAAAATGTCTGTACCCTCTAAGCTCAACTCATTACAGGAATCCCCTCTACAATCCAAAATACTGAATGCTAAGTAATTTAAGATTCAATAAATAAACCATTTAAATTGGTTCCAGACAATTAAATATTAAAGACAGTTAATTGAACATCTGTTACTATTACTCTGAATAATTACTAATAAATTCACTAGCCTGTAGACATGTTACAGTTTAGATACAAGTTTTCCATTGACTTTTTTTTTGAAATTTTGTTAATTCTGAAATTGAACATAATAGAGACATCTATGATTTAATAGTTATAAACTGAACCTCCATGTAACCACCATTCAAGTCAAGAAATTAGCACCCCTGGCACCCTGGAAGTCTCCGGTAATGTTACTTCTCAGAGCAGTGAGCCTCACCTCAGATGTAACCCTTAGTCTGAAGTTTATGGTAATTATATTCGGCTCTTACTGTGTTTTCTATTTGTGTCATCTCATCTGTGTTCTTTTGCCTCTACTTTCTGGCTTTCTTCTGACTTGGCAGTTGTCTCAAGGAGCAAAGTGGTGTCGAGTGTGAGGCTCACCTCTCTGGGCATCCCTTCTCTCTGGGGTCTGGACCACTGAAGACCTCACTGCCTTGGTAGATCTCTGAAACCTTCACAGAAAGGTTTTAATATATTTTCTTTAAGAACCATGGCTCTGGTGTCAGACTTTCTGGGTTTTTCTCCACGGTGTCACTTAACAGCTATGTAACCTTGGGCTAATTAAGCTTTTAATGCTTTGTTAAATCTATTCAAGATTACTGGGATAAATAAATTCACATATGAAAAGCACGTGTAAGAGTGCTGACAGAGAGTAACCACTCAGTGGCCATTAGTTGTTTTTATTAGCAGTGGAGTGCCGTTGGTAAGGCACTGTTGAATAAGAAAGTGTAGGTGGTGTGAGACATAGATACAATAAAAGGCATAGGTCCTAACCCTTAAGAAGTTTTCTGCAATTGGGGAGATAGGGATATAAAGTAATGACATGGATTTCCATGTATCACTTTGGAATCAGTTAGTTGGAATAGGAAGGCAGCATGGCATAGTGGAAAAAGACTCTGGGCTTCATAAAGCTAGATAGGTTTGGGTTCAAATTTTGTCTCTGCCATTAACCAATTATGACTTTGGTAAACCACTTTCCTTTGTTGTATTTTTCCTGTTTTTATAATGAGGTTGATACTGCATAGGGATTTTGTGTATTTGTATTTTTGAATTAAGTAAAATAATCATGTAAAACATGGGTACTCAACAAACGCCTGTTTCTTTTTCCCACTCAGGTACACAGGAGACTAAGCTTGTGTTGGGGGAGGCCCAGAACAGTAATTTCAGGGACAGTAATTCTCAGGGACAGGAGAATTCAGGGAAGAGAACGGTCTTGTGCACAAGTGTGATCAGTGAAGACTTACAAGGAGACAGGATCTAAGCTCATTTCTTAGCGAGGTGAGGGAGAGGGAGAGCAGTTAGGAAACACAGACAGGAGGGGAGAAGGTGAGCCAAGGCATGTGGCCAGAATGGGGCGATTCTGTCTTATAAGATACTCGAGAGGCGTGGAGGACCTCTATGTAAGAGCTTGCACTCCTTTTAAATCCTCACAGCACCTGAGTCTGGCACCATTGCCTCCACGGAGAGCTGAGGGAGGTGGAGGCTCAGTGGCCTGCCCGATTGCCACTCACCCTGTAAGGAGGAAACAGGACTCAGTCCTATCTTTTCTAACTCCTGGCAGACAGCTTTTGGGATGAAAGACTGTGGCCAGATGTGGATGGCCTTGCAGCCAAGATAGGAGCTGTTTGTTTTTCTAAATAGATAGAGTTCCACTCCCCACAATCTGTAACAGCAGATTTAAAGAAAATTATCTGGTGCAATTCCAGAATAGAGAGGAGGCAGGGAGACCAACTAGGAGCCCCTCACTGTGGTCTGGGCTGGAGGGGAGTTGGACCTGTAAGTCCCGAGGGGCACCCCTGGCTGGAGTGGAGTGAGGGATCACGGGAGTGGATGAACTGAGAAAGAAACCCACTTTCTCCTCCCTCCTCCGGAACCTGAGATGAACTGCTAAAGGACTTCTCTTATTGAGCTCTCATCAGAGGAGTCCTGATTCCAGGGGTAGAAGAACTAAAGACAAAGAAAAGAGAAGACAAGAAATCTTGCCCTTAGCACTGATAAGGGCAAAGGAGGGGAGGGAAAGGGAAGCAGTGTTAGGATCTCCAGACCGCACCTGAATGTGGGTCCTTGCTTTGCAGCCATGCCAGAAATACAGGCCAGACAGACCCTGGGGAACCACGTGGGTTCGCGCAAGCAGCAGGCTCACGTCCAAACTGTGAAGCAGAAGTCTGTCTTTATTGGCCTCAACCTGCATATTTTGTACCCATTTCTCTACCAAATGTGAAAATGTGAACCTATTAGTTCTCAGTTGTGTCTGAATCTTTGTGATCCCATGGACTGTTGCCTGCCAGGCTCCTTTGTCCATGGGATTTTCCAGGCAAGAATACTGGAGTGGGTTACCCATTTCCTTCTCCAAGGGATCTTCCCAACCCAAGGACAGAACCTGAGTCTCCTGCTTTGGCAGGCAGATTCTTTACCACTGTGCCACCTGGGAAGCCCCATGCACTGTCTACTTTATCATGTGTGATTTTGTTTTTCTTCCTTCTTGTATTTTCCAAAGTGTGAAAGTGAAAGTAATGTGAATTGTTTTTAAAATCATAAAAGTTATGTTTTCCAAAAAAGTTTAGTATATTTAGAAAGTCACTACACTCTATACTACTATAGTTCATAGTGAGAACCTCGAACAAATGACATAGCTTTAGGCCATATTTTAATTTTTTTTCTTTTTGAAAAATAGATTTACCGGAAACTTCCAGGATTTTTAAGGTCAGTTATGGATTCCCTGAGGAAAGACAAACTAGTCTTCCCCAATGATGAAAAGTAAGTTAATCATGTAAAGATGTCCTTTATTAGATTCTGGGGGGTAATTATCATGTAACTTACTGAATAGGTAGATGAGAATTGTTAGATGGGCAGTAGGATTTGGGGTAAAGTGTCTACAGATTTTTAGTGTTTGGTATTATGTTTAGGTCTAACTTAATAACTTTACCAATTCAGTACTTTTCTCTGAAGTTATGAAGGGATTTGTAGTTTATGGTGTTTTAGGATCTTTTAAAGGTCCTGTAGGGTCTAACCTAGCATTCCTTGGAGGAATCTCCGACTTCTGGGCCTTATTCCCCATGTAACCAAAATCCATACACCATCTAGCCGACTACCCAACAGCAAGTCCAATGACTAGACTGTGGCAAGCTAGCTTCTCACAGTTGGAGAATCTAGAGTGCTTGTAAACAGGCAGTCGTTATCAGTGTTTTCCTATTTCAACACACTTGAGGAATCTGACATCCTGAGGAGTAGCGGTGAGTCACTGTGGCAGGGGTGGCTGGTATCAGAATTTGGGAGGGGCCAAGGAAGGGCTTTTGCCATTCTTCATGTCATGGCCTTTTTGAATTAGCAAATAGGAAGTTGACCAGGAAGCTAGTCAAACCTGTTAACATCTCATGTCCATCCTGTACATTTACGGGGAAATGTAAATAAATGGCTACAAAGAGTTCTCTTTGGTCTTGTGGTAGTTCTTATTATTTTCTGGTTTTGTTAATTTTTTAAAAAAATTTTAATTAAAACATTCCACATATTATGAAATAGGTAGAATAAGGAAAAAGTGAAGTTCTTTTAATTCTGTACAAATTCAGTTTTTGTTATTTTAAAAAATCACATAAGAATAAATTAAATACCTGATTAAATTATATGAGTAAATAGAAGAATCTTGGCTGGAAGAAAAATGTCACTATATGAAGCTTATTATATATGAAGTTGTTATTCCTGGGAGGGATATAAAGAGTGTCTTTTATTTTGGGTGAACTTCATGTTTTGCTAAAGCCTGAACTTAAAAGAGGAGAAATCTCAATGTATTTCTTGAACTGAATACTTTTCTTCCACTTGTTCCTAGTGTCAAATTCCTGTCTTCTCCCCTTCTCATCATACATGGTGAGGATGACAAAACGGTACCTTTGGAATTTGGAAAAAAGGTATACTAAGCTCAGTGGCTGATGGAAACATACTAATTTCACCATTTTCTCAGCCAGCCAAACTTTGATTAGTGCCGAAAGAAGGGTCTCTGATATTATAAGGGATTCTGTGCATCCTGAGTTGCTGTGTTGGCTGGTGTATACAATAAGTATCAGCGTGCTATGCTATTCAGCTCAAAGGAGTGTTTGTGGGGGATCCTGCTTCCCCATCTGGGGTCTGGATCAGCAAATGTAGAGAAGATCCTAGAATGTTCTGGGAACTTCCAGGCAGTCTTTCCTGCAGTGGCTCTAAAAATAGGGATGCTGTTCGTTTTCTTTTAGACAAATAGTCGGGGTCCACTGCAGTTCCTTGTCCCCCTGCAGGGAGGTATGGCCAGGGGTACGATGAGGTCTTGTCACTGTTCTGTGTGCTGTGCAACTTGCCTTCCTTGGTTATACAGGCAGCCACCCTGAGATATGGAGGGTGCCACATCACCAATTCAATGGAACTAACTCCCTAAGACAGTTGTTTCTGTACCCTTTCAGGAAAATTAGATTAGAAAAACAAAACAACAGCTTGAAGGATCAGCCTTTGAGTCCTTGTCTTTCTGCCCCTTGCAGCTCTATGAAATTGCCCACAATGCATATAGGAACAAAGAGAGGGTGAAGATGGTGATCTTTCCTCCTGGCTTCCGACACAACTCCCTTTGTAAAAGCTCTGCACTGTTACATATCGTGAGGTAAGAGTTGCTTTGCTAAATGCAGTGAGGGCTGCTTTGGCTTACTTAAGACCACGTGGTGGGGAAGGCATGTAAGATCATCGAGGTCTTTTTCCTGCAGAGATTTCCTGAGCCAGCAGTGGGCGTGAAGTCTGAGAACAGCAGAGAGCGAAGACTTGGTCTGGACACCAGCTGTGATGTGAACTTTTTATGTAAAACTGTATCGGGCTGCTTGAGTGAGCTGAACTTACTGACATTTTTATAAGTCACCTGCCATTTTAGTAAGGGAAAGGAAGCATGGATGTTGGGTATTATGGGATGTTCTCATTTATCTTATCATAGTCTCCTTTGGGGAACATGCAGGAACATCACCATGGAGGATGAGAATTTGGTAAAAATTTGATCCCATCTAAAAATGTACAGTTACCTACATTCTGAGGATATTTGTGGATAAGGTGGTCTTTGATTTGGACCTAGACAGCAGTATAAGAAAGATGCTCCAATAGTTAAATAATTGGTATTTCAGTTTAGTTAATTTAAAAGGCATTAAAAAGCTCCAAGCTGTTTTCTAGCCTTCCGAATAGCACTGGGGAAAGTCCTAGTCTGCTCCCCAATCTGCTACAAAATAGAGAGATATGGCACTCATATAGCCTTTGAAGTGACACTTTATTAGCCCTAGCAGAGTCATACACTTTCCCTCCCAATTCCCAGAGATACTTAACTAGATTATTATTTAACAAGATGAAACAAAATCAAAGAATGTTGTAAAAATGTTCAAGTCCAGTAAGAAGCTATTTTTCTCTCAGGACATTTTACGACTTACTTTCCATTGGCTTTGTTCACTCCACCGCTGGGTTCACTGGACAGGGAAATCTTTATGTCAGAAGGCTCCATGTTCCAGATGTCCCGGGCATACTCCTTAATTGTTCGGTCACTGGAGAATTTCCCCGAGGCGGCTATATTTTTAAGGACCATGATGTTCCAGGCCTTTGGATTCTGTAAATGACACATGCATCTAAGGCCCAGGGCCTGAGTGCACACCCGGCTGTATGACAGACATCAGGCCAAGCACATCCAAGTATCATTCAGGGGGAAAGTGACAGGAGTAAACTGTAATGAATCATCGTACGTTTGTTTCACAGTTGGGAGCTGGATAGGCAGCCTGTGCTATTCTCCTATTTAAGATGGTTGTGCTGTGCTGAGTTGCTTTAGTCTTGTCCAACTCTTTGCAACCCTATGGACCACAGCCTGCCAGGCTCCTTTGTCCATGGGGCTCTCCAGGCAAGAATACTGGAGTGGGTTGCCATGCCCTCTAGGGTATTTAAGATTATATTTCTCTAAAAATGAAAAAGAAAGTATTTTTCACTCTCAGAGAAACCTTAATTGGTAATTTCTGCCATAGTTACAATGTTCTGGCATGTAAGCTGTATTTCCCATCTTCATTTTGAATGAAGATATCTCAGCTTCCTTTAAACTACAGGGGAAAGGAAGGGACTAACTTCCATTGTCTGCTAGATGCCATATAAGAAATTTACCCTGTGGCTCATGGTCAGAGCTCAGAAAACACTACAGGATGTTAGCTGTCACACAGGCAAACAATCCCATAGTAGACTTTATTCACTGACTTCTCTTTCCTTATTTTTTTCTGAAGGTAGATACTCCAATAGGTTTACACTGAATCCCAGATACTCCACTGGGGTTTGAAAACAGGACCAATTAAGGTTTCATCTTAAATAAAAAATATATGACTATATATCTAAATAAAATACATCTCTTTCATAATTTTATGTAAAAAAATATAAGCTATTTATTTTATAGCCTCATGATTTTGTAAAGGACTCTAAGAAGGAGTTCGATGGCAATGACTAGAATATCATTTGAAAAAGACAGCAAGGCATGAAAAGCATTTAAGACAAAAACTAAAACTGTGAGTCTGAAATTATTCACACTTTGGAAACTTACTAAAATAAGAGAATAGAAGCTTCCTTTTTTCATGTTCTTTATTTAAGGGGATAATGACTAGACTTCCCAACCACACGGGCCTTGTTTTCTATGCCTCAACAATAAGAGTAAAAGCTGCAATTTGCACTAATGAAGAAGAAAGGTGGAGGGGAATGCTGGGACTCCAGGTGGGCATCCCTTGGTTCAGGGCCATCACAGGACTACTGTGTAAAAGCCACATTGACACTTGTGCTTGCGCTCACGTATATTTTCCTTTCCTGCTCTGTTTTACTTCTGCTTCTTTTCCTCTACGTTCTTTCCACACACAAGCATGGGTTGAGGGCGAGAGGCTGAAGCTGGAGGCGGCCATCTTCCTCCCTCCGTCTCTGCGTTCTCAGAGGCCGAGTGTGGCTGATTTCTCCAGTGTTCCGGGAACAGGAAGTGAGCTCCTCTGCTTAACTCCAGCACTGCCTCTGCTTGGGCAGCATGTAAAATTGGCTTATATACACTCTAGGGGGACTGGGATGTGCTGTAAAGCAGTATGGGTCTTGAATGATCCTATTTTAACACCCCAGTGGGATATCTGGGATGACTGTAGGAACCACCCTGTCACTTGGCCTTGGAAAAGAAATAGAAATGTCAGTGAAGTAGGTTTCTGTTGTAAGTAGTTCCTGATATGTCCAAAGGGCAGGAGGTGGAGATTGTATGAATTTCCATAGTTCTGCTATATAATGGCTTTCTAGCTGGGGAGCAGAAATGGGGACTGTGTGGGCAAGAAGCCAGTGCTGGAGTCTTGGCACAGGGCCAGCTTCCTCCTGTATCTATTCTTCTGTGGTTTCTGCAGTTAACTGAAAGTCTTTCCTATCAGAGATGATCACCTTTCCATATATTTACCAAATGTACCTAGAGGGTTGGGCTATTTGGTAAAGATGCATGATTTTGCATATGGAGGGTTCCTCACATGCCTCTAGCCTTTTTCTCTTTTCTCTCCCTCCCTCCCTCCATCTCTCTATCTCGCTCTCTTCCTTAGTATAGTCTTTCTTGTTTCATTCCTTTTTTTTTTAAACTCAAATATGAAGCCCCCCCTCTTTCTATACATTTATATTCTGTTCATATAGCACCACTCCATGGATAGTCCAGGAGAGGTACTTATTTTGCAACTTTCAGACCCTCTAGTATTCTAAGGCTCAGTCTTAGAATCCCTTTAGCAGATTTTTCAAATGCTGATGGTGATTCTACCCACTGCTGGGTCAGAATCCCTCAGAGGGCAGTGGGCATCTGTACTTTGAGAAAACTGCCTGGTGACTCTGATGTGCTTCCGCTTCAGGGCCCTGGCACCAAGCAGGCTCCTTGAGGGGCCACGGCTTTGTCCCTGCTGGGTCTCAGTGCTCAGCATGATGCCTGCCTTGGAGGAGGCACTGGTGTCTCTGCTGAGTAAATGAATGGGTAAAGTGAGTATCTAACTTGGCTTTATACTCTTTAGTTTCTAGGACATGCTTGCTACATGGTGGGTGCTCAATAAATACTGAATAGTTTGTGACTTCTTATTTGGATATTAAAAAAATTTACAACTGCTACTGAAATGTCAAATCCCAACCTTTGTCTAAACTTGGGAACAGTCCAGTTTTTATCTGAAAAACCTACATTGCTGCCTCACTTCCCTTTTATGATTGGTTAGTGGGGCCCTGTTACTTAGAGAAAGAAACCAAAATTTTGATGAACGGTAGTAAACTGGCATCATTTGTAAGTCTCAGCCATGAACTCACCATGTACAGCTGGCTGACTTTTTCTTGACATTTGACGTAGGCTTCATAGTCTGCAAATACTTTAAACCTGTTTTTGTGATTAAAAGGAAAAAACAAAGCATCAAAAATCTTCATTAACAGATGTGTGTTCAGATTCCATTTAAAATTCTCTTTTGCTTAATGACAGGCATGGCTGGCTTACCAGTCTGATATTTCTATTTGTAGGGGTTTCAACCAGCCCTCAACCTTTCTATGGGTCTTTCCACAAGTAAGAATGTTATCACATGGATGCATTTGAAAGCTGAGTACACCAGAGGAAAGAGAAAAGGAATACCAGATTTGTGGATCTTATTCTTAAGTCTTCCTAGCATTGTTAGTGGAGAATACCTATTTTTTCTTTCTAAGCCCAAGTTAGCTTACCAGATCGCAGATCTATGCTAATCTACATGTTTCTGTTATAGTTGATTTAAGATGTTCTCATCCTTTTTCCATGGCCCAAGTAGCACCATCTTCTTGTGGGAACTCACCTGTCATGATAAAATAGCATGTTGACTAAGTCTTTGAAGAGGTCAGGCTGCTTGGGAGAAAAAAAGCCCTTGTCAATTTGATCAATGGCCAGCTTCAGCTCTGGAAGTGCCTCATAATATTCTTTTGCCTCATACCTGTGGGGTAGGGAGTGGGGGAATAATAAGAAAAGGTTCTGTTAGTGTTTGTGATTAAGGTTCTGTTTGTGATTAATAGCACACTAGATGGTACATTAGTTGTGAAAAAGGCATTCAAAAATACTGGCATTTATAGTCATCATAGAGTTCAACAGGAGTATAAGTATAAATAATATTTAACTAGATCCTGATATTTTTTCCCCCACTAAATTTGATTAGTTCCTTGTAACCAAGACACTAAGGACAGTAGATAATAAAAATCCTAGTCACAGAGCAATAGTCTAATCTGGTAAATACAGTAAGATTCATTTCAAACAGACTTTATGACTCTAAACAAGCATCATACAGGTGCTTTTTGGACCCACAGATGGCCAGATATGTTGCTACTGAGCAAAAGTTTACTTCCAAGGGCTGAGAAGTATATTCGACCTCCTCCAAATTTTGTGATTCCCGGGTTCCTTTGAGCGGCACTCTTTCTTTACTTCTCATCTGAATCCAGGTTAATAAACTTATCTAGATACTTAGTGGAACAAGTATTCTGGGTGCTTCTATACAACCAGGCCTATTCTCTACTGCCTGTTAGTCCATCTCTTAGAGACCTTAAAGGAATACTAGATGGTTAAATTATAGGCAAAACTTCAACTACACACTGGTTCAGTTTTTTGATCAAAGTAAAAATCACAAATGAGGGAGAAGTAAATAGCTCATGAGGCCAGCTCTGCCACAGCTGGTAGCAAATAGCAAGGAACCCATGTACCTGTGCCCAAGCTCCTTTAGCTTTCACATGCTGGTCAAAGACTTAATCAACAGTCAGGAGGGTCCCCTGATTCATAGGATGTATTCTGCTGCCATGTCCCATGTGACCCAACTTGATGGGACACCTGGGGGGGCGGGGGCGGCAGCCTCCTGGGGAGACACGTGCTCAACAAGCAGGACTGCTGTCTCACCCTTTCTTGTCCAAAGCAGCCACGTCCTCTACTCTCATGCCGAAGATGAACAGATTCTCTTCCCCGGCTTCCTCGGCCATTTCCACGTTGGCCCCATCCATGGTCCCGATGGTCAGGGCCCCATTCAGCATGAACTTCATGTTGCCTGTCCCTGAGGCTTCGGTGCCTGCGGTGGAAATCTGCTCTGATAGATCTGTGGCTGGAATGACTGCAAGGAAGGCATTAGTGATAGAATGAGTGGTTCTGTCTCTCTGGATCTGCTTATATAGTATCTAAGCATTCATCTGGCTGGTCTGTTTTGATCATTAAAGTAGTACATGCACATCAAGATAAATATTCAAATGGTGTAGGATGGATCCCATTCTTCCCCTTGACTCTAGCAACCACTCTTGCCCACTTCTGATGTGTTATCTTGGTGGTTATGGCCACAGTGCTAAAAAGGTATATGCTTATTTTGTACTACCAGTCCATGGGGTCACAAAGAGTCAGACATGACTGAGTGACTAACACACTTTCACATTGTCTCTCTGCTACAAAAGTTGACACTACTATGAAATAAAATTCTGTTTTATGGCAGGACAAGAAAAATTTAAACAAGAAAAATTTTTTTCTGCCTTTTGGTCTCCTCTCTCTCCTCTACTGTGCATTGTGTATCTTGAGTTATGCATGGACCAAACCTCCCCATCAGCAGAAATATCCCCATAGAATTTAAATTGATACAGCCACTATGGAAGACAGTATGGAGATTCCTTAACAAACTAGGACTAAAACAACCGTGTGACCTAGCAATCCCACTCCTAGGCATATACCCTGAGGAAACCAAAACTGAAAAAGACACACATACCCCAGTGTTCATTGCAGCACTATTTACAACAGCTAGAACATGGAAGCAACCCAGATGTCCACTGACAGATGAATAGATAAAGAAGTTGTGGTACATATACGCAATGGACTATAACTCAGCCATAAAAAGGAACACATTTGAGTCAGTTCTAATGAGGTGGATGAACCTAGAGCCTATTATACAGAGTGCAGTAAGTCAGAAAGAGAAAGATAAATATCATATACTAATGCATATATATGGAATCTTGAAAGATGGTTCTGATGAATTTATTTGCAGGGCAGCAATGGAGAAACAGACATAGAGAACAGACCTATGGACACGGGGAGAGGGGAGGAGGGAGAGGGTGAGATGTATGGAGAGAATAACATGGAAACTTACATTACCACATGTGAAATAGATAGCCAATGGGAATTTGCTGTATGTCTCGGGAAACTCAAGCAGGGGCTCTGTGACAATCTAGAAGGGCGGGATGGGGAGGGAGAGGGGAGGGAGGTTCATGAGGGAGGGACATGGGTGTACCTGTGGCTGATTCTTGTTGATATATGACAGAAAACCACAAAATTTTGTAAAGCAAATGTCCTTCAATTAAAAAATAAATAAATTAAAAAAAAAAAAGAAATATCCTCATAAAGAGCAACATGCTCCTAGCACCAATAAGACAGCTCCTTAAAAGATAACATTCCTTCTTGATCTTGTTAGGACATGATGACCTTGTACTTGGCAGATCTGGATGGTGTAAACTGTCAGTAATATGGCATTTAGTGTAGAGCTCTGTCTCAAAAAAAATTTATAGAACTGCTTTGACTTCTAATGGGTGGAATAATGGGTTCTCAGAGCTTTCTGATCTGCAGTTCCTGGGTTATCCTCAATTTGGCTTGAATAAAATTTTCCATTTGTTTTGAATTGGAATTTTCCATTTCTTTTGATTGACTGATTAATTTTTTCATCAACCCTACACTTCTCTTCTCCCCCTTCTTCCATTCAGCTTCTGTTATGGTTTTATTTCTTCTATTTGATAACTTTATAAAATGAATATTGAAACTTCTCTTTCTTGATCCTTAAAATTCAGAATCTCTCCTTTAGCATCTAAGGAAACTGGATTGTGTCCTGTCTTCTACTTCTTATCACCTTCCTTCCACTTTGACTGCGGGGAAATAAGCCACAGGCAATTGAGGCATACCTGTGGCTTGATTCACACAGGAATACTGCCTGCAGCATCCTCCCCACCCCACCCAATACAAAGCATAGGGCTCTGAGAGTTTATTTGTGGATTCGATATATCTTCATTTGCATCCATAAGAATCTGGCACTTTGTTCTTTATGCAGACAGTTCTTAAATTGTAACATCAGAGGACCCAAAAACACCTCAAAAAGAGAAAGGTCCCTTTTCAATTTGGGAAAAGGGTAAACACACAGTTGGCACATGCGTGTGGATGATGCTTCGTGATGCAAACTAGTAAAGGTCCCAGTGGAAGAGAAAGGGATGCTGGCTTCCTGCCAGTCGGGCTGTCCCCAGGTGGGGATGCCACGCCTGCTCTGAGTGCCTATCTGAGGCACATCTAAACCTAGGGCTTTGGCAGCCTGACATGTGTCCTCATTCCCCGCTGCCACCTGAACAAATGACAGCCCTTCTTTCCAAGAAGTTACCAGAACAATACCTGGGGACTGGGGAATTGGTGTTCTACTGCAAAACGGGTGCTGGGAACCGAAGATCTCTTTTTTCTTTTGTAGAGCAAAGTCTGTACTTTATCAAAATTTCAGGGCCACCTTCTCCAGCACCCAGCTTTGACCAGCAGGGAATAAAATGTGCTTGCAAATGTAACCTCTGATGTGGACTCTGGGGACACTCACCTCAGTGTCAAATGGGCCACTTTAAACATTCTTAGCCTAGGGTCTTATTCTGCCTAAGAGTGGCACCTTCTATCCTGAGTCACTGGCTCCCGAGGCCAGCGGCTCCGTTTCCCTGTAGTATGCAATCCATCCCTAGACTGTGGCCCGGCCCCCATGGTCCGTGAGGACCGCACTACCTTTTTCCGCAAGAGACACTTTGTAGTTCTCCAGGAAGATGAGTTTCAACTTGCTTCCAACCACAGGGTCATTGTTTACCACCTCTGCCACTGATGTGATCAGCTTTATGATAAGTTTGGCCATGTGGTATCCGGGGGCAGCCTTGGGGAAGAGTGTGGACATGAGAGAAGGCAGGCATGAGGAAGTGGAGAAACGGTGAAAGAGGAGAGCCCCCATGTCCTCAGGGAAGAGAATCAAACTTACTTTGCCACCGATTATAACCGTTCTGGGCACGAAGAGCTTCTTTGGGTCTTTCTTAATGCCTGAAAAAGATGGAGACAGGGGATGGAACCGATGACGGTGGACAGCAGGGGTGCTGAGACCTGCACCTCTGGGGGGCTGGCTGGGGGCCGCAAGGCCGACTCACGGTTGTACATGGTGACCACGTGCAGGCAGTTCAGGAGCTGTCGCTTGTACTCATGGATACGCTTCACCTGCACGTCGAACATGGAGGACGGGTTGATCTTCACTTTGTACTCCTTCTCCAGGAACTGAGAAAACTTCAGCTTGTTCTCCTGTCGAGACAGAGCATGGGGCCAGAGCCCTTGAGACTCAGAAGGAACTGGTGCAGGGGGTGGTGGGGGTGGTCTGTTTTTAAACACTGGAGCATAAACCCTCCAAGCCAGCGGCCAGGAAAGAATCTGTGTGGGGAAGCCTCACCTGCTTCACTTTGGAGATCTCACGGAGGAAGATGTCGTCGCCCAGGAAGCTGTTCAGCTTCGTCAGCTGGCTCAAGTCCTTCACGTAGTCCTCCCCAATTTTCTTTTGGTTTAAGGCAAAAGGTGACTTTAATCAGAGAGGGCTGTCAAACCCACATGAGCAGTTTCTGTCCTTCTGTGGTGGGTGCCCATATTCCTAAAACTCATCTACACCCCACAACACAGAGGAAGGCTTCACTCACAGAAGATGCTAGAGATGATATGCGGGAAGAACACTGGCTAGTACCTCACATGTAGTTTCAGTGGTTTTTTTGTTGTTGTTTAGTCACTCAGTTGCATCTGACTCTTTGTGAACCCCATGGACTGTAGTCTGCCAGGCTCCTCTGTCCATGGGATTTCCCAGGCAAGAAAACTAGAGTGGGTTGCTATTCCTCCTTCAGGGGAGCTTCCTGACCCAGGGATGGAAACTACGTCTCCTGCATTGGCAGGTGGATTCTTTGCCACTGAGCCACCGGGAAAGTCCATTAGTTTCAGTGGTACTAAGTGTTAAAAACAGAAAATCTACAAAAAGGGGTGACAAAAACTCAGGTTCTGCTAGTCATTTATATGATCTTAGTTATCCTCTTTTATTAAGTAGGGGTACCACCTGTGTGTCGTATGAGAACTGTTAACCAGGACTAGCTACATAATGTGTGGGACTTCCTTTTCTGGAATTGAGAATTTTAAGATGGCTACAGCAGAAAATGAAACCAAGCCAGTGGACGTGGGGCTGCACAAGTTGCTGGCTTGCGCCTGAGGCCAGCCCTGCTGCAGCCCGGATTAGTAAATTGTGAGTGTGCTCCCCGCCTGCCACATTCCAGTCCTGCCCGGCTTCCCCTCAGCACTTTCCGGTTACCTCTGCTATTAACTCTGCCAGCCCCGGGTTGCAGAGTAAGAGCCAGCGCCTTGGAGTGATCCCATTGGTTTTATTCTGAAACTTGTCTGGTTCTAGCTCACTGAAGTCCTTGAATCTGGAGACGGAAGAGACACATCACTGAACTTCGCTGCAAAGGCAGGTTCCTGCATGCTGGATGAAGTTCAGAGTTACATTTAAGAAGCAGAGTGTAGGCTTAGAAAGATTAAAAAGTGTAGGGAGGGGCTGACAGCAGCTATGGCTGTCATTCTAAAAAGAAATCCATTTGCAATTCAAAATAATGACAAGAAAAAAATCTAAATCACGCCCATATGATTTCCTGGCACTGACATATATATCAGACTTCTGAGCAGAAAGTTTTTTTTTTTTGCTCCTAAATCTAGAATTAGGATGGTTAAGAGAAGAAGGTCTTTTCCTTTTAGAGAACGGTTCTTTGTATAGAAAAAAAATACTTTAAAACATTTAATGGGGCCTTTCCTCATCTCCAGCAGTAGCCCTGCCTTTACTAGCACTGTTCTGTTACTGAGCAATGTGAGACCCACTGCGACAGGGACAGAGGCTCACACTTGGGTCTTCACGATGTCTGAGTGGATTTTAGCCACGCCGTTCACAGCGTGGGAGCCCACAATGCAGAGGTGGGCCATGTTGATCCTTTTGCCTCCTTCCTCTTCTATCAGAGACATCCTTCTCAGACGGTCGACATCTTTAGGAAACAAGGCAGCAATTTTCTAGGCAAAGGAAGAGATAGGCCTCACTGATCACTCAGGTTTCTGACAACCCTGGGGTAACATCATTCACTTCCCAACCAAAACCTTCCATGGAGTAAACATAAAACTTCACCCCCACAGAGAGGCACTGAGTTATTAACCCTGGGGAGATGCCATCCCTCCACTTCACAATATTTTCAAAAAGGTGTTGTTAACAGAGCCCCACCCAGACTTGAATGCTTTTGATGTATCAATGTCCAAAAGATGTTTGGGCCTCAAGCTTGGTAAGAGGGAAGACTACAGCTACCCTTAACATATCTAGACCTCCTTCTCCAAAGGGTTATGAATCTGTCAAAGTGACTTACATCTAAGTGCTTCTGATTTATCTCGTAAATGATTTGCAAATGTCGAGGAAGCAACTTCTCCACTAGTGCTACAGGCCATCGCTCCAGGGCTTCTGGGAGCACGGTGTGGTTGGTGTAGGCGAAGGTCTTCTGGGTGATCTCCCATGCCTGGGGGACAGGGGGTTGGGGTTAAGGGGGAAGGGTTGTGTGTGTCAGCTGCTTCCCTCTGCAGAGAGGCTGCCCGTAGGTGCACCCCATCCCTCAGGCCAAACATTTCCTCAACTCTGGCCTGTCTGCAACAGGACAATTCTATCTGCACGTATACTATTCGTAGGTTCCTGAATGGTATAGGTAGTGGGAACATGTTTTCTTGGGGGTGGAAAAAAAAAAAAAGCAGCAAAACTGTCCAATAAAACTTAAGACAGCATACTGATAAATCTTCTCTATAATCCTAACTTGTCTTTTGTTTATTAAATAAACAATATTTGAGAAATAAATCTTAAGTAATGTTCTGAGTAAGTACAAAATATGATTAAATTCAATGGGGACACTTTCAATTAGCTCTAATCTGAGGCTAGAGAGTGTAATTTAGAATCCTTTTAAACACAGAAATGAGAAACACAATATAAGCCTTGATATAGCTACTGAGCTGTGTCCCATTAGAAAGGTGTTTATTTCTTAGTCTTACTCACTCCAAGAACTGAGAAATGTCAGCACCAGTGCAAAGTTCACCTTTCATTGTTGTAAGTTATCAACAGTGACTTATTTTAAAAAACTGCGAAAACGAGCTTTTGGCAAAATCTCTCAATCACAGATGTTCTGGTCACTCAAAAGAAAAAGAAGCCAAACTCTCCAGACCTTGGACCAGGGCAGTTTTTCAATATCCACAAAAATCCTCATCAGCTCAGGGATGGCAAGTGCAGGGTGGGTGTCGTTCAGCTGGACGGCAACCTACACGGGGGAGGAGAGCAACACGAAGGGGGCCAGTGGCCCATCTCTGGCTTCCTTGTCCTTGTCCATCGCTCACACATGCACCAAACAAGACACCTACCTTTCATGGAACGCTTTAAGTACACTGTAGCTATGCAACTTTTTTAAAAATTGAAGTTGATTTAAAATACTGTGTCAGTTTCAAGTGTACAGAATAGTGATTCAGTTACATATATATATGTATACACGTGTGTGTATGTGTGTGTGTATTCAGATTATTTTCCTTTATAGGTTCTTACAAGCTATCAAGTAACTTCCCCATGCTATACAGTAAATCCTTGTAGCTTATCTGTTTTATGTGTGTTTTATGTATAGTAGTGAGTATCCGTTAATCCCATAGTCCTAGTTTGTCTCCCCCCACCCATTTTGGTAACCACCAGTTTGTTTTCTATGTCTGTGAGTCTGTTCTGTTTTATATACAGATGCTCAGAGTTTTTAGCACTGAGACAGCTGATGAGTAAGTCTGAGGGAAGTCCTGATCCTCTCAGTGGTGCCCACCTGCATTCAGACTGAGTACTTGCCTGATCTGGGAAGGCATCAAACGCAGTTGCGGCGCTTTTGCTGGAGTCAAACTTGGAGGCTTTGAAACGTCGGATGACATCTTGCAAGGTAGCAGCCACCACAAAATACTCCTGCTTCAATCTTAGCTCCTTCCCTTCAAAAAACTTCAAGCCAGAGAGATTGAGTGAGAGGGTTCACACTAGGAGTGGCCAAAACATGACTGGTGTCGCCTGCCCAGGGGCCTATACCATCTATGGGATGTCTGGTGGAAGACAGCAGGTTGAAGGCCAAGCATTAGCCTCCTGGACAGTAAAGGATTTTAGAAAGGCATACTGATAAAGGATGAAGGGAATGGAGAGAAGACAACAGCAACAACTTTTTAGAAGCTGAAAAACAGATGGATAAATGGTAATTGAACCAGAAGATGCAGGAAAGCTGACTCTTGACCTAGTGGGAAAAAGCCAAAGGAATAGCCCAGTGTACACATCCAAGCTCCCCAAAGGCCCAGGAACTGTCAGCATTGTGTGCCTTTAGACATAGGGATGAAGAGGGGGTAAAAAGTTAGTTGAGAGTCTAAGAAGCAGCTGGCCTCAGACCTCATCTCCATTTCCCTCAAATGAACAATCTCCTTTGCCAACTCAGGCAGAAGGTGGAGGTCTATTCCCGGGAGATGGTTACGCAGGTGCAGATGGAGGCAGGGGTACCATCACAAACTAAAACGGGGGAAGAGGGTTCAGTGAGAGTGTGTGTACTGAACGCTGATACTTTCAGCCTTCTTCTCCCAACCAAATTTGAGAACGCAGGCAGTTAGTGTTAATTCCACCGAGGAAAAAAGCTGCTAGCATCTTCTCCAGGGAATTTGGCCTGCCCAGAAGAGAGAAACTAAAGACATGGATTAAAAAAAAAAAAAAAAAGGACATGGATATGCAGAGCTCCACCAGGAAATGGCCCCAACAGGTCACAGGATAGTGAAGCCAAATAGATAAATCCCAACCAGAAGTATAGAGCTCCCCAAAGCTTGTCAGTACCTTTCTCTTTAATTTTAGTGGGCACTTAAGGGCCCTTAGCCATCTAAGAAAAACTTCTAAAAGATGTTGAAATAACAAAGGTTAACTTAGAAGAAACAGAGATTAGAGAAAAGAATGATTATAAGAATATGATCAATAATATCCTCAGATAGATTGGATATTGTATTTAAGAAATAAGAATAAGATGCTTTAAGAAAATATCTAGAGCAAAAAAAGACTACTCAAAAATTAAAACATGATAGCCAAAATGAAACACATTGAGAGAGTTTGTGATTGCCCATAAGGTGAGTAAGAAGACAGAGATGATAAATAAAAGACAAAAGGTAAGAAAGTTAAAGAACCAGCTGAGGATGTTTAATAATTCCAGATCACTTCTCAGAGAGCTGTAGTCCTGTGTTCCCAGACTGAAAGGGTACCCAGGCATGAGGAGTGAAAATAGACTCACAGCAAAGCACCTCCCCCTCTAAAAAGACTTTCAGTGCATTTTAGTACAGCTGGAGATAGGGCGTTTAGAGGGGGATAGAAGGAGAGGAAGAGGGAGACGAGAAGCTTTCAAAGGGGAAAAAAGCAGAATACAAACAAAAGATCAATAATTCAAATTGCACTGTATCTTTCAGCAACACCAAAAACTAGATTAAAAAAAAAATCTTTGCGTCTTTGATATCCAGGCAAACTACCAATGTGAGGGCAAAATAAAGACCTCTTTCAACATGACAGGTCTCAAAAAAAATTGGCCTCACATGCACCCTTTCCCAGGAAGCCCCAAGCATTTGTATTATCCAAACAAGGGAGCAAACAAGCAAAAAGAAAGTGTGGGATCCTGGAAACAAATGACCCCAGAGAGCGGAGAGCACAGAGGTCCTTAGAACGGTTGGAGAGTCACTCCAAAGATGCCAGTGGAGCAGCCAACCAGGAGAGATCCAGAAGGGACTTCAGAAGGACCAAGTCAACAGAATACCGAAGGTGTCTGAATATATTGAGAGGAAATTTCTACAACTGGGGTAGAGTACGGTAGGAGAGTCGCTCCAAAGATGTCAGTGGAGCAGCCAACCAGGAGAGATCCAGAAGGGACTTCAGAAAGACCAAGTCAACAGAATACTGAAGGTGTCTGAATATATTGAGAGGAAATTTCTACAACTGGGGTAGAGTATAGGATAGATTAGGGCAAAGTACTCAGAAAACCAAGCAAACAAAACAAGCATCAGCTCCAGGAAAAACAAAAACTTTTTACAGAAAGGAAAAATACTGACATGATGATGTGGAAGGGGATAGATCAGCTGTCTGTAGTGTTGACAGGTCATAATAATGTAAACACTAATTGAAGAGCTAGTGAAAATTACCATGTAATTATGTTGAGAGACTGTGTGCTGTGCTTAATCGCTCAGTCATGTCAGACTCTTTGTGACCCCAGAGTCCACCAGGCTCCTCTGTCCATGAGAATTCTCCAGGCAAGAATACTGGAGTGGGTTGCCATGCCCTCCTCCAGGGCAGATTCCTCTGAAATGTACTGAAGTTACATTGTTTCTCCCAAAGAAAAAATAACATATACCATTAAGTTCCTGATAATGCTGCAGCAAATCCACTTACTCCTCCTTGGAGACAGGTTTAACAGCAAGTGGATATCTAGTCTTAGGACCATTTATGTCCTAGTCCCCACAATCCTTATTTTGGGGCATCTTTGTGGAGCAGACTACTAATTTGGTTGTTTCTGAGATTATTACTTAACAAAAATCATTATAGCTTCTAGAAAATTATTTTTACTCATAGAGAAGTTAGAGCTAAGTACATTTAAATCCACTAAGAATTGATAGTAGTCATTTGAGATTCAGTCCCAAGTGTTTTTTTTTTAAACTAAGTTATTTTTAGTGTAAATTTGGGAATGAGCTGCAGTCCACGGGGCTGCAAAGAGTCGGACATGACAGGGTGACTGAACAACAGGAACAGGAATGACCACCTTTAAGAAAAAGTTTAACAAGATAAATCACTGGCATAAGAAACAAGTGTCTGCTCCTGGGTCTGTTCTGAGGTCCATGACCCCCACCCCTCCTGGGGGCAAAGGGGCAGAGGAGACCCATGAATGGGGGGTAGAGGATAGGCAGGACCCCTCCAGGGACTTCTGATGCTGCGGATGAAACTCCTGTTTGGAAAGGAAGAAGTGCTTCATCCCAGCTGCACCTCATCTTTTATATCCAGGTTTTGTTTTGAAATACACGGACAGAGTCTCCCAAATAGGGATGGGTGAAACACCAGTTCTGATTTCATGAACTGTACAAATTTGTTTTCCTTACTGGGATAGGAGGGGAAATCTAGACAATGCAGGATGAGATATGGAGATTATTCCTCATTGATGGGAAAAAAAAAAACCATTATAAAGTATGTGCTTTATGGCTGCTGAATAGGCACTTGTGAAATAAGTCGCTTCTGTTTCCACTGAGAAAGCCAGCTTGACCACTCACATTATCATTGGGATAGAGGACCCGGGAGATGTTCTCAGCCAGATTCCGGTCCAGCACGGCCTGAATGTAGTCTCCAACATTAACTGAAGGAAATGTTAGAAAAATCAATACACAGACAGGCCAGCTACTGTCTTCAGAACCCCCATGATCTCACCTGATGCTTGCTGAATACCCTGGCTGAATACCCCAACCTTTTTGGGACCAGGGACTGATTTTGTGGGAGACAATTTCTCCATGGACTTAGGGTGAGGGGGATGGTTTGGGATGATTTAAGCACATTACATTTAGTGTGGATTTTATTTCTAATCTAATGCCACTACTGATCTGATAGAAGGTACTTGTCCATGGCCCAGAGGCTGGGGGCCTTCTGCCATGTGGGGTTCCTAAAATTCCTAAAAATTCAAAAGGATTTCAGCAAAACTTCAAGCTCTGATTTACAGGAGGGTCTATGAAGGTCAGACTGAAGGACTGCTTTAACCGTGTTCTCCATACCTGCTCCATAAAATGCTTAGTCATTAAAGAGTTCATATCAGAAACTCAGCTCACTTTGGTTCTAATTAGTAAAGAAAAAGGTTAAAGACACATGAGCCCATGCTGTACTCACAGTCTCTGAGGTTAAAGTCATTGGGCGCCCGAGCAGACCAGAGGCGCATGGTGTTGACGGTGTTGTTCAGATACCCAGGCACTGGGGTGTCATATGGAAGAGCCAGGACCACCTGTGGGGTGAAACCAAAGCAGCTGCTCACTGTTGCCCACGTAGGAGGATGTAGGTTGCACAGAGCTGGGAGACAGCAATGGGAATTTGTTTCCTGGCTCCATCACCAACTCAGATCGTATGATCCCTAAACCAAGACAAGGCTCCCAGGGCTGCAGTGTCCTTCTCTCACTGGAACAATTCGGATGGCTGGAACGACCCAGACAGATGGACCTCTATATCAGTTTCACGTTGACTTCCCTTTGTGTCCTTTGCCCTGATCTGGACGTAAATCTTTCACATTTCAGATCAAGCCATTGTTCTAAGAATAATAAAATATGATGTGCAAAGTAGCAAATGTGAATCTGTACCCATTAAGAATAGTAATCAGGATAAGTTTCATGTAGGTTATTCAATGATCTGATTTCAAATATGGTGAAAAATCAATGGAATAGGAAGTGTACAAAGATAAACATGACATATGATGTTTAAAATGCTATGCTAGGTTTTTCACAGTTGCATGAAGAGAGTTATTTTAGTGATCTAACAAATCAGCTGATAATAAGCTGAGATGGGTCTAAGAGGTGAGCTTTGGAAAATTTAGCTCAATATTTTTGATGGTCATGGAAACAGAGAACAGGAAGATGAACTGTGTTTTACATGACTTTAAAATTTTTGTGAGAAAAGATACTTCTATTCCCTGCCTCATCAGTCAATCTCTAAGGAAGGGGAATGACAGATTGGTTGAATTGGTGGACGCTAGAGATCGTTTAGTGCAACTTACTCATTTCGGATATGAGGGGAATGAGGCTGAGAAGCAACCTACCCAAGGTCACAGACAAGTGGTAGTGTTGAAACCTAACCACAGATCTCTTTAATTTGGTCTGCTGAATTATAAACGAATGAAGGACTATAGCCTATATCAATGACATACATTCAGTCATGCTTTCATGAACATCATAATCATAGAGTAACAAATCACACTGACTTGAATATCTTCACTAGGAAATTAAGGCCTCTGGAGATTCTTAAAGCAAGTTGTGATCAATCAGGAAGTCATTTACAGAGTGGGACTGAGATGACTCATCTTTCTGACCCTGGAAGCATAACTGAGGCAGCTGGGGAAGCACATGGCTCGCAAGTCCCTTTAGAGAACTTCGGGGAGAAATCACCACCTCGGAGCTGACACCAGGCTGTACCTTCTCTGGGATGCTCTCGCGGTGGTGGGAGCATGAGAGCCGGGACTCCCCTCACGAGCCTGGGCACTTGCTCAGAGCTGTGGTGCAGCGTGAGGCTCTTCCTGAGAAATCCTTCTTTCCCTCTCTCTTCACAGGTGTCACACCTGTGCTGCAGTCTGAACAACTTCCCCCCTCCTCCTGTCCCCTTCCCCCTAAGCTTTCATAGCATTTCCGCAATAGGTTACTTGCACTTCTAATTCTCCCTGCCGTCTGCTCCCCTGAGGACCTGAACTGACACAATAATGACACAGACAATTCAATTTACGGAAGCCCTCACAAGAGGCACACACCAGGTCTGACCTCACGCTTTCTGACCTCCCAGTTACAAATCTGGGGGCTGATCAGGCAATAGCATCAATCCATAAAGGTCTGCATGGGTAGGGTGAGCTCACTCTTTATTACATCTGCCCCATAACCTTGCCTTTGTGGGCACAGAAAAATACACTCTCCCCAGTTGAATTTCTAGATATATCATGAAACTGTCTAGATGATGTATTTTGTAAATACATCATCAGGTCATCATAAGGTTATCAGTGGGACCTATGGAGTAAACAGAATACTTCCAGGATTGAATGTGTAAACTGCATACATTTAAATGGATCAGAAGCCTCTGGAAGTTTTAGACATCAAATACTTGCTAGTTTAATACTCAAAACATGTGAGAATTCTTTGGGCATATTAGCAATTGATTTGTTGCAGTTTTCCTGATCATATTTGTAAGCAACTGTAACTCAGACTGTGGTCTATTATTAACCAAAATAGAAGTGGAGGAGATATAAGGAAATGTCTTGAAATCACCGTATTAATTTATTCCTTATATCATTATATACAATGACCTATTTTAGCTTCTAATCCATTACTTCATAAACTGCAAAAAAAAAAGACTTTTTAAAAAAAGTTTTACTTTTCTGAACTGTGACTAGCTATGCATGGATTAGCAGGATAAAGCATTAGTTTAAAAGTCTGCTATAACATGGGTCTTGATTCTTCTAAGATAAAATGAAGCATTTATTTATGAAGATTAGTCCACAAACCAAGTGAATGTAGCATTACAAGACTGAATTTTGCCCCCGATTTTGCTACATGACAAAGAACATTTTCCCGGTCTTTACCACTTTCTTTAAGCTTTTAAAGAATGGCCAATGAGACATCTTTTCTGGCTTAAGACTGTATTTAATAAACAAGTATCTCAAGTGAAGCCTCCTGACTGGACAATGCAGTCCAACAGTTCTTAGGGGTTTTTTATCAGGAAGTATGAGGACAGCAAAGCACAGCTCCCCCACTGGAGGGGCTGAAAAATAAATTGTTCAGTAACAGGGTAACACTCTGCTCTGCGTGTGTGCATGCTAAGTTGCTTCAGCTGTGTTTGACTCTTTGTGACTCTATGAACCGTAGCCTGCCAGGCTCCTCTGTCCATGGGATTCTCCAGGCAAGAATATTGGAATAGGTTGCCATTTCCTCCTCCAGGGGATCTTCTTGACCCAGGGATCACACTAGAAACCTGAGCCTCTTATGTCTCCTGCAATTGGCATGCAGGGAATGCCGGGGCTGGGGCAGGATCTGCCCCTGCCTGCCCATGCGCCAGGGGCAGGATAAATACACGTCCAGGAATTAAGTACACTTGGGTTGACACGAGCATTATTTCTCTAGCAGTGATCCGGCACATAACAACAGCATGTATTTTGCAATAGTTTGCGTTGTTTTTCTTGACTTTGTAATGAAGAATTTTGGTAATCTGTTGAATAAATACTTCAATTTTAAAATATTTACCCCTTAGAATTTACAAGTCAATGTACATATGGCAGTGGTGTGAGGAATGACATTTAACTTTATTTACTCTTGGTTTCAACAATGGTATATAAAACTAGAGAGCTAAGCATGCTGGGATTATAGAATTGATTAACCTCTGATAAAGTAGATGACGAAATGACCCTGGTAAGTCACTTGACCTTAGGGAAGTCACTTCTCTCTTGACCGCAGCACCCTGGTCTCCAAAATGAGTGGGTTCCACTCAGAGAAGTAACACATTTATTTATAAAAATACATTGGTATTCAATATACAATACACTATACTGAATACCATATACACATCAGACTGTGTTGTCCTCTATACAATGCTCAGTATGAGGGCACTTGAAATACCTGGGTGTCGATCCATTTGGTCCCGGCCTCCGTGTTCTCTACTCTTCCATAGAAGTGAACAGGCAGCATGAACTCAGGGCGGGCCTTCTCCCAGGGGTTTCCATGCCTCAGCCAATCATCTGCCTCTTCTATCTGCAAAAAGGACATGGCTTATAATTTGTTTTTCAGGAGATGTGGACCTAACCCTTCAATTATATCAAATCAAAAATATTTTTGACTGGATCAACTCAGTACTGCTTTGGCAAGAAAGATGTTGGTTCTGTCAACCTCAATTCATCTTTATTATCATACAGCCTAAATCAACAATACTTGGTAATATTGCTCTAAATGTTTCATATATATTACTGTGTTTAATCCTCATAGCAATCCTGTAGGAGGGAACTTAACAACTTCTCCCTTTTTAAAGGGAACTATAATTGCTCAAAGTTGCATGGACAGTGAATGATGCAGATAAGATTTGATGGTAGGTCTGTGGGTTCATCAATTGAAGAATTTGATGCTTTTGAACTGTGGTGTTGGAGAAGACTCTTGAGAGTCCCTTGGAATTCAAGGAGATCAAACCAGTCAGTCCTAAAGGAAATTAATCCTGAATATTCATTGGAAGGGCTGATGCTGAAGCTCCAATACTTTGGCCACCTGATGTGAAGAACCGACCCACTGGAAAAGACCCTGATGCTGGGAAAGATTGAAGGCAAGAAGAGGAGATGACAGAGGATGAGATGGTTGGATGGCATCACCGACTCGATGGACACGAGTCTGAACAAGCTCCAGGAGTTGGTGATGGACAGGGAAGCCTGTGGTGCTGCAGTCCATGGGGTCACAAAGAGCTGGACCCAACTGAGTGACAGAACTGAACTGTGGGTTCTAAAGCCTGTGCCTTAACATCTGGGAAGCCAACTGTCTAGCTTGAGGGAAAGAGCGGCCTCCAGTGGTGTTCACTGTTGGATACCTGGACCTGATGGGTCCTACATCATGATGTTCTGTCAAGAGCTTTGTGCCTAGAAAGCACAGCATCAGTGGAGAAAAGCTACTCGGAGAAAGCTCCCCTAGTAAAGCTTATTTCAGTATAGGTACAGAACATGATAACTATTTTTTCCATTTTTAAAAATTGAAGTATAGTTGACTTACAATATTGTGTCAGTTCCAGGTGTTCAGCATAGTGACAATACTTTTGCAGATTATATTCCATGATAGGTTATTATAAGATAAGAGGTATAATTTCCTGTGCTATACAGTGTATCCTTGTTGCTTATCTGTTTTATACATAGTAGTTTGTTAATCCCATACCCCTAATTTGTTGCTTCCCTCTTCCTTCTCCCATTTGGTAACAACAAATTTGTTTTCTATATCTGTGACTCTATTCTGCATATGTATTCATTTGTATTATTTTTTAGATTCCACATATAAGTGATAACATATTGTATTTGTCTTTCTCTGTGTGGCCTATTTCACTAAGCATAATAAGCATAATATTCTCCACATCCACCCATGATACTGCAAGTGGCAGCATTTCTTTTTTATGGCTGAGTAATATTTCATGGCACATATATACCATATCTTTATCTGTTCATCTGTTGATGGGCACTTGGGTTGCTTCCATGTCTTGACAATCGTAAACAGTGCTGCTATGAACATTGGGGTGCATCTATGTTTTTGAATTAGTGTTTTCATTTTTTCCAGATATATGCCCATGAATGGAATTGCTAGAACATATGGTAGTTCTATTATTAGTTTTTTAAGGATTGTCCATTGGGTCCCATAGTGGCTGCATCAAATTATATACCCACCAACAGAACACCATTACATTTTGTAGTCTGTTTAATTTAATCCTCATGTAATTTTGATCTGATAATGAACTATTACTTATAGTTCATTTAGAAAATAACACATACTAACAAGGTAAGGAATTTATTTTATTGATAATTTCAATGTATCCCCATGCAGTTACATCAGTTTATAATAAAATATTTCTTATACAATTTTTAAAATCAGAATTTGTATTTAGGGCATCCTGGACATCAAATAAATTTTGTTTTCTATAAAGAAACATAAAAATACCAAAACAAGGACAAAACACACGGTGGGAGGGGGGTACATTTTTAAAGTTATTATTAGTGAAAACTTTAAAATATTATATGTATACTAAAAGATGGAATTGTGTTCTGGCAAGAAGGGAAGGTTAAGGTTTTTTAATACAAAGTTCTCTTGTCAATGAGATTATCCCAAATATGGTTATTTTACCTATTTGTTTCCTCACCCTTCCCTCATAGAAAACTCAGCTTTAGTTTAAAGAGATATTAATTATGAATTATTACACAATGCTGGATGCTTCATGATCACCTACATATGAGTTCAGTGTCTGCCCCAGGCAGTGTGGAGAGAAGTGAACAAACACAGCTAACTTTTGAGATATTAGACAAAACATTAATGTCAACAGAGAGACAAGCTAACACATATCCATTTATTCAAACACTGATCACGACTTTATATTGGGAATGCCAGTAAGCTGCCCATTAACAGGAACTACCAGCAACATGATGAATGAAGAGGGGACTCACAGAAACAACATCTTTAGATAGAAAGTCTGGAGTTAGAGAGCTGCTGGAGACAGGAGAATGTAGCAGATGGAGGAGGAAGCCTAGGGAACGCTGGACCTAGATGTGAGCTAATCAGTAAAATGCATCCTGTTCAAATGCAGAGTCTCAGGCAGTATGGGGAGGGGGTCCCAAAATTTGCATTTAAAAATCTGCATCTTAACATGAAGACACTGGGTACATGGTGCAGTCGGGAGCTGCACGGTGATACAAAGTCAGGAACTATAATTCAGATCTGAGACTTCCGCTATCCCCGTCACAGAGAGAACAACAAAAAAGACAATGAAAATTTAACAAGGAAAGGACTGAATTTTTATCAGTTGATAAGAAATTGGTAAAGTTAGAGCCCACTAACTCATATTAATAATGAGAAACTTGATGAAAAATAAATGAGAATATCCACAAAGCATCAAGCATCCTTAATTGCAAAACACTTCGTGCTGCACTTAGGCAAGGGGGCAGGTTCTGGGTTTCAAATAGTGATCAATGTGAATACTGCTTTCTGTAACAGGAATGAACCTTTGGGCCTAGATGCCTCATTTCAGCATGCAGGACTGTTGTTAATATACAGCTTCAGGTTGTACATGAACCAGGAGGACAGTGAGGCAGAAAGAGCTTTCCTCTCAAAAAATGTGCACAGGTTAAGGGGACAACATATTTTCTGCTGATAAATGCAGCACAATCAGACTGTTCTCCCCTCAAGCAGAATGAAATGCCCATAGAAGAGAAACTGAACTCCGGGCTTCCCACCACCGGGCCCTTCCAGCCTCCCGTGCAAGTCAGAGGCCACATTTGCTCTTTTGAGGACACGCTGTTAATTGATAAGGGACTGACTAGTCAACAAGTCACTCTCAATGCAATCCAGGGTTGGTCTGATTTTTCCGCACCAAATAATGGCTGATTTTAATTCCACTGGGTTACTTAACACATTCTGTAGGAGAATAGAACTCCTAGCTTGCTCTTCTTTACTGATTCTCTTCTCGATTTTGGCAAGGAATCTGTCAATAATTCCCTCGATTATACAAAGCTTGTTTTTAAGGTAAATTGAAGCATAGATATTTCATAAACACCAGCTGGTCTAAGCAGATCAGAGGAGAAAGAGAGAACTGCCCCCCACCCAATCCACAGAGGCTGTGGGGTGGTGATAAACCTCCCCTCTATCCTGCTTCCTTCTAGCAAATTAGGCTGTAAATTTAGATTTCCATGTAGCCAGTGATCCCTGAATGCCCCAGCTTGCGGAGCCATATGAAGAGCAGGGGCCAGATGGGAGGAGAGCTTTCATTTATATCCAAGTGCGCTGTTTGGATCTGAACATCCCAGATGAAAAGGAGCTGAGACAAAGCAAGCAGAAGACTTGGAGTGAGGAGCAAAGTGCCCCTCTGGGTAGGGGTGGCGAGTGTGTGGCAGCTGGATCTGGCATCTTCCTACAGAAATTACTCAATGGACTCTATTCCAGCCAGCATGGAAGCAGAGGTCAGCTCAGGGTCTCAGTCAGAGATTGAATACTAAGAAATGCTTTTCCTCTCAACTGGTGGCTACACAGGACATGAAGAACCAGTGAGTAAAAATCAGGTGGTGTCAACAAACTTTGCTGTCTGATGATATCAATCATTGAAAAACGATTCTGGGGAACACCAAGAACTCAACAATGGCCACAAGCAGCTTGCTGGGTAATGTGAGTTGTGCATGGCTAGTCAGAGCAGGCTGGGCACAGGCTCCAAGAGACAGAAGGTTCCAGCAGATGGCTCGATTCAACTCTGAGATTTCTCCTGCCAGCATATTTTTCCACACAGAACTTTAGCATTTGACTGTTAAACTTTAATGCGAGGCTGTCCCAACTGTCTTTCCCTCTTTTCCTCCCAGTGTCCAGTCATTTTCAGAGAACTATTCCTGATAAGGTTTCTATGATCCCCAGTAGAGTTCAAGGTAGGTCAAGCATTTTAGCAATAAAATTATTTTCCTTGAGGGCAGGGTGGAGTTCACAAAGAACACTTTGTTACTCCAAATCTTCCTTGAAGAGAGCCTTCAAAAACTGAAAGTCCATCACCCTTTAAAAATCTTCCTAGCCTGTGCAATTTTCATCAGCCTTTTCTATGGTAAGAGCAACCCTGTAGCTGATGTGAGTAGGGGAGTGACCATGCGCTGAAAAAGCATGTTGCTTTCCTGAAATATATATATATATTTAAATGGAAACAGTTTCTTTTTTATGGTATGATCTATTTTATCTGTGCTCTTTAAAATCCCATCCCAGTGAGCAATGGCTATGGTAGATAAAATTAGGTGTCTTTCTCACTCAATTTCAAGTTATAACAAAAGAAGTGATGAAGGATAGTGAAGCTCGCTTTGGAGACTAGCCAAAGCCATCTTTTCTTTTTCCCTTAAAACACTGGAGATATATACTTCTTGATTCTCACAGGAGAGAAGAGATGGTTTCCTGGAATAAGGACATTTAAAGGCAGCAAATGTCAAAGGTGTGAATAACAGAGTGGCCTTTCATAAGACTTTGGGGAAAATGCACTTGAAAGAATTTTCTTGAGATTGAGCAGCTGAATTTAAAAAGATATCTTTAAATCTTTCAATTTAAAAAGAAAAGTAAAAAATAAAATCCTTAAACATTTTGAGGTATAATGAGTATCACACAGGATACAAAGACAGAATGGATACCATGTATTGCTTGGTTATGATGTGTTAAAATCTTGGTCCTGCTGGACATGCCTGCCAAGCTAGGCTTCTTACCATGTAACCCTAGATTTCTTCATTGTAGAAGGCAGCCAATTATTTTTATAACTTTTTACGATTATAAAATACACATTTCTTACAGACTATGAGTAATGTAGAAGAATAAAAAGATAGTCAAAGTCACACATAATCCTATCTCCCAGAGATAATTAATTACTATTGTACCTTTGAGATATAGATATATATACATACTTTTTTTCCCCTAGCATTTTATCTTTTTTGCTTCCTTTGTATAGGTCATACTATTCACATGATCCTATATCCCTTTTTTTCAACTAACATAAACAATTTCCCATTTTACTATAATTAATCAAAAACATGATATCAATGGCTATATTAATATATTATAAGTAAGTAAGTAAATTCGCTCAGTCATATCCAACTCTTTGCAACCCCATGGACTGTAGCCTACCAGGCTCCTCTGTCCGTGGGATTTTCCAGGCAAGAGTACTGGAGTGGGTTGCCATTTCCTTCTCCAGGGGATCTTCCTGACCCAGGGATTGAACCTGGGTCTCCAGCACTGGAGACAGACGCTTTACCGTCTGAGCCATCAGGGAATTAATATATTACACAATGCCACAATTTGTTAAAGTATCCTCCTTTTATTAGGAAAAATTAACATTCTTGAGTACCTACTTGTGTGCCAGACATTTTACATATTTTTATCATAATTTCGGGAAGGTGGCATCTCCATTTTGCAGACAAGAAAACCCAGGTTCAGAGAAGTTAGGTAACCTAATCAAGGCAGCATAACTCATAAGGGTAATGAGTTGCAGTTAGGCCTCAAATTAGAAATGAGACCTCAAATTAGAGCTCAAATGTTTTTCCTACCCAATACTGCCTCTTAATTGGTTTAGGAGTAGCTGAAGATATATTGGTGGTGGTGGTTTAGCCGTTAAGTTGTGTCCGACCCTTGCAACCCCAGGGACTATAGCCCACCAGGCTCTTCTGTCCATGGCGTTTCCAAGGTACGGATATTGGAGTGGTTTGCCACTTCCTTCTCCAGGGATCGAACTCAGGTCTTCTGCATTGCAGGCAGTCTCTTGCATAGCAAGCAGATTCTTTACCAACTGAACCACCAGGGAAGACCCTGAAGCTACACTGGTCCTTAACAAAATTTGGAAGCTTGTCTTTCAATAGGTTCTCAATATTCTCCTCCTGGGACTTTCCTTGATGCAACCTCTCATCAAATCAAATCTTTCAGTACCTACTCTCCTTGGCCCAGAAAGTGTCCAAATACTGAGGGAGGAGAAAGCAGATGGTGACGCCACTCAGCTTCTCATCCTTCCCCTCCCCGGGGATTAGCTCTAGCCTAGGTCCCCCAACCCAGTGCCTGAGTGTGCTGCCTTTGGACTGACTCTTACAAGTGTGACAAGGGCTCAGAGAGGTCAGGCTTTTCTGAAAATCCAGTATCTTTGGGGTATGGGTATGAGACAAAGATAGGGAGAAGAGAAAGACTAAATCACATTTAACATCAAAGAGAACTGTCCGTGCATGGACAGCTACATGACTGTAGCTCAAAGGATTATCAAAGATAAAGAGAAACAAATACTTAAGAATCTGGTTTGGTTATACGAAAATAAAATGAGAGTCATTTATATGGATTAATTACTATTTGTGCAAATTTCTATGGAGCACTATAATTACACATATTAAATATGTGCCAGATTTATTTGGTATAATAGTTAACAAGGCTGCCTGCTATTATCTTATATATAAAAAAAAAGCAGAACACTGAATTTATATATCTTATAAGATAGGCATATTAAGATGTGAGTTTGAGCAACCTCCGGGAGATAGTGTAGGACAGGAAAGCCTGGCATGCTGCAGTCCATGGTGTCACAAAGAGTTTGACACAACTGAGCAACTGAACAACAAAGGCATATTAAGGAGAGCAAGACTCTGTAGAAAAGAGTACTGATTGTGACTGGGAAAACTGGGGATGCAGACTTACCAACACTGTGATCTGAGGTGACTTCACCTCTTAAGGGCCTCAGTTTTCTCACCTACAAAAATGGTGACATGCTTCCTACCATGAAGGGCTATTGGGAAAGATCATGAGTCAAAAGACATGCTCCTCCATTTTGCATGCTGCAGAGATAGGACACTGCCCATTACAGATGGTCTGCCTTCAGGCACTCAGTGATAAGTCTCTTCATGGCATCCTTATGAGTCTGGCACTGTAAAAGCTGCTCTGGATCTGCTGGTGAATGATACTGGTGATGCTGGCAGGCCCTCTGCTCTCAGGGAGCTTACATCGCAAAGTGGGAAGACTGACAGAATTCACAGATGTCAATCAAATGCCACAGAAATTAGTAACGCCCTCTGTTAAATTCTGTAAATTATAAATCATCCAGAACATCATCAGGGCAAAATTTAAATGACAAAATTAAAAAATATGAGTCACATACCTGCCATCCATCTCGAATCTTCTGATTGAAGATTCCATATTCATATCGGATGCCATATCCATAGGCTGCAAGCCCCAGAGTTGCCATGGAATCCAGGAAGCAGGCTAAATTAAACCGAGCACAAGCAAAAGACAGAGTTATCAAGGTAAGTAAAAATTTGTCTTTCTCTAAAAAACATGGCAGCCACAAAACATTTTTTTATGAGAAACCATATTTGTATTTCAAAACACAGAGACTGCTGCACAGTGAGTATTAATTTTTTAAAGTCACATTTTCCCTGATTATAATAAAATAAATACCATAGAAAAGTTAGAAAATACAAAAATGCATAAAGAAGAAAACATCATTTATTATCTCACTATCTAGAAACTACTACTATGTACTTGGCATTCCATTTGAGAATAGAGAAGGAAACTGGTCTGTGTTAGACATGTCCTTTATTGTGCCTGTCCCTTGCACTGCCCTTTCTAGGGAAATCTGTCTCCATGTCCCCTTGCTTGAAAAGACATGTATAATTTACATGTGACCTATCTGACCGACTGGGACATCTGTGGCAGACTCTCTTTCTGGCTAGTAGAATTCCAGTGTTGTTCACATACCAGGTTATGCTTCAGGGAGGCTGGTCCTGGAAGTGAATGTTGCTTGACTAAACTTCTAGGCTAATCATGGTAATTCTATGTCCTTCACCAGTTTTGGTTTTGGCCTGAGCATACGATGCATCATTCTATCCAGGGAGAGCTGCTAGGAGGTCTGCTGGGTACAGTTAAAGATTTTCCTTACTGCTGCTGTTTTTTTTCCATGAAAAGTCAAAAGAACCACAGAGATGCAGAGTCCTGACTGAACTGTGCTGCTGAATAAATAAACCTTGGAATAGCCAACCTCTAGAGTTGTTCTGTGATAGTACACGGCCTTGTTGGCTGAATTTTTTTAAAATTTATTTTATTTTTGGTTCTGTTGCTGCACTCAGGCTTTCTCTAGTTGTGGTAGGCAGGGGCTACTCTCTAGTTATAGTGCACAAGGCTTCTCATTGCAGTGGCTTCTCTTGTGGCACAAGGGTCCCAGAGAGCAGGCTCAGTAGTTGTACACAGGCTTGGTTGCCTCATGGTGCATAGCATCTTCCCGGACCAGGAATCAAACCTGTGTCCCTTGTATTGGCAGGCAAATTCCTAACCACTGGACCACCAGGGAAGTCCAGGATGCATATTTTTAATTTAATGGTATCGGTATTATATTTTTAATATTTTCCTCTATATTTGTTGAAAAATAATTTCTGGATTAAAAACTCAAACTGAATCCATACAAAAAAGGATATTCATTAATTAAATCGAACACAGTATAACAAGTGTATCACTGCCTACTAGTCAATCAAAGAGCAAACTGTCAAACGCACAAGATGATAACACAATGGCCAAACAACTTAGGTCCTACCACACAAGTATGTGAGTTGAGCAGTTGTGAACAGTGAAGTGAAGGGGCCACTGTGGAAACCCTTCAGGGCACAGGAAGCATCTGGTTAGCTTTGGGGTTTGAAGCAATGTCTCCAAACTTTTTAAGCAATGTCTCTTTTGTTCAAGTTCCTTTCTCTACTGTCTGTCTAGAACTGGTCAAACCACAGTGCAGAGCCAAAAACAAATACATCTACTACTAGGTCACACATTGCACTTCTCCTAGACAGTCTGCTGGTTCTATAGGAATAGTTGTGCGTGGCATCTGAGAAGGTGTCAATAGCCAGACAACACAGCACATTCACGATGTCGCTTACCAGCAAGCCTCCCAAGACCACCATTGCCAAGCCCAGCATCTTCTTCAATTTCTTCTAACTCCTCCATATCCAGTCCAAGCTGGGGATGAGAGGAAAACAACATTGAACGTGGATACAAACAGGACACTTCAGAGAGAGCAATCATTTCCTAAAGCTTTGGGTTGGGCATCTAGGTTCATCTGTGAACTCAATCCTTCCAGGTCCCTCAGTGCTAGAACTGACATCAGATAACCCCTGCAGATGCTGATGACTGAAGATGCAGACTGTCCGTGAGGGCACAGCAGCAGATTGGACTCTAAATATCCATTGCGACTCTGTTATTTATTAGTTACATGACCCTGGGCAAGGTACTAAATCTCACTATGACTTTTATCTCCTGTTTAAAAATGACATGGGAGCAGTCCAGTGGTTAAGACTCTATGCTTCTATTGCCAGGGGCCCAGGTTCAATCTCTGGTGGGGGAACTAAGATCCTGCAAACTGTGCCATACAACCAAAAGAAAAATAATAAAACTAAAAAGAAATTAAAATAAAATGAGGATAATAGTATCTATTGGAGAAGGAAATAGCAACCCACTCTAGTATTTTTGCCTGAGAAATTCCATGGACAGAGGAGCCTGGCGGGCTGCAGTCCACGGGGTTGCAAAGAGTTGGACACAACTTAGTGACTAAAATAAAACAATGACAATAGTATCTATTTCATTTAGGACTGTGAATTAAATGAGATTATACAAACAAAGCACTCAGAATGATTCCTGGGTAGATATTCCTCAATAAATATTGGCTATTACTATTTCTTAAAGTTATTTTTTTGTTGTCAGGGTAAAACCTCAGAAATAGTCTAGTACCAAGTCCACACTAACTGGACTAAATTAGAAAATTACCGAAAGATATGAGGTCAGATTCTCTGGGATGGACTAAAGTTCATCGTTTCATGACCACAATGTATTTACTCACTGAGGTCAAAGGTTGTCAACCCAAAACCAGTTAGGGAGTCACTGCCTGTAAGATCTGGGGCCAGACAGCAGTCAGGGAAATCTCAGTCCTGTGGGCCAGCTGGGATGGGCCTAAAATCCTCTACTTCTCTCTGGGGTAGATAACAGGCTGTAGGGGAACAGTCGCAGGGGAGATAAGTTAGGAGTTTGGGATTAACATAGGCACACTCTGCTATATATAAAATAGGTGAACAACAAGGACCTACTGCATAGCACAGGGAACTATACTCAATATCTTGTAATAGCCTATAATGGAAAAGAATCTAAAAAGAGGGGGGCGACAGAGGATGATATGATTGGATGGCATCATCGACTCGATGGACATGAGTTTGAGCAAGCTCTGGGAGTTGGTGATGGACAGGGAGGCCTGATGTGCTGCAGTCCATGGGCTCTCAAAGAGTTGGACATGACTGAGCAACTGAACTGAATATATATATATTGTACACTTGGAACTAACACAACATTGTAAATTAACTATATTCAATTAAAAAAAGAAAGAGAGAGACTGTGAGAGGCTGAGGAGCATCTATAACCTTGGGGATGGATGGAATTGGTTGACAGTCAGTTCTTTGCCCTCAAGCATTAGAACCAACACAGCCAGAGGCCACTAGCAGCAGTATGGACTCATATCAAAATTGTGTAGCCCTAGAGATCACTTTTCACTCTTGCCTGGAAAATCCCATGGATGGAGCAGCCTGGTAGGCTGCAGTCCATGGGGTTGCTAAGAGTCGGTCATGAGTGAGTGACTTCACTTTCACTTTTCACTTTCATGCATTGGAGAAGGAAATGGCAAACCACTCCAGTGTTCTTGCCTGGAGAATCCCAGGGACGGGGCAGCCTGGTGGGCTGCCATCTATGGGGTTGCACAGAGTCGGACACGACTGAAGCGACTTAGCAGCAGCAGTAGCAGAGATCACTTTGGACAGCTCATCTTACCATGAGGAAACTGATGAAAAAGACCTGTCCTCTGCTGACTAGATAATAATCTAGCCCATGCCTGGCTAATGATGGTCTGTTCTGAAATGATTGCAATCTTATCTGAAAGTGATGCAATCCATGAAATTAGATATTGTTTTACATGGAAACATAATATACACATTTAAAAATGCATGCTTAACGTGGATGTCCCAGTTGCCATGGGGCTGGTTACCAATTTGGATTCCTATCTTTATATCAAAAGTTGCTTTCTGGTACAAGTCTTGATAACTGCATCTTCTAAGAGTTCAAAAATGGATCTGCCTCTATTCATTGTTAAAAGGGCTTTCAAATTTGCTCCTGATTTACTAGAGTACTGGGGTCCCTGTGACACCAACTGCTAATACTAGTGCTTAGGATTTGTAACATTCTTAAACATCTGAGTCTAGAGTAGGCTGCACTCCTTGAGCAAGGAGTTACTTCATCTCACCTGGTTCAATTCTGGTCCAAAGGAAGTATATTTTTTCAGCTGATATCAAGGGAAGCAAAGAAAAGGGAAGCAGAGAGGAGCTGCAATTGTTCTTTGACCCGGAATCCTCTGCTAAACCCACATGAAGGAAACCAGCCCTAGTGACAAGCAGCTGTCCACATGAGGGGACAACAACCCCATGCCAGGACAAAAGCAATTTAAACAGTCTCTCATCTAGAGTGTGTCTTTGCAAATACACAGTCCTCCCATCAACCACATCAGAAAGGTTAATGACTATTTTTGGTATGAATATGCTTAAAGGTCAGGAGAGGACCAGTTAAATATCAAACAAATTAGCACATCAGGTTCAAGACCTCAAGCTTCTCATTTGAAGAGGAAGTGTATTTTTACATCTCATGAAGCAATAGAGAAAGTATGACAACAGAATTTTAAAAGCTTATTAATTTCAGATAATGTCTTGATACACATGCAACAGTCAAATTTTTATCATTTTTTAAAAGTAGATAGGAGTCCAAAGAAAAGCCTGTGATTCTGACAGCAGGGACTTAAGTTCTTTTTAAAGGCTGTTCAGATGCAAATTTCTAAAATGCAATTTGTTGTGGAATGCTGTCAAAAACTGATTGCAGAACAAAATTCTCATGGGGCAAAGCTAGTTCTCTAACTGTGTTCCTCTTAAACCAGAGATAAGTAGTACTATAGTGTACATTTCTAATAGTCTGTAACAGCCATGTCTACAGAAACAATTTTTCATCTTTTTTTTCCTTTTTTTTAGGGGGGATGCTCTCTCCCCAAGGTTTCTGAGTTGCACTTGAAATTTAAAGGGAGAGAATGAGAGAAATACAGAGATCATGTACCTGGTAGATGGCCTCGTCACAGGCATTCTGCAGACCCAGGTTGATCATGGTGTTCTGTAATGTTCGGCCCATGTAAAATTCCAAAGAGAGGTAATAAACCCTCTGAAACAAAGAAAAATGATGTCATGTGAACAGCTACGAGGCCAGCCTTACTTGTCAACATAAAAACACAAGGTAAACAATAAAAAACAAATAGGCAGGACTACTTTAATTCAGGTTCAAACGAGACTCCTATAGATGCATGAAGGGCTAAAGAAAAGCACTACTGACAAAATGGAAAAACCATTTTATATCCTGGTTTTGGTAACACTTAAATATCTTTTACTCCCGGGGGGGGGTGGGGTGGCGGGGGGGAAGACGTCAAACTCATTCAACGAAATAGATTCAATGTTTTGTGGGTTTTTTTCTTCTGATTCACAAGCCTCATGATAAAGCGTATGTTTTGGGTAAACAGCGGTCAGAATGACATAGCTCATCATTCATCTGTAAAATGTTTCTAGGATGATGGTCAGGTGGGTTTGGCTGTGAGTACCTCAAGTCATCCAGGAAACCCTATTAACTCCCTTCAGACACACCCACTGGCTACAAAGTATATTCCTTAACTGTTAGCGCAAGTAATAGTATAATTAAATATTTTACAATTAAAATTACTCTAGAAAGTCTATGAATTGACAATAGTTTCTTCTGAATAACAAGTTTATTGGTGTTTGTTCTTGGTGAAATGGGACACTTCTCTATCAGTTTAGAAACTATTTGCCTTTGACATGGTAAAAGCCAGGTGATCGGAGTTGAAAGTGAAGGGTACAAAGCTCAGACATTACTAAAACCCTTTAAAATCTAAGTACAGTTTACTAATTTAAAAAAAGGATCATTAACTTTATCACCCTCTTAAAAAGGATTTGGTCAAGCAGAAAATACTAAAAAAATAAGAATACAGTTCAATATAAGGAATGCTTATTATAATATTTAACTCATTAGTTACACATATATACTTAAAATATTATAAGAAAATGTCAATTTAGAAATCTCAGTTTTCCCTATTTTCATTTTATGAAACAATTGAATTCGAAGTCTCCCATGGAGAGTCAATATGTGATTTAATACTATTTTCCAGAGCACATCATTATTACTTTTATCCAAGTTTGAATATCCATAACGCTATCATTAGAGCTCTCATTAGTTTATTAGACACCTTTGTGAGTTAGGAAAAAGGGGCAGATGCGGGTCAAAGAGGTGCAAGTTGCCACTCACCCCCATGACTGGTGCTCTCGTACCACTCACTACGTCACAAAAAGGAAGAGCTTCTCAAGCCACAAACATTCATTTATGTAACATTAGGGCAATTATTTTCATGCTTCTCTGTGTGCATTTTCATGATCTCCATAATAAAACCACTATGTATGGCGTTTTTACATTTTAGTGATCTAGAAAAAGCTTGCTGATAAACACAGTATATATATATATCAAGCACTTGCAATTGTGATGTTATAGCCCCAGGAATAATGACTACATTTGTGTTAATTTTCTTTCTCTCCCTCTTAAGAATTCTAAATTAGCATGAATTTAAGAGTTTTTCAGATATTTAAAGCTCTTCCTAAAAAAAAAAAAAAGTTGCTGCTTAAAATATTTTAAAATAAAATAATTAGAGAAACTTGTTGCATGACAGATTTTCCAAAGACATGAATTTAAGATGATTTCCTATTTTCCCATAAATAAATTTTGGGGGGAGGGATTGCATCTTATATTTGGGGATACAGAAGACCTTAAAAAAATTGATCTCCCTCATCCTCTTAGTTAGTGGTCTCTAAACATTTATTTATTTATTTTTTCATTTATTTTTATCAGTTGGAGGCTAATTACTTTATAGTCTCTAAACATTTAAAACATACTTCTGGTAGTAAAATATTTGAGCATTGCCAATATATGCTATAGATTATAAACATGCACTACTATTATTAATATCTTATGTGTATTTTACAAAAAATAGAAAATTTCAAAAGGCTTGTAAAGATAAAATAAAGAAAACAAAACAGTATGTAATATTTTAAAAATAATTTAAATTTTTCCTAGCATTAATTAGAGGTCCTGGTAGTTCTGGGAAGGTGTATAGAAAAGATAGCAACAACAACAAAAAAGAAAAGATAGCAACACAATTGAGCCTTGCAGGGCAGGCAAGAACTGGGCAGAAACACCTGGTGGGAATGAATGGCATTCCGAGGGAAGGGTGCAGTATTGGCAGAGGCCTGGAAGTGAGGAGATCAGGGCATGGATGGGAATGGCAAGTCGGGTTGGTGGGAGAACATGGTAAGTCCAGGGGGGTTATGGGAAATAATCTCACCTGGGCTGTGATGGGCCTTCAGTGCCAGATAAAGAGGACTGTGCCAGGCGACGACTGTGCCAGGCGACCAGAGCCAGTGCTATAGATCTGAGCAGAGGGCAAGGTGTGTCACTTTAGGAGGTTTAATCAGATTATAATGCAAAGAACGAGATGGGATTGAAAACTCAAATGCCTTCAGGAGCCAGGCTGAGAAGATGCATGCATAAAGGCTATCACAAAAACCAATGAGGAGTAGTGGGCCAAGAGCTGGGTTGGACATGTCCTGCCCAAAGGCAAGGAAAATAAAATTGCTTAAAGATGTTTAACAAACCAAACAAAATAAGTCTGCTAACCATTTATTCAGCTGCGTGCCGCCAAGTTTAACCACTTCTGGGAAGCAATCATTAGAAATCTACTTCTTGGGAGAGCAGAGATCAGGGCCTCAATCAGGCAGAGAAGGGAGAATGGAGGAGAGTGGGTGATTTCAAGGCAAACTGCAGAAATCAACAGAATTTGGTGAATTGCTGAGTGGGGAATACACGAGGAAGTCAAAGGTGAAAGTAGAGTTTTGTGTCTGGATGACCTGTCAGGATGACAATGCCATTAACATTAGAAATACAAGACGGGCGGGATTGGGAGGGATGATGATTCTGAGTTTTTAACATGCTGAGTTTGAGGGAATAAGGGGAGATCTAGTTGTGGTCACCAAGCACTTATAAATGTAGGAATGGAGTCTGAAAAGGAATTGAGACTAGAGATCCAGATGTGGGATTCGTTTGCAGTTGCCAGGCAGAAGGGGAGGTGGGAGAGATTATACTGGATAGATATATATTGGACACACCTACAGGCTCCACTTTGTGCTGAGGGCTGGGACCTTTTATTAACACTGGAACGGATCTTGTTCACTTGTATCACTATCAGAATACCTGGCTTAAATGCTTGCCCAGTGCAGAAACTCTCAAGAGGAGAAAACTATGAAGTACCAGTTAAGTCACTGGCAAAGAAACATACAAGGTGAGTGTGTGTTCTATGGTACTAAATGCTTTGGAAATGTATGTGTGTGTCAGGGGAGGCGGGAGTTCTAACGGCGCATCATCTCACACTCCAGCTTAAAAACTTAAAGAATAATTTTTAATATAATGTGTAGTCCTCTCTATGCAAATTAAAAATACAGTAAATATATGCATACATAAAGTGTTTTTTAAGGGTATATTTTGGGGCTTCCAAGATGGCACTAGTGGTAAAGAATCTGCCTGCCAGCGCAGGAGATGGCAGGAGTGGCAGGGTTCAATCCCTGGGTCAGGGAGATCGCATGAGGAAGGAAATGGCAACCCACTCCAGTATTCTTGCGGGGAGAATCCCATGAACAGAGGAGCCTGGCAGGCTGCGGTCTGCCGGGTCTAAAAGAGTCTGACACCACTGACCGCAGTGCAGCAGAAGAAAATATTTTAGCAGTTGCTACCTTCCGGTAGAGGCCTAGGCGTCAGGGGTGAGGAAGTTACTTTCCATTTGAAAGTTTCATTGGAACTGCAACTTCTCACTCAGGAATTTTTTGCTCAGGGCTTCTTTGAGCACTTGGAATATGGACTATTCTTTTTCATGCTTTCTGTGTTAAAACAATTTGTAATAAATATTTGGGCCACTGTCTCCAGGATTTACCCATTTTTCACCCTTTCCAATACACTCTCTCACCCTTACTGGGCACAGCACAATCCTTCTCGATGCCAAGTCCTCCTCCAGCCCGCGTGCGGTGGGTAGGAGTGGTTTGTGAACAGCGGCTCCTCAGCAGTCCGGGGGTGGCCTGGCCCTCGGCCCCCAGCCAGCAGGAACCAAGTTAGTCCAGGAGCTCCACACCCCACTCCAGGTAGTGGGGTGCGGGGAGGGGGGATACAGAGCTCTGAGCGTGGGTCAGGACCTCTACCCTCGCCCCCTCCTACTCTCCCCATCCCTTCGTCACACTCGGGGGGTGCTTTCGACCAGCCCGGGTCTTGCACGCAAACCCCATCTCATCTCCTCCTCTAAAAAGGTCCTGTGGGCTGTGATGCGCCTTCCTCCGGCTCCTGCCCCACCTGCCCCCTTAAATCTTATTACCATTTGCCGACCTCAGCAGGTCTCGGCTCCCTAAACCTTCAGCTTCCCCTTCCCCACTCCCCCTATCCCGCGCCCCCTAGGCAGGGTTTTTAATCCCCTTTGTTCTGGATCGACAGTTTGGGGCCTAGAACTGTGCCTGGCATTCAGACTGGAGCCGCCAGCTATCTCTAGATTAGATGCTGAGAGTAGATGCTCCAAAGAAAGTTTGTGAAACCAGTGGACAGGCGAGGGAGGCTTGGGCTTCCGCTCCAGGAGATCCCCGGGAACGGGAAGCACAGTGGTTAGGGTGGGGCTGGCGCCCGGATAACCGAGACGTGACTGGGGTGTTGGCGGAATGCCAGATCTGACCGCGGCTGCACACCCGCCGCCCACCCACTCTCCCCCGGACTTCGCGGGGTGTGTGTGTGTGTGTGCAGGGGGAGGATCGGCGTTAGGAGAAGTCCCCTTAGGGCTCCACCCACCCAGCCGGGGCCGTCGCCCCGACGCTCGGCTGCCGCCCTCCCAGAAGGGCAGGGCGCCGCGCAGGGCGCCGGGGAGCGCCCGCCGGCCCCGCGGCGCGGGCAGTACCTTGGGGCACTTCTCGTAGTAGTACTGCTGCGTGCGGATCCAGCGCCCCACCAGGTGGTCGCGCACCGTGTGCGCCAGCGCGAAGAAGTAGTCGCGCGGGGTGGCCACGTTGCGGTCCTTGACCAGAGTGAAGTGCAGGTGCCGATTGAAGCCCTTCTTCAGCTCGGCCACGTTCTCCACGCCCACGATGCCGCGGATGCTGATCTGCCGCCGCTTCTCCTGGTCGGTCAGGGGCTTGGCCATGGCGGCGGCGGGCAGCGCGGCAAGCGGGACGTGCGGCTCCGGACCGGCGGCGGGACAGGGGCGGAGCAGCTCTGCGCCGCTCGCCGCTTTTGAGTCGGAAGAAAGTGTGGGATCCGCCCCTGGGCGCGGCTGCGCCGCCCCGGGTCCGGGCCCGCCTGCCTGTGTAGCGGAGGGAGGGCCCGGCTCCCCGTCTCCCTACCTCCCGTCTCCGGGCCGACGGGGCGGGAGCGGCGGTCGGTGCGAGCCGGTGGGGACCTCCGCGGGCGAGAGTCTGCGCACCCGCTATGCCTGGATGGGGCGCCGCTGGGCGCTGGAGGCTGGAGGGACCTCGGGTGATTCCTCTTGGCGGTTGAAAAGGGATCTGTGATAACTGATTGACGATCCCTTCAGGATCTGTGGAAATGGGGAAGTGGGGAGAGTGGGGAGAGGAGGGAATCTGTCCTGTTTCCCCGCTCCGGAGTGTTGGGTATAAGAAGAATGTCTGGGTGCGAAAGCGTTGTAAGCAGAGATAGAGAAGGGGGGGGGGGGTGCTTTTTTGACCTACGAGGAGGTATTTTTGGCCTAAGCCATTTTGTGATCTAGGCTTGGCCATAATATTTGTCCTTGAACAGGTCACAGCAGTTAACGATCTTAAGGGAAGTAAGGGAAAGCAGGAACAAAGGGAAAGCAGTCAAGAAAAAATAGTTCGGTGATAAAGAGTCCTAGTTTGTCCTCAGGCGACAGACATAACAATCTGATGCTCATCTTTGAGTTCTGCGGGAGCTAAGGCCCCCACTCAAGGGGAGGATGGAAGGATGGAATGGACCCTTGTGACTTCAAGTAACTAAAGCTAGACCTTGGCCAGATGTTTGCTGATTTCTCAGCCCAAACCCCTTCATGAGTATACCTGTGCCTTTAGCTTAAAATTTCCCCAATTTTGCTAATCAGAGAGGCACTGGTTTGGGAAAGATCCTGTGTTCTCCTTAATTGCTGCAAATAATAAATTCTTCCTTCTCTGCATCTTTGGCTTGACTGTGTCTTTGGCTCAGCTCCCACCAAGAAGAGAACACAGTTTTCAGGTACCAGCATGTTGTTGGCAGGCTTTTATTTTACAGAGGTTTATTTGTTATGTTACTATTATTGCTGTTATTTCTCACCTGGAATGGGTTCTATCACAAGCTTATGGAGAGTTGGCACTCTTAACCTCAGTTGTCACACATCCCTGTTAGTTCTTGGCATCCCCCACCCCCCATCTTGGGTCAGAAAAAGAATCCTAGGGCACCCCCTTTGCTGTAATTTAGTTTTTGAGGACCCAGGAATTCAGAGTTCCTGATTCTTAGACTCATGCTTGCCTTGTCAAGACGATGAGGTGGTTGGATGGCATCACTGACTCAATGGGCATGAATTTGAGTAAACTTGAGTTGGTGATGGACAGGGAGGCCTGGTATGCTGCAGTCCATGGGATCTCAATGAGTCAGACCCCACAACTAAGCAACTGAACTGAACTGAACTGCCTTGTCAAAGCACTCAACTGTTCATCTGTAGAGACAGGTTAGTGAGAATCAAAGAAAGTCCTGAGTTGGAGCTTCAGACAGATTAGGTGGTAGAGGTTTTTATTTTGGCCCCTTGTTTGAACTATGTTTCAGATGAAGGCAGGGTGGAGGGAGGGAACTGAGAAAGGTGTGTCCTGTAATAGGAAGGGACAGCTCACTGAGCTGGCTGCCTTGTTTACATGAAACAAAGCAGTCTGTGTAATCTGGCAGTACAGCCTGATCTTTGCACCATTCACTTTCCAGCTTTGGTGGTATTTATGTGTGTGTGTGTGTGTGTGTGTGTGTGTGTGTGTAAACCTTGGCAAAGGCAAACATGATATTTTAGGATGTCAGAATCTTTTTCTTTTTCAGTAAGATATGGTATTAATTTATTTTAGAGACAGTCCATTCCAGAACTGAATTCCACGCCCCCGCCCAAATCATAGTACAATTTATTAATAGACTTCACTGTTAATAGTAGGCCAGAGCTGATTATTTTGAGTTGATGTAGTGGTGGGGTGGGAGGCTAAATGCAGCTCTCACCATAAAAATAAAACTTTAGATCTCACAGCTCTGACAAAATATCCAGGTCCCTAGGCCTGGATCCCTTTAGATGCTAGACCTTTGGGGGAAGAGCCAAGACTGAGTTACAATATACAATACCTATAGTACTGATGACCTGGAATAGGAAAGCATTTTAGAATACACAAGGATGATGGTTTGGCCATCTGGATGAGGCCAGAAATGCCCTAAATTAAAAGTGAGAGCAACATCAAAATAGCTGATCTTACAGAGAGAATAAACTAGTAGTTACAAGTGGAGAGAAAGAAGGAGGGAGAGCTTAAGATATACAAATGCTATGTATAAAATAAATAAGCAACAAGGATATATTGTACAGCAGAGGGAATATAGCCATTATTTTGTAATAACTTTAAATGGAGTATAGGGCTTCCCTGGTGGCTCAGATGGTAAAGAATGTACCTGCAATGTGGGGGACCCAAGTTCAATCCCTGAGTCAGGAAGATCCTCTGGAGAAACTAATGGCTCCTCACTCTGATATTCTTGCCTGGGAAATCCCATGGACAGGTGAGCCTGGTGGGCTATGGTTGGTGGGGTGACAGAGTCAGACACGATTGAGCAACCAACGCTTTCAGTTTCATATACTTTAGATGGAGTATAATCTATAAAAATATTGAATCATGTTGTATACTTGAAACTAATATTGTATATCAATCATACTTCAATTAAAAATAAATAAATGCAAAAAAAAAAAAGTTGACCTTAAAATAACCCGGCCTCTGTGGTAAAGTTTGAGGGGAGGCTGAAAAGGCAAATCTCTAGACAAATTAGATTATAAAAAAAAAAGTGTTTAAAATCAGTTTTGAAATTATCCAAAAGGCTACATATATCCCAATGTTCATTGCAGCACCATTTACAATAGCCAAGACATGGAAGCAACCTTAATGTCCATCAACAGATGAATGGATAAAGAAGATGTTGTGTATATATATATATATATATATATACACACAATGGACTATTACTCAGCCATTAAGAAGAATGAAATACTGATATTTGCAGGAACATGGATGGATAAAGAGATTGTCATACTGAGTGAAGTAAGTCAGAGAAAGAGAAGTATCATATGACATCCCTTAGTGCTGAATATAAAATGAAATGATACAAATGAACTTCTTTACAAAACAGAAACAGACTCACAGACTGAGAGAGTGAATTTGTGTTTGCAGGGTAGGGGGAAGGATGGGGGCAAGGGGTAGTTAGTAGTTGGGAAGTATGGGACTGACATGTTCAAACTGCTATATTTAAAATGGATAACCAACAAGGACCTACCGAATAGCACAGGGAACTCAATGTTATGGGGAAGCCTGGATGGGGGGAAAGTTTAGGGGAGAATGGAGAATGTGTCCATTCATGTATCTGTGTGATTGAGCCCCCTTGCTGTCCACTGAAACTATCACTACCTTGTTCACTGGCTATTCTCCAAATTAAAATAAAAAGTAAAAAAAAAATTAGTTTTGAATACCTCTAGGATGGTCATAGTGTTAAGCCAGTTTTGGGTCATTCACAGGTTGGTGTGAAACAGTTCAACAGGAGATGGAAAGAAGAGTAGAGTGGTGGGATGAGGGAAAGCTGGGTCTGAGTAGATCTTCCTCCCAGGGAGGTCTGAGCAGCGAAAGGGAAAAGAATTGTCTGATTACTTAGGTAGGGAATGAGGAATTAGGGTGTACAAAAGAAGAGATGGGAGACACTGAAGGCAGACTTTCTATTTCTTAGTTTTGTTTAAGACAACTTCTAATAGGTGGATCCTAGGCCCCCATCTACTTAGATGGACTAAATTCTTATTGAAAATCCAGGATAATGATAAACTGATAAACACACTGTTACTTCTGTAGCTGGTCAGTAAACCTGCACCCCTGAGTTGCACATCCCTCAAAATGGAAAAACTGTTAACAGTGGGATGTCCAAACCATAGCATGGCAGCGGGAAGGGGGGAACCTCCAAGTCTATGTGAAAGGAGTGACTTAGTGATTTAGGAGGAACCATAGATCCAGTTTTGAGTGACAATGAGTCACACTGTTGGGACTTCCCTGGCAGTCTAGTGGGTGAGACTCCTTGCTTCCACTGTAGGTGGTGTGGGTTAGATTTCTGTCCAGGGAATTAAGATCCTGCAGGCCCTGTGGCACAGCCAAACAAACAAAACCAACAAGTCACATTGTCAGATAGTCTTTTCACTTCTCTTCCAGTCTTACTAGAAAGTATTTGGTGTTAGCATGTCTTTAACATTTGCTAATCTGAATTTTTAACAGAAAGCAGCTCCAGACTCTACACCTTCTTCAGGTTTTAGCATCTAACTGGAATTTAATAACATTGTCTTCCATTTATGGTAGTGATACTTTATCATTTAACTCTTACATAAACTTTGCTTTTTAAATTTTAAGTTAAAGTGAATTTACTTAAAGAAAAATTATTATTTGGGTGGCACACGGGTTGGCCAAAACGTATACATATGTAACTGAAGTTTGGGAAACACAGAGCTTATGGTCTCCTGGGTCCCTTTGAAATCTAACGTCTGCTCATTTTGTACTGGTCTAGCACACCGAGGCCCAGAGAGGTGAAGTTACTTAACCAAGAAGATCACTATCTTTGAAAACATTTCCTTCAGTTTCTCCTGACTAGAAACACCCAAAACTGTAGTTCCCTGAAAAAGTATCAGACTTAAGGTCCTCATATTTGTTCATACTTCTCTTGGCAATGATGACCCCTGTTATTCCTGTTTCTCAGCTGCGGCTTCCCCATGGCTACTCTGATGAAATGGCCCTTGTGAATAGCTCAACAATCCATGCACACATCATAAGACAAGTATAAGTTATACCCACTGTCAGAAAAGAACATGGGCAAGTGTGTCTGAATCTTCAGAGAAGAAGATGCTAAGACAGGATTCAACATGCAAGGATTCTGTTAGGGCAAATGCTCCTGGGAAAGAAAATGGGGAAGGAACCAAGTCACCCTGGGAGAGTGTCAGGCTGTGATGCGAATCTGACTCCCAGTGAAGGAGAGAGGGAGGGACCCACAAGAGGGAGCATCCCAGGCTGCCCTCAGTTCCAGGAAGATCCAGCAAGGCCACTGGCAATTCTGGAGCCAAAGCCAACTGTCAGGAGTCCCCATGTTCTCTTGTCGGGAGAGCTCCCCAGGGAGGCGTGGCACCTGCCCAAGCCCAGCAAGGATATCTGTGGCCCTTGATCAGTTGTGTTCCCTGCAGTTGGAAGTCTGGGAGGCCCATTCTGGTGACCACTAGCAAGATATCAGATAACAAACACAGGTTAGCAGCCACTGTATTCCAAAGTAGGGCTTATTGTGTTGGCATCTCACTTTCATCAAATATACAACTAGCATTTTCCAAAAGCTCTGGTTAGGCTCTTAATGCTCATTCCTTCCTTGAAACCTCTTACCAGCTCTGTGGGCAAGTTTTATTTTTCTTTTCATTTTACAGATGAAGAAACCATGGCTCAGAGAAGTTTAAGTAGTTTGCTCAAGATCACTTAACAGGCTGAAGAGGTTTTCAAATATTTGTGTTGTGTTTTCCTTCTTCTGAAACGGGTTTGGGATCGGTTGAGTAAACCTGAATTCTCACTGCACCTTAGCTGACTTAGTTATCCTGTCCCTTTAGGTTGTTTTGTACAGGTCTCAGGCCTTTGACCTACTTCTAATGAGTTCTGAAATCCAGGGAAATGCCAGAGGTCCAAAGTGGCCCACAAACGGGCATTGGCACAACAGAGATGCTCAGCGTAGAAGATGAGCTGAGCTTTGTACCCAGTGAATGAATTTAAGTACATTTCACTCAGTATATTTAATGTGTGAATCTGTCAACCAAGATTACTGTCTAGGCTCTGCTGTTTTAAATATTTAGTAAGACGATTGAGAGCCTGGATTTATTATGCCATTGAGTGCTCTTCAGATCTGGGGACAGCCACTGAACACATTGCATCTCTGTAATTGGCTGTAACTGAGACCATTCACTTGTTACTTGAATATATTTGGCTTATTTTGGAAGCGAGTGAGTGTTCCTGGCACTTTCAGATCCTATTATATCTGATTTACTCATTAATATGGTAGTTTGGTTTGTTAGGCGTGGTCCAGTGGGAGTTTCTGAAAAGCAGGAAATATTTAACAACTGTGCCTCGTTCAGTGGCTGGTTTTAGTATGCCTGTTATGGAATATGCTGGAGAATTGCTTAGTGCCTCAATTTCAACTTCTGCAAAGTGAGGTTAGTGCTCTCTATTCTTACTCCCCAAGGCAGCTAAACTCAAAAAAGGTCTGAGTGGAGAAGTGTTAGGAAATGTTAAAAGCAAAAGATATCAACTTTGGGGTTGGGATTATATTTTGAAATCTTAGCCAGCATTTCCCTTTTCTCCTGGTGCTTTACTTTTCCCCACCTCCCTTGAGGAGCCACTGTAACTTGCGCTCATTGCCGATGAAGGATGTAACCTCTCTGGTTTGTTGCTGGCTTGGATTGGCTCAGACGGTAAAGAATCTGCCTGCAATGCTGGAGACCGGGGTTCGATTCCCAGGTCAGGAAGATCCCCGGGAGAAGGGAATGGCTACCCACTCCAGTATTCTTGCTTGGAGAATTCCATGGACAGAGGAGCCTGGCGGGATATAGTCCGTGGGGTTACAAAAAATTGGACATGACTGAGAGACTAACACTTTCACTTAGGTTAACATGTGCGAGACACATTGAATGAGAGCCAAGAGTCTGAGAAGACTCACAGGAGGGAGAAGATAGCACAGTGGGTGTGGGGGGAGTAGAGATGTCAGTCTTGGAGCACGGAGCTGGAGGGAGCCTGCTTCCTTGGGGAGGCAGCAGAAATGCCAGGGAGCAGCCTGGGATGTTCTCTGCTTCTTTGGAAGATCCAGGGGAGGAAGTAGCTGCTTGAAGGCTTTCGGCAGTCAGGGCTCAGACATGGTCAGACTCCCCACCCCGAGGGAGGCATGGAGCAGCCTGTGGGTGAAGACCGGATGAGAAGGCTGACTCAGAAAACACCCAGGGCAAGACTTGTCAAAGCTTGGGCTTCCCACCTCCCACCGCCACTGTTGCTTGGAGTGAATGGGGTAGTTAAAGTGAAGTCACAGTTTCCCTTTCCTGGAGAAGGAGAGTTCAAATTAGAACTTTAAATTATATGTAAAAAATAAAGCTGCATCTCGTACACACCTGAGTTTATGCACTGTTTGTATTTGCTTTTTCATCTAGTATTATTACTAATGCAACAAGACTCATGTTTCAGAAAAAGCTTTCACCTTGTTATGGGAATGAGTGAGAAGATGAGTTCTGGGAAAGTTTTGCAAAGAGATATGAACCAATCCTGACCGAGGAAGGGAAGTAAGAAGTGTGCTAAGCCTAGGGTTTCAGTAGATAATCAGCATGCAACATGCACTAGAGCAAGCCTCTCTGCCACTTTGTCTCAGGGCCTTCATCTTGCTGACCTGCGTGGGTCCACATTTTGACTTATATATGCATAATAGATTTATTGCAGGGATTACCTATAAAAGTATAGAGGCTATACAAATATTACTGTGGTTTTTTTTTTTTTTTAAAGAATTTTGTTTCCTTGAGGAGTATACTGAAGGAATCACAAACACCAAGTTCTCAAATGCAAACACTTTAACTTCTCTGAGCTATTAATTATCCACCTTTAAAACTCTAACCAATAGTATGCATGGACATTTATCAGCTTAAAACACATTATAGTGAAAAAATAGCTTCCTTTTCATTTAATTTTTTCAAGGATGGAGTCCAGGAGTCTGGATGATGTATTAAAAGTTGATCCCATGTACAAGTTCTGGGCTTTTCTTTTTTGCATTTTTTGTTGTCTTAGATGGACTGAGTTCATTTGATGCAATTTTGCATAGCATACCCTATCTCTGTTTTTCAAATTCAATATTTTAGTTTATTGATTTATTTTAAAAACATTTAAGCATTTACTATGTGTCTAGCCTTGTGCTGGGCATTTGGTAAACATCAGTGAACCAAACAGGTGACAAAGTAGCTAGACACATTGTTTCTCCATTCCCTGGTTTCCTGGGAGCTGACTCCTTCTCTTCATCTGCCTCCCCTCTCCCATTTATACTTAAGTAGAAGTTCATATACTTATTGTGGGAGTGGTCATTTTATAACAGTGACTATAGGACTCCCCTTTGGTCATGTTCTTGGTGAAAGAAGGAACCGGAAGTAAGGACCAACTTGGAAAGTCAACAAATCAAATATTGAATGAACACTCACTGTATAGGTCCACAGTACACTATGTTCACTGTTAATGGTCTGAAGAATACAGGCCATAGTCTCTGCCTTACCAAGAACTTTTAAACTATTTTAAGGCACCACACTCACTGAAAAACAAGGCAGAGTATGCTAAAGGAAAAAATAGTTAGCCTAATTTTAAGTGCTAAGTTTACCGGGGGGAAAGAGCATCTTGTATTTGTCTTGAAGCTACATGACAACAGCTGTTTTTCTTTCTTCTTGGAAGTGCTGTTTCCTCTTCTACACCCTTGAATGATAGTATATTAGTCATTGAATCACAGTACATTTCCAGTTTAAGATGAAAACATTAAACTTCACTCCACCCATAATTTTCATGACACATCATCTTTTATATTTTTGAGATTTAAATGTGAGAACTGCAGAGACGCACTTATACCAGCAGGTGGAGGAATGTGCTATTTGAACTCATCTCAGGACACCAGGTGGTTCAGCAAAGGATGTGACTGCAATGTAAATTATTGCTTTATTTCTCTTTCTTTGTTTCAGATATTTATGCACCAAAACACTGAAAAAATTACCTATATTCTAATGAAAAAGAATGTATGTATTTTTATAACAAATTACTTTACGGCAGAAATCAACACAACATTGTAAATCAACTATACTTGAATAAAATAAAGGAAAAACATCAAACCCAAATTACTTGTACTCTGAAGAAGATGAATCAAAATTGGTTATTTTCGTCACTCTATCCAGAGCATAAAGTAGATGGCACTTTCTCCTTTTCAAAGTCTTAGATGTAAATATACATTGACAACTAAAGAAATAATTTTGACTTCCCAGGTGGCTCAGTGGGTAAAGAATCTGCCTGCAATGCAGGAGGTGAAGTTTCAATCCTTGGGTCAGAAAGATCCCCTGGAAGAGGGCATGGCAACCCAGTCCAGTATTCTTACCTGGAGAATCACATGGACATAGGAGCCTGGCAGGCTACAGTCCGTGGGGTTGCAAAGAGTCGGACATGATTGAATTGACTGAGCACACACACAAAAAGAAATAGTTTATTTTCATAGAGAACATTGGAGAACTCTTTTTAAACAAACATACGACCTTAACAATCTTATGCTAGATGGAGAACACATTCAGAGTTGGGTGGTGCCTTGGGCTCCCACGTGAGTCAAGCGTCTGAGTTTGCAGGTATCAGAGTAGAGGGATCTCTACACCGGTTTATCTGAGGTCTATCGCAGGTTTTCAGGCCTGTCTGAGCACATCAGTGAACTGATGAGACAGGCCTGAGTAAAATCAATACACCTAGGGGAGTTGGAATCATCAGGGGAAGAAGTCATGCCCTGCCTGTTGCTGGGGCAAGGGCATGTCCAGCAAGCTGTGGGAGTCGTGGAGGCTGAGAAGCTTCCTGGGCAAGAGTTCACCCTAAGGGTAGAAGGAATCTGCTGATTAGCTTGAGCCAGCAAGAAGAGCCCTAGTTGTCAGAGGGGAGCAGCAAGTCTGATGCGGATTGTAGTAGTTTCTTGATAACCTGGTCTGAGAGTTTAGAGGCATGATTTCCATGAGTACATACAAGGCTGTTGGTAAAAACTGAAGTAATTTTCTCAGCTTTTAAAAAGAATTTTCAGATTTAAGAAATACTATTTTACCTTCTCACCCAAACAGATGAGTCAATTTCTTGTGCTTCACTCCTGCATGGCTTGCCTTCTCAGGCGGCTCAGCAGTAAAGAATCTGCCTGCCAATGCAGGAGATTCAGGATGGATGGGTTCGCTCCCTGGGTTGAGAAGATGCCCGGGAGTAGGAAATGACATCCCACTCCAGTATTCTTGCCTGGAGAGAGGAGCCTGGCGAGCTACAGTCCATGGAGTCGCAAAGAGTTGGACGGGACTGAGCAAGCAAAGCAGCTTGCCCAGCTTGCCAGACCCAGGAGAGGAGGGTCTGGAGGAAGTGCTTTGTGCAGAGGGGAGAGGCATTGCTAGCAGGACTGACAGCATAGGGAGACACCTTCTGGAGACTCTCAGAAATACAGGACTTGGTGTGCAGGGGTGGAGGTTTGGTACTGAAAATGGGAGCAGGAACCAGTGACATTTGTTTTGCAGTTAATGAGACTCCTCTGACTCAAAGGCTCGTAAGATCTGGAGAAATAGACATTACATATATACTGTTGGCCAGGTTCTTAGAGTTATTGAACATTTACTAAAAGAACCATAATAACTATGTCTGTCTTTTGATGTATAAGCTCTTTGTAAAACCCTCCATTTGGGTCATATTTTTATAGCAGTTAGACAGATTTACACACAGGTGTATATATCTTAAGTATTTACCACAGTGCATTTTAAAAGTTTAATAACGTGTGCAAATTCTGCTAAGACAGACGCAGAATATCACCTGATTTCCAATATTGCAAATAACTCTTGCCTGTTTTAAACTTTGTATAAATGCAATTAATTATACATTTATTTTGCCTATCTTTTTCTTAACTCAACATTATGTCTGTAAGTCTTATTTATGTTCTTACCAAACTTTGTAGGTTTTCTTTGTTGTATAGTGTTCCATTATGTGGAAGTAGCACAATTTTATCCATTTTAAAATTTACTCATTTTTAAATATATTCACTGTTGGTGGACATTTGAGTTGTATCCAGTTTTGATTGTTATGAACAAAGCTGCCATAAAGATATTAGTACATGTTTTATGTACACATGTCCTCCTTACTATTTCTGTTGGGAATATAATTGCTAAATCTGATCTATAGATTTAATGACTGTTATTCTTCCCAATGTGGAAAATGTGGTTTAGCTATACATGTTCAGCTCTCTCACTGTAAAGGGATTGAAGTGATGAAGAAAGTGAATTTGACTATGAAGCTATTAATATTACTAGAAAAAGTTGGCGTTACTTAGAGTAGCCAGGTACTGACAAATTGGACACTTAATGTTGAATCCTTATTAGTTATCATAAGCTGTAATAAGTGGTAAGAGTGTACACTGTTATATTGCTCATGTCAAATTGAAAAACATTCAGAATAGTTTTCCACTATTCTAATAGTTACTTAGAATATGTTTTTTAAAAAATTTATTTATTTTAATTGGAAGCTAATTACTTTACAGTATTGTTTAAGATTCCTCCTCCTGGAAGGTAATTTTTAATATTAACCTTAGGAAGATATGCTTGGAAAGTAATTTTCAAAAATTGTTTCCATCCATCAGTAGAGATGGCTAAAAGTTAATTGCGGCACTATAATTTGTAGCATTTGCTACTGGAAGCTGAGAAACATCAGTGGATTTTCAGATTTTTTATTTTTAGTTTATCAGTTGATAAATCTTGGTTTAAGTGTTGACCATTGTGTTTCCTGAATTTACCTATGAAGACTGAATGGAAGGGAATAACATTAAGTTTAGTTCCCAAGAGAAAAATGCTTTGTGATGTGGGCCTCACCCAGAATCCTATGGCCAAAAATATCCCCGGGGTGAAAGTTATCCAGTGGATCTTGGCCCATCTCTGTAGATTCTATATCTAATCTATAGGACCAACACTCAGATTTGCTGGAAACTAACATTTATTTCTAGTTGGTTTTTAATTACAAAAAAAGTATGTGCTTATTCTAGAAAACTTGGAAAGCATATAAAAATATAACAAAACTCTCATGTAATAGCAGTATCCTTTGTTAATACATTTCAAAATATTTTCTTTCTGGTTTTAAATTACCAGATTATTTTTTCACATAACTCATTCATTTAACACATGTTTTTGAGAGCTTCTTATGTACTGATAGCAAGACTGTATACAACCAGAGATCCAGCAATCTCTTACAGGGTTTCCAAGACTTGAGCTTACCCAACAGAATCTGGAAGATCAGAGGTGGTGAAGGCCAGGGAGAGGGACCTCTGGGAGACAGTGCAGAAAGCTGTTGACATAGCAGCCCTGAGATACCTGTTGTTAGAAAGGTCTGCTTACAATATTGGCTCTTGTCTAGCATCTGGGAACTTGGCTTTCAGGAGTTTTCCCACCATTCCCTAATGATAAGGATGGTTCACTGTATCTAGACTGTGCAAATGCCATGTTCATGCCAAAGACCTGCTTACCTTCTGGGAGTCTGGGATTTTGACATGTGAATGGTAGAGAGTTCCTACATGACCGGCCTTCACTAAAAACCTTGGACGGTGAGACCAGTGAGCTTCCCTGGTAGACACTGCACGTATTGCCAGGTGTTATTGTTGGAAGAATTAAGTACATCCTGTGTGACTCCATTGGGGAGGACTCTGGAAAACTTCTTCCTGGTTTCCGCCAGACTTTGCCCCATGCACCCTATTCCTTTTACTGATTTTGTTTTGTGTCCTTTCATTTCAATAAACCTGTGAGTTTAACTACTTCTCAGTCCTGAGAATCCTTCTAGCAAGTTACTGAACATGTAGCTGTCTTGGGGGACACCTGATATGGTGATCCCTTCTTGGGAGATTAAATTACCAGGTGAATCATTACCTCTACTTTTTTTTTTTTTAATTGCTTCTACTTTTAGGGGCTTCCCTGGTGGCTCGGATGGTAAAGAATCCACCTGCAGTGCAGGAGACCAGGGTTTGATGCCTGGGTCGGGAAGATCCTCTGGAGCAGGAAATAGCAACCTGCTCCTGTATTCTTGCCTGGAAATCCCATGAACAGAGGAGCCTGGTGGGCTACAGTCCATGGGGTCACAAAGAGTTGGACACAACTGAGCAACTAAACCACCACCTCTACTTTTGTGCTGGCCTTTAGGGTAGAGCTGGGAATATAACTCCTCGAGGGAGTCTCCTCAAATGCGATGCTACAAGAATGGAGATGTGGTCAAGGGAAAGGGATTAATGTCCCAGGAGGGCTGACGAGGCTGCTTCTGAGGAATAGCCACCTACTCAATCCACACTGTCCCCTGTCCCGAACAATTCTACTGCAGGGGGACAGTCTCACTGGTGTGAAATAAATTGCAACTGAGACCATTTAGTGTAATTTTGGGGGCCTCTGAAGAGCTCCCATACCATAGTCCTTTCTGTATCAGTGCAGAGAAGAATTTATGGAGATCAAAGTGGTGATGAGAAGTGATTTGTTAGAATAGGACGCTTATGAGGCTTACAAGTGGATGGGCGAGAAAAGCTGAGCCCCGAGAACTTACTTGGCTACAGTTTCATAATCAAAGGAAAAGTGGGGATGCCACTTCTTTGTCTTTTTTGAGTAGACATGTTTTTTATCATCAGCTCCTCCTCCAAGTTGAGCAGGGAAGTATTCTTGTCCCTACATAGTCAAACTAGGTTCACAAATTATTGTGTCTTATGTGTGAAGAGAGCATGTCCTAGGGATCATTAACTTACTGACTTCACTGGGCAGGTTGTGGGTCTCATGCCACCATTGTTTTATTGTTTTGGGGCACGTCCCATGCTTCTGTTGTATGGTTTTGTTGCTAAGCAACCCTGCTTAGTTTAGTGGTTAAGCAAACCTACTTTTTTGAGTAATCATTAACTTACAGGGGTCTCCCATATTTTTTCTCCTTATTATCTCCTAGTGGGATTAACTATTTAATCACCTACTTTGTCCCTTTACTCTGTCCCTATGACAACTACCAATATAGTTCAATATACCCTCAACACAAATACAGCCAAACGCTTAAGGAAAGCCAAGAGCCTGACAGGTATGGATTCAATAGACAGAACGGACACACAATCAGTTCAGTTCAGTTGCTCAGTTGTGTCTGACTCTGTGACCCCATGGACTGCAGCACACCAGGCTTGCCTGTCCTTCACTATCTCCTGGAGCTTGCTCAAACTCATGTCCATTGAGTTGGTGATGCCATCCAACCTTCTCATCCTCTGTCATCCCCTTCTCCTCCTGCCTTCTATCTTTCCCAGCACCAAGGTCTTTTCCAATGAGTCAGCTCATCTCATCAGGTGGCCAAGTATTGGAGTTTCAGCTTCAGCATCAGTCCTTCCAGTGAATATTCAGGGTTGATTTCCTTTAGGATTGACTGGTTTGCAAAAGTAGGAAGTTAGGAGATACCTGGAGTAACAGGTAAGTCTGGTCTTGCAGTACAAAATGAAGCAGGGCAAAGGCTAGCAGAGTTTTGCCAAGAGAATGCACTGGTCATAGCAAACACCCTTTTCCAATGACACACAATTAGAAGAGAGTAATACAGGAAACAGAAGAAAACTTAAAATTAAGTACAAATATGTAATACAATTTAGAAAATTTTATTTATAGAGTTCTCCTTACTGGGTGCACTATATGTATTGGGAGAAACCCTGCATGTGTTAATTGGGCATTGGCTTTATTCGGTCATCCCTGGGCATTTTAGTTTACTCTCCAATCTCCAGATCACTTCTCTCAAGCATTGGGATACTTCTCACTTAAAGTTGGTTAAGTTAAAGTTCTCACTAGTTTGTAGAAGTTAGGGAAGCTTCTCTAAAGACTTGGCAGGGAGGGTGGTAATAGAAGAGAATTAACTAACAACACAGGAAATATCTTGAAATCAGATATTACACATCACTGAGGCCAGAGACCATTGGACAAACACTGTCAGAGGGAATTCCTTACTGACTCTTTCTTTCCTTAGGTCCTATTCTGCTTCTAAGTTCCTGGAGATCAACCTTTTCAATTAGAGTGTTTTTTTTCCCCCATCTCCTCTTTCTCTGCTGACGCCCTCCACCACAAGTTTAATCCCATGGCTGCCAGGAGAAAAAAGAAGTCCTTTAAAATGAAACAAACAACCCCCTACCCCCCAAATCTTACCTGCACAAAGATGAAACCCTCACATTACTGCACAGAGCAATTTAGCTCCATACTCTCTTAGTCATCTTTGCTGGGCTGAGGCTTTCATTTCGTATAATCAGAGCCCTCTTTAAAGTATTTTAACAAAAAATGGGGGAGAAAAGAAGAAAAACAGCAGTTTTCATCCAAAGCAGTTGTTTACAGTGTTAAACAAAACTTGAGACTTGAAAATTCTTTAAATCTATTTTTAATTAATTTTATTGGTGTATAGTTGCTTTACAATGTTGTGTTAGTTTTTGCTATACAGGAGAGTGAATCAGCTGTATGTTTACATATCCCCTGTTTTTTAGATTTGCTTCCCACTTAGGTCACCATAGAACATTGAGTAGAGTTTCTTTTGCAATACATTAGGTTCTCACTAGCTATTTATTTTATGTGTGTGTGTGTGTGTGTTAGGTCGTGTCTGACTCTTTGGCGACCTTATGGACTGTAGCCCACCAGGCTCCTTGTCCACGGAATTTTCCAGGCAAGAATACTGTGGTGGGTTGCCATTTCCTACTCCAGGGGATCTTCCCAACCCAGGGATCAAGCCTGTGTCTGTTGCCTTAGTAGGTGGATTCTTTACCATTGGGCCACCCGGGAAGCCTGGTCTATTTAATACATAATATCAATAGTGTATATATGTCAATCCCAATCTCCCAATTATCCCACCCCACCCCTTTTCCCCTTTGGTATCAATGTTTGTTCCCCACGCCTGTGTCTGTATATCTGCTTTGCAAATAAGAGCACCTGTACCATTTTCCTAGATCTTTAAATCTATTTTTGAGGATCCATGCAACACACATAACTTTGAAATGGAAGGTTTAATTTGTTACTCCAAATTCCAGTGGAACACCTTGCATGCCAGGGAGGAAGCTGAGCAGCCCCTGGAGGAGGTAATGTGTGGATTAGTGCTTCTTGGTTATTTGTTAAGTAAAGCAGAATGGTTAGGAGTGAGGGCCCCAGAACTAACACACAGGGGTTCAACTCCCAGCTCTGTCACCACCAGCTATGTGACTTGGGCAAATTACACAAACTTTGTCAGGAAGATCCCCTGGAGAAGGAAATGGCAACCCACTCCAGTATTCTTGCCTGGAGAATCCCATGGACAGAGGAGCCTGGCAGGCTACAGTCCATGGGGTTGCAAAGAGTCAGACGTTGCTGAGCAACTAACACTTACTTACTTTGCATGCTTGTGTGTGCATGCTAAGTTGGTTCAGTCATGCCTGACTCTTTGCGACCTTATGGACTGTAGACCGCCAGGCTCCTCTGTCCCTGGGCTTCTCCAGGCATGACTACAAGAGTGGGTTGCATGCCCTCCTGCAAGGGATCTTCCCGACCCAGGGATTGAACCTGCGCCTCCTGCATTTCCTTCATTGGCAGGTTCTTTACCACTAGGGCTACCTGGGATGTCCTGTGTAGATTAAGTGAAGTGAAAGTCACTCAGTCATGTCCGACTCTGTGTGGACCCCATGGAATATAATAGTCCATGGAATTCTCCAGACCAGAACACTGGAGTGGATAGCCCTTCCCCTTCTCCAGGGGATCTTCCCAACCCAGGGATCGAACCCAGGTCTCCCGCATTGCAGGCAGATTCTTTATCAGCTGAACCACCAGGGAAGCCCAAGTATACTGGAGCGATTAGCCTATCCCTTCTCCACTGGATCTTCCTGGCCCAGGGATTGAACTGGGGCCGCTTGCATTGCAGGCGGATTCTTTGCCAGCTGAGCTATCAACAATAAGTAAATAAATAGGAAGTGCTTAGGATAGTTCCTGGGACACTGTGAGCACTAAAACCATAGTAACAATGATCACTATTATTTGTCTTAAGAAATGTTGGCATGAACTATAATATATTCAAGTTATGTAAATCTTTTAAAGTTATTTAAAGCTGAAATCTAACTGTATGTGGAGCATTCTCTATGGCAAAGATCAACAGAGTTTAATCAAGAAGAATCCTAAAGAGGTGCTGTATTAGGCACACAACGTATTTTCTAACTCAGTCCTTACAATAACCCTATGGTATAGGCATTATTATTTTCAGTTTATGACAAACTTACGCTGATTGAGACTAATTAGCTTAACTGAGCTAATATCAAATAAGTAGTTGCTCTGGGTTGAGAAACTGGTTTTTGTGACTCCATAGTCCATGTTGAGACAGATTTTCAGATTAGCAAGGCCCAAAGAATAATTTTTAAAAAAATCAACAGTGTGGCTCTTTATGCCATGAGAAAAAAAATTCCCAGCTCTGTTTTGAATAGCTTAGAGGCAGCAATTTCTGTGTTCATTGCTTGGAAATTTTTATTAGGTAAAACTGGCTGTGGCCCCAGTTTCGACTGAGTTATGGAAGTTCGGTTGTTTTCTGAGCTAAATAAATTTGTGAGTGTTTAGTATCTTGAGCTATAAAGTCAATACTGAAGATAACATCCCCCTTCACTGTTTATTTTCTGCTGGGATTAGAAATAAGCTCCCTTGCTTTCTACCATTTCTTAAAGACTTGCTTTTATAAACACACACACACCAAAACAACTACCTTCCCCCACCACATCCTAGAAATTAAAGGCACAGACATAAGCAGCATTCATTCATTCAAAACATGACATAAATATAACCTACCCTTCTGCTTTTCTTGTTGGCTGCACCCATCCCCACTTTTCTGCAAACAGCACTCAGAATTACATTTAGTGCTTGGAGTCCTAGTCATGGCATCAGTTAAGAGGCAGACACTGGAACAAAGTCAAATCAGACACTGTCTTTCTGGAATCAAATCTCAAGCAGAGACTAAAACATGAAATGTTGAAGGAGTGTTTGTGCAGTCTTGGGGCTTGGAGGCCATTGCTGATCAGGTCCTGCCCCAAAGCTTTTACCCCTGGCTCCCTCCCCCACCCCCATGCTCTACTTGTTCAAACATCACTTCCTCAGAGAGGTCAGTGGTGACTACCCCAAACCTTCTATCTCCACTAGCCTGTTCAATTTTTGGTATAGTGTTTACTGTTTAAAATTATCTTGAGCTTTATTTATTTGTTATTTGCTTTTCTCTGTTAGAATATCAGTTCTAAGAAGGTCGAGACCTTGACTATTTTATTTGCTAGTATCTCCAGTTACTATAACAGTGCTTATAGCACTTAGTAGGTGCTCATTAAATACTTATTGACTGTGTTGCATGGGGTACACCCTCTGTGCAGAAATCACAGTGGCCTATAATCAAGTGGTTAAGAGCATGAGACTTGGAGTTAGACCATCTGGCTTCAAATCCTGGCCTGCTAGGTGACTTGGGCAAGTTCCTTAACCCCTTTGTGCGTCAATGTCTCATTTCTAAAATGGCGAAAATAAAAATATGTAAGTAAAATGAAGAGTAAGCAAGATGATTCACTTAGAGCCTTTGGGCACTGCATGGAAAATAATAAGATTCAGTACATAGCTACGATATTATTAGAGTATTTCTCAGTTGTAAGAAGCTTTTGTTGTAGATTGTAAAATTCACCACTGACTTAATATTAGTTCTTTTGGAGAAAACCAAAACCAAATACAACATTTAAAATATCTAATTTATGACAGCACATATTTATCTTCAGACATACATGAATACTTTCTTCTTTAGGATGACATTCACAGTTGGGGTCTAAAGCGGCTCTCACTCTCTCTCAAGTATGGCCCTTGGCCATACGTGTATGTGTATGAGTCAGCTCACCACTGCTGATGATCTAGACCTTGTCAGCATCTTTGTGATGCTGCAGAATTATGTGTTTGTTTTTCAATTATTTATTTATTTATTGACTGTGCTGGGTCTTTGCTGCTGCTTGCAGGCATTCCCCAACTGCTGCCAGCAGGAGCTACCCTTGTTGAGGCGTGCAGGCTTCTCATGGCAGTGGCCTCTCTTATTGCAGAGCACAGGCTCTAAGGCACGTGGGCTTCAGTAGTTGTGGCTCATGGACTTAGCTGTTCCGAGGCATGAGGGATCTTCCGTGTCCCCTGCATTGGCAGGCAGACTCATCCACTGAACACCAGGGAAGTCCTGCAGAATTATTTAAACACACATCAAAGAATACTGTGCGTTCTGTGGGATTTTGTTTGTTTTCATTTCCCTCTTGGTTATTTTGTTTGTATTGTCAGTAATTGAACTACACATAACTAAAGAGTTTTTGGAAAGTAGCTGGAAGCTTGTGACATATTTGGACATCTGAATGATAGTTCTTAGCTCATCAACTGGTCACAACAATTGAAAATCTGTGATTTGGTCTCAGAACTTTGGCAATATTTTAAATCACACTATCCAGTGTGCAATTATTATATATTTTCTTTTCTATGTTACATTGTAGTGGAATCTTTTAAAAGATCTTTTAAGTGACAATTATATTGGAAATTTAAATTTACCAGTTATCAATGCAAATAACTCCACAGAAGTAACAGACTGAAGAGCTGATGGACTCCCACCCACACATCTTATTAATTTTCCAAGTGAAAATGAAAGTCGCTTAGTCATGTCCAACTCTTTGTGACCCCACAGACTATACAGTCCATGGAATTCTCCAGGCTGGAATACTGGAGTGGGTAGCCTTTCCCTTTTCCAGGGGAATCTTCCCAGCCCAGGAATCGAACCGGGGTCTCCTGCATTGCAGGCAGATTCTTTACCAACTGAGCTATCAGGGAATATGTCCAGGCAATAAAAACTGTCTCTGAGTACATGCCACCCACTGTTTCCTTTCCTGCATTCTCAACCTTGGCTGCATGTTAGAATCACCTGGGGAACTTAAAAAAAAGCCCACATTCTCAGGCTGCGGGCTTCCCAGGTGGCGTTAGTGGTAAAGAACCTACCTGCCAATGCAGGAGATGGGAGAGAGGCAGATTTGATCCCTGGGTCAGGAAGATCCCCTGGAGGAGGGCATGCCAATCCACTCCAGTATTCTTACCTGGAGAATCCCATGGACAGAGGAGCCTGGAGGGCTACAGTCCATGGGGTCGCAAAGAGTCAGACATGACTGAAATGACTTAGCATGAATGCACGTACTCAGGCTGCATCTCTAACCAGGTAAATTAGTAGCCTGTTATCAGTATTTTTAAAGTCCTCTGGATGATGTCACTGTGAGGTGAAGGTTGAGAATCACCACTTTACCAGCGGCTAGTGAGTCTCTTTTAACACATGTAAGCTGTATCTTCACTGAAGAGATGTTAATGTGTGGAAAACAAAACAACCCTTGCATCTGAGAAATAAGAAAATAGAATATTATTATTATTATTGTTATTATTAGTTTAGCCCTGAGAATATTCAGACCATGAAAAATATGATATTGAGTCAGACCCACTTGGAAGATTCTATGTTCTTTTGTTGTCCTTTATAGCATCTTTGAACGTTCCCACTAGCAATGTGCCCCAGTGGTTGAATTTCCTTTGCCAAAGACTTGAGAAGGGGATTGAGGATGGAGCCTAACACCTGAGACATCTAAAGAAAAAAAAGTCCCTGTGAATTGCATCTGACTCTCCTTGTCACTGAGTGTGCCCTGTATCCTGTTCTCTCTTGCTCCCATTAGACCCCTGAGGTGGCATTCTGATTGCGCCTGAACTAGCCCTCAGAGCTTCATCTGATCCACTGGGATTCTGTCTCCCCAAGCAATGAAGGGCAGATACTCAGGTTCTCTTAACATCAAGGAAAAGTGTCCCCTCAACTTGGATGAAGGACAACTAACTTACACACAGTGAACATAACTATACTAATGTTTTGATTTTTGGTCCTAGTTGAAATCTTGAAGACATGTAATTTAATAGTCCCGCGTGGAGTTTTGGCTGATCCTGAGAAGTTCTTAACATTAACCAATTTCCTTGTTTTAAAAAAGTCCCGTTAAAAAAAAATTGAATTATCATTGATTTACAACATTGTGCTCATTTCTCCTACACAGCCAAGAGACTCAGTTATACTCATGTATACATCTTTTCCATTATGGTTTATCCCAGAAGATTGGATATAGTTTCCTGTTTTATACAGTAAGACCTTGTTGTTTATCCATTCTAAATGTACTAGTTTGCATTTACTAACCTCAAACTCCCAGTCCACCTCTCCCCCTCCCTTCTTCCCCTTTGGCAGCCATGATTCTGTTCTTTATGTAAGACTGACTGATTTCTTTCTGATAGATACTTTTTTTTTTTTCCCTGCAGGCATAGCAGGTCTAAGTGCTTAGCAGATAGTTTGCCTATTCTGCAAAGCTCATTTATTGTTAACTATGAAACCAACCTCTTGAGAAGCTGCAATTAACCTTCTCCTACTTATCATTTTAAGCTTGGCAAATGATAAGATTGGAGGCTTATTTCTTAACATCTGACAGTCACACTTTCCCACAGGCAATTACAAAAATATATTGAGTGGAGTGGTCATCTCACAGATCACATGTAGAAATCAGCCTTTACAGAAAGAACATTTAGGATCCTCATTTACTTCAGATGATTTTCTCATTAGAAACAACTATTAGGTTGAAAATACAGTCCACAGTAGAGTAGTTCATATTTAATACCTCAATCTTTCCTTAAAAGTATTTTGTTAAATGGCAGCATGACAATAAATCAATACATTCAATAAATCTGTAGTACTAGAAGTGGGTTTAGACAGGATAAAAATGGGCCCAGTTAATTAAAGAAGAAAACAGATGGCTACGGTATATAGGCAGGGATAACACAGGAGGGTTTAAAATGTAAAATACCGGTTGGAGAGGAGATTTAGAAAATTGATAAACCTATTGCATAAACTTGCTTGCTCCTTGAAAGGAAAGCTATGACAAACCTAGACAGCATACTAAAAAGTAAAGATGTCAAAAGTCCATATAGTCAAAGCGATGGTTTTTCCAGTAGTCATGTATGGATGTGAAAGTTGGACCATAAAGACGGTTGAGCACCGAAGAATTGATGCCTTCAAATTATGGTGCTGGGGAAGACTCTCGAGAGTCCCTTGGACTGAAAGAAAGTTAAACCAGTCAATGCTAAAGGAAAACAACTCTGAATATTCATTGTAAGGACTGATGCTGAAGTTGAAACTCTAACACTTTGGCCACCTGATGCAAAGAGCTGACTCATGGGAAAAGACCCTGACGCTGGTAAAGATTGAAGGCAAAAGGAGAAAAGGGCAGCAGAGGATAAGATGGTTGGATGGCATCACCAACTCAATGGATATGAATTTGAACAAACTCTGGGAGACAGTGAAGGACAGGGTAGCCTGCCATGCTGCAGTTCATGGGGTCACAAAGAGTTGGTCATGACTGAACAACAACAATGTTGCATAAACTAATTTATAGTGACTCAAGCCTTCCTGAGAAAGAGCAGATGAATATTTGCTTTTTGTTCTGGTCTATTAAAGTTTTAACTATTTAATGTTTAACCCCTTAACATCTGAGCTGTGATATGATTTAAAATAAAGTTTCCAAATGGCTAACCTATTTTCAAATAATATTTTCAACCTTTTGGAGTAATTTTCACTTCCTCATTTGTAATTCTTTGTTCAACATTCATTGAAGTCTGAGTTATCCTGTAGCTGACTAAGTTGAACTATATACCATTTTGATTATTGTGGTTTGAAATCGATTTTAATGGTGTCATATAAGTGAACTTTTTCTCAGAATTTCCTTGCTTATATTCTTCCATTAATTTTTTTTACTTAACTAATTTATTTTAATGGGAGGATAATTACTTTACAATATTGTGGTGGTTTTTGCCATACATCAACATGAATCAGCCACTAGTGGGCATGTGCCCCGCCCCCCATCCTGAACCCCAGTCCATCCCTCTGGGTAGTCCCAGAGCACTGCCTTTGAGTGCCCTGCTTCATGCATCGAATTTGCACTGGTCATCTATTTGACATAACTTCCATTAATTTTTGCAGTAGAATTTGATGAAGACAATTTGTACACACTGTCTCCCAAGAAGATGATGTTAAGAATCATTGTTGACACTCAGAATCTTACAAGAGGTACAGAACTGACATCACCACGGAATATGTGACACTTGCTTAGAAAAGTGTTCTTCATAATACTCAACATGAAAAGATCTTCACAACACTCAACAGGGGACACATATAGTTTGGAGTGTTTTACACTAAATTTTTGCTTTAACTCTCAAAACAACGTTTCTATTTCCACTTTAGAGACATGGAAACTGTGGCTGAGTTTTCACTGTTTGCTCCAGGGCACGCAGCTGGCACACCTTGGTACCAGGACCAAGGGCCAGAATTCAGACAGTAACTGCCAGGTGCTGTGCTTTTCAGTCGCTATGCCTGACCACTCTCAGGCTGTCTGAGGGTGCGGAGGGTAGAAGTAACTTAATAATTATACTTATCTTTAACATGTCTTTCATCTCTATTGCACATAGCACTTTTACATAGTTTGCCTCATTTGTGCTCCTTTCTTTGTTCAGAACATATATAGATGCATAGTTGGACATGTTGTTTATTTATTTGGCCGTCCTTGGTCTTAGTTGTGGCATGCAGGATCTTTAGTTGCAGCATGTAAACTCTTAGTTGTGGCATGTGGGATCTAGTTCCCTGACCAGAGATCGAACACTCCCCACTTACAGAATCTTAGCCACTGGACCACCAGGGAAGTCCCTGGACATGTTGTTCTTCCTGGAGAATTTAAGCCAGGGTGGAGAACAACTCACTGGTCTATATCTTCATGAAGTTTCTCTCATCAAGGTGGTTTCTATAGCTTTATGGTTTCCTTCATCATACACATTAAAAATTGTGGCCATACATCAAAAGGCAGTTTGTAAGTTGTTAAAAGGTAATTGAAGTTGAACATTATTCAGCCATGCTTGCTAATGAAATCCTAATTTATCCTCATTACTTAGAGAATTTTATAAAAAAAATATTGGGGGGGGGTAGAAGGGTAAGAACACCAACCAAAACATTAACCCTTTTAGATTTCACCATAAATGCTTATTTCTACCTGCTGGGAGAAGGAAAAAAGAAACGTGGGCAAGATTCATACCCACTGGGGGTATGTGAGAGCTACTTTTGAATTGTTTCCTTAGTGGCAGCCGGGTTTTCTACTCTCCCCAGCACTGTGGTCCTCAGGAAGGGGGCTGGTTAAAGTCCATGGTAGGAGGTCCAAGAACAACAGGTACAGGCAATCTTCACCACATAGCAAGGGGAAGGGAATATGGGAAGAGGAAGAAAAAGTCAGGCCAGGAGTTTGGTTTCTCAGTCCTCAATGGCCCTCCGCTTCTGCCTTGGGCTTTATTTCAGAGGACAGGTTTGGGGAGATAGGAACCCAGACCGTTAGGTAATGAGGGAGGCTATAAGGAGAGTCCCGGTCATGTCCAACGTGGTCTCTCGCCCCTCTAGAGTGTACAACTCAGTGATTTTTAATATGTTTATAAGGCTATGCAACCATCACCACTATCTAATTCTGTGATATCTGATTCTGTACCTGCAGCTTTTTTTTTTAGCACATCTGCAGCAGAACGGAGCTACTAGTTCAAAGGACCAGGCTGATGTTTTCTGCTTGTGTAATTAGGAACTTCCAGTGTTCACTCTGTTTTGATACTCCAAATTCTGTGTGTATCCAAAAAGCTGATTCTTCAGAAAGACATGATTTAGGTAGCCTCAATTATGTGTGATATATCATGTCAGAACCGAGGTTCCCTAAACACCAGTCTCAGTGGAAGTAGCTGGCTTATATATTTGAAGAATATATGCAGATATCTTCAGCATGTTCATATAAATTATAAGGTAGTGTGACCCAAGCACTTCTTTAATTACTATAGTTTCTTTGATTCATAATCAGAAATTCCGACTCAGTAGAAAGCCCTTCTTTCTTGTCAGTGAGTTAAGTAGATGGGCAAAAGATAAGTGCACACAGTAGAGGCATAAAAAGAGGATCTCATTTCCAGAAAATAGGGTGATTTCTTGAAAATCACTTAATCACTCCTATGAGGAAATAGGCAGGGGATCAGAAGTTCTATTAACCTTAGCACCAGGGAAAAATTAAAACATGGCTAAAGCATCCTAGTAGTTAGAGGAGAGAAAGGCAGAAAACCAGAAGATAGGGCCAATAGAGGAACAAGAACAAAGTAACAGGGTAGAGAGTGAGGAAAGAAGAGAGCAGAAACCCAGATGGATACAGAGCAGAAGCTCCTGCTGTCAGAGGTTACATTCAGAGATTAGAATCTGGATGGACCGAATTGTTATGGAACCAGGTTCATCTTGCCTGAAGCACAGTGAACCAAAATGCTGAGGTTTCCAGCAAAGCAAACAGGGGAACAAATCTTAAACCCATCTCCCAACCAAAGGCAAGGGGCTTGGGGTATTTAGGGGATAAGGAAGAAGTTTGGACTGAGGCATAGGGCTTGAAGGGCATGGGGACGGGCATGTGGGGGGTATGGGGCACATGGAGGGGTGTGTGGGGGGAAGGTGATTGCCAAAAGGTGTGATAACAGTCATTCTGCCCAGGTGTAACTAATTACAGCCCTCTGTTGTCAAAAGGTCACCAAGGGGACAGCTGCCTGCACATGCCCAGTTGAGGGGTCGGTCGGTGGTCCCATCCGGTGTTAATAAGCTCAGTTCCAACTTGACATAGCTGATGCCAAGTTCCTGGAAAACAACTGCCACAAACATCTTGCAGTTTAGGCTGCTTACTGCTTGGAAGATTTGCAAGTCTTCGAACAATCTAGATTAGTGAAGGCAGGTGAAATGGATTTAAGCCATGCTTTCAACATCTTTTTAGATGATGTTTTTCTTTTAATATAAACCCAAGGCAGTTCATTTTAAAAGGCTAAAAAACAAGGGAGATGAGCAATGTTGTAATTATTTAAAAACAATCGTATTGCTTAGCCACTCTAAGACACGGTGAAGGAACCAAGTTTGAAAAAGTTAGTGACACTATCTTGCAGGACAAGTTTGTGGCTCTTCTAGGAGCAAGTTTGTTAAAGTAAGTCCCCAGTGTTTGGAGGCATAACCTTAACGGCATCAACTATTAATATTTTATATGAAGTTAAGACTGAGGAGGTCAGTACCACCAGGAGACAATGCCAGGTTCCTGAGGAGATGGGATGAAGTACATGTGCTTTCCCCAGTCCTGGGGGACCTTCCAATGACACTTTGCTGAAGAAATATTGCTCTGACAAAGGCGAACTGTCATCCCAAATAGGCAAAAAAAACTATGATATTCTAAAGAGACATAAAATGTTCTCTCATAAAAATCATTTATTGGTACACCAGAAATATCCATTTTTTTTTCTAGTACAGGAGCTCTATGTATCTATAATTGCAATTCTGTGTAAACTACGTGTTACCAGTCACTAGAAATCTAATTAGCAGGATGAATTTAATAAAGAACAAGAGTAACTATGAGTCTACAGCGGCCCAGCCATCAAGTCTCATTGGAGAGTAAATCAAATATCAAATGAGTGTTGGCCTGCAACAGAGTGGTTCTGTAGCCAAGAAAAACCAAGGTGGACACAAACAGGATAGCACCCATTCAATAAATTAGGTACACTTAATTAGAAAAACACCATAGCAGATAGAAATAATCTAAATAAAGCACAAAAGTAAACTATTAGCTATTTACACATATTACTTTTTGCCCAAACTTTAATTTGCTAGCTTTCCAATCCTACTGCTTTTCTTTTGTTACTTTTTTCTTTTTTTCTTGGTGAATTTCTTGACTCCCTGGCAAATATTTAGACAACTAACCAGAACTTCTTTCAAGGTCCAACATTTTCTAAAACTTCATGTCAAACAAAAGAGTCTGAAAGGAAGCTTACTTATATAGGTCTATCTCTACATGGAAGTAATAAGTTTATTATTCTGCTATTTTGCTATTATCTCTGTTAAGAGCAGAGCAGTGACCTACAATTTCATTTTCCTTCCAAACATTAATTGAACTAGTCCAGAAAGGTGGGTTGTGATGGCAGCTGAGCGGATGGACAGTTCACCTGTGACAGGCACAGAAAGTGAGTCTAAATGGAGACAAGCGCATTAATCCTGAGAATGGAATGCTGTGAGCTGCAATTTAAGATCCCCCATTACAGAGAATGAGAGCTCCTCCTTCTGGTTGTTACTTTTTTTTTTCACATTAAGTTTTTAAGGCTTAGTATCACTGCAGCATTAACAAATAAGAATGCTGACATCATACTAAAGAAGGGCTTTGTGATGAATGGCAGCAGGTACCATAATTAAAATAGCACAGTTAGAAAGGCATTGAGTTGGTATGTTTCTGGTGCTATGGCCAGACTGTATGGATTTTTAGCATCATTCTGGGGGATCTGAAAGATCTTGCCAATGAGCATCTTTGGCCCTTTTTACTTCCTTTCTAGTACTAGCAACAGTTTGCAATAATTTTATTTTTGGTTTGTTCTCCTGGGACAATATAAGCTCCAGGAGGGCAGAGACCACACCTGTGTACTCACTATTGTGTCTCCAGCATCTAGAACAGTGTCTGGTCCATAATAGGTTCTCAATTAAAAACTTGTGATAAATAAATGAACCAAATCATGAAGTCCCCTGGCCTGCCTATGTTTAGAGACTTTCCAGTTTCAATCAGTGACCAGGGTTTCTGACCCGTCCTAATGACCCAGATGTCCTTTGAGCCTACACTGCTATGAACCTCTATGCAGTTGTGTAGCTATCATTTTTGTGCTTCAATGGATAGTAAAAGTTTTCATTGCTGAAAAGACTAGCTATGCAGAGGTAACGCTGCATGAGAGGTCACAGGGCAAGAACACTCAAGAACATTGTAAATGGCAAGCTCCAAGTTCAGCTCATTCTTCCCTACCTCTCCCTACCACCTACCTCTTTGACAGAGAGCTTAAGAAAAAAGTTATTAGGAGAATTTTCTCTTGGCAGTGCCAGTTTGTAAGTCACCAATGACACGATCGGAAGAAAAACAAAAGATAACTCACCTACACAAAAAAGTAATGTAAATAAAAGCAAAATCTGGGTTTGGAAACAAAGTGACACGGTGGGCTGTCTAGGTCCTCTGTTGGTTAGAACTGCTGACTATGGAAGAGAAAGCAGGCTTTACAGCAGTAGAGAGGCTGGAGGGGAAGGGTGTGTGTGGGGGCGTTGTGGGTATGAGGACCAGCGTTTCTCCTTCTCTCTCCCTCCAGGTCTGGCTGAGCTCCTTGCGGTCACTCTCAGGCGGGAGGTAAGAACAGGCAGCTGGCGCCTCCATGGCACATTCTTAGGCTATTGATGCTCTGCTGGAGTAGAAGTCGGGGACTTGGAGCCCCGTGTGAAGCGTGACCTAGGGGAAGAGACTGTGAGTCCTGGAGGCACTTTAGGAGCACCCCCCCACCTCCACAACTGCACCCCCTCCCCAGGGCACAGTGGGCTTGTTCCTAACTCAGCAAGGGATCTGTTCACTTTCCTGTAACATCTATTCTAGTAGACATCACAGAGAACTCCAGTAGAATTCAGCCTGTACTAAGAACCTGGCCACCATGCTGGGCTCCCTGATCCTGGAGACACTTGATAATATGATTTGAATTCACCTGCCTCTTCAAAGAATTCTGGGGAGATTGTGTTCCTCATGACTGAAGACAGAGGCATTGATTTGCAGGTAGCAAAGCCTGCTGGCCACATTGCAATGGTCACTGCCATATCCATGGATAGAGAACAGATGAGCAGACAACCCTTCCCCTATTATTTGTCCCCTAGTTATTTCAGTTAGGATAAGCCTTTCACTTTCGGATGGCCTAGATGACTGCCAAGAATGAGGAGACATGGGCACTTAAACTATTTCACTGATTTCTGTCTAACCTCAGACCTCAGTGGACGGCTGTACCAATCAGGCTAGAACCATTTCAGGCAGTGCTGTCTGTCATCTCTCTCTACCTTGTCCCTGTCTTCCCCAGTCTAAGAGTCTTTCTCTGAAGATACTCAGAACATCCCAGAAACCTCTAAAGAGCATTGAATATAATAGTCTTTGCAAGGGAAACAGCTAGAAAAGCGGAAAACTTTGAATGAGTGTTTTCCAAAACACACTTCTAGGGAAATCTGTGGCTTTCTTTGGTCTAATGTAGAGCCAAACTCTTGATGGATTAGATTTCAGCCTTCCAGAAAAACCCATCAAGTTGCAGCAAGAGAGAAGGGCAGTCACTGGGTTGCAGTCACTTCTACTGAACATACTGATAAATAACAATCATTTTTTAAAATAGCTCCCAGGATGGTAATTCTGTATGCAACAAAAATAACGAGCACTGTGTTGATGCTTAAGCCCTATCTTTTGGCAGCCATTTGCTGAGTGAAGTTCACAGCCAGTGTCGAGTTCCAGCTCAAGATGGAAGTGAGCGCTCCCATCTCAGCAGTGGCTGGTAGGGCACCTCCTCTCGCATGCCCTGATCTGTTCTCCAACCGCCCCCCATCTGCCCCAGCTGTGGTTTCCTGGCCCCTCTTTGCCTGTGTGAAGCCCTTCACATCTTAGAAACTTTGTCCTGGCTGTTCCCTCTGCCCGGAAAGCCTTACCCAGCTCACTCCCTCACTTCCTTCAAGGCTCAGCTCACCAGTGACTGCAATAAGGCCCACCTATGCTGACCACCCTGTTTAAGACTGCCACTGCCCTCCCTCCCCTGGCACTGTTGGTCCCCTAGCCTTTCCTTGTCTTCTCTCCACTGCATATTGCCTTGTTGTTGCTGTTGTTTATTTGCTAAGTCGTGTCTGCCTCTTTACGACCCCATGCACTGCAGCACGCCAGGCTTCCCTGTCCTTCACTATCTCCCTGAGTTTGCTCGAACTCATGTCCATTGAGTCAGTGATGCCATCCAACCATCTCATCCTCTGTCACCCCCTTCTCTTCTTGCCCTCAATCATTCCCTGCATCAGGGTCTTTTCCAATACTGCCTTCTAATATATTATATAATTAACACAGCTTATAACTGTGCTTATTATTTACTGTCTCTTGTAACTAGAATGCAAGCTCTAAGAGGGCAAGATTTTCATTTTTGTGTTTTCACTGATAAGCAACAATACTTAAAATACTTCAATAGTGCCTGACATATCAAAGGTACTCAGTAGATATTTATTGAATGAGCAAATCAGAAAACCCTGTTGTTTCTATTTACAAAAAATCATTACTAACTTGCAGGCAGGGACTATGTTTTCTCTCCCTAACAAAAGCGATAAGACTGCAGTGGAGATGCCCCAGATTTCTAAGCATCCTGTTAGCACTTCAGGCTCACACCTTCACTTCTCAGGCACTCCTGGGGCTTTGCGACAGTCATTTCATTTGCTTTCAGGCCAGCGGGTTCAAGAGTTTCCTTTCCACCAGAGAGGAATCTAGGGCTCAGGAGGACAGTCATTAGCCTGCCACCAGAGAATCCCAGTTTCCCCCTCTGCTGTTCACCAAACTGTGTCTAAATATAATGAAGAGGCTTCTGCTGGTCTGGAATTATCTCCCTTGTCACGTCCGTCCTGCCCCGCACCCCCCTCTCCTCCGCGTCTTGGTCTGGGCTCTCCAAGGTGGGGCCTAAGCTCACCGACCCGTGGGCAGCCTCACAAATGGAGCAGCCGCTCACCTGCACGTTCCTGTTGAGGCTGACGGCCGGGAAGAACAGGCCCTCCACGTTCTCAAACGCGATGGGACCTTGCTGTTCGTCGTTGATAAAAAACGTCAAGGTTTTTCTATTGAAGTCGAGGAGGACCCCAATCGTGGCCCCCTTTGTGATCCCTCCCTCAGTTCTGTGGAAAAAGAAAACACGGGGTTTCACTTGCCCATCCTCCTTCTAGAAGCGCCCTGTTTGCATGGTTAAACCAGTATTTCTTAACCTGTTTAAAATTATCATTCCCTACCCCCGGAACCTTTTAACACATTTTTTCCTCTTAGTGACCCTGCCTCACATACAATTTTAATGCCACAGATATACTGTTTATCTTCTCATGTGCTGTATGTATAGCTGTGTTGTGCTGTCCTCGGTCGCTTTAGTCATGTCTGACTCTTTGTGACCCTATGGATCACAGCCCTTCAGGCTCCTCGGTCCATGGGATTCTGGGATTCTCCAGGCAAGAATAATGGAGTTGGTTGCCAGGCCCTCCTTCAGGGAATCTTCCCACCCAAGGATCAAACCCACGTCTCTTATGTCTCCTGCTTTATATAGAAAAGTCTCCTGCACTGGCAGGCGGATTCTTTAACACTCACGCCACTTGGGAAGCCCATGTATATAAAAAAGTAAGATCTGCTTGCTCCCTGAACCAATTCTCACGCCTCCGTTGAGAATGCACAGGTTCACTGCGCTGCTCTGCTGTTGCTAAGAGTGAACCCCTTCACACACAGTGTCCACATGGAGTCACAAGCATCAAGCGCCAGGAACAAAAAGTAGCCTTTAGGCTATCAGAACTTTGCCTAGAGCTGTGTCTCAAGTTGTGAATTAAGCATCATTCAATCCAAAATGACTTAATTTGAAAGTCAAAGTAAAGAGGCACTTAAGCTGAACCTAGAACACAGGCCTGAAAAATTGGATCTGGGGGCTCATGCTATCCATTAACCAGAAAAACTCATTCCAGAAAGATAGGAATTTGGGGCATACTGAAATTTAATTGAGAAGCTAGAAGCTCTCTGTAAAATGCCAACATTGAAGAAGAGGAATCTCCTCTCTGTAAGGTGAAATAATTATACTGTAGGAGCTGGAGTGATTGTCATTGGAAACAAATTGTGTCTTATGCTTTAACTGATGGTTTCATAAAAGCTGTTAAGCCTGGATAATCAGATTTGTCCTTTTCCTCCTCACTGAGATCTAGCAGTACTGAACTTTAGCTTCACAGACATGTGAGATTGTTTTTCTTTTCCCCTTGGGATGCAGAACACAGACTGCGCACAGTTTTTAAAAACACAATATATATTAAATATGTTAAAAACACAATATCAATTGCGTCTTGGCAATTTCTCAGTTTCAGTAATGACGGCCCTGGTGACATGCAGTTTACATGCAAGGAGACATGTTCTGCTTTAAAAAACTATTTCTCTGCATAGTACGGCACTTGCGTTATTACCCCTTCATTCCAAAATAAAGAAGTTGAAAGGGAAAAGTAAGTGGGGTACACAGGTGATGGCATCAGGGATCTGGCGACAGAGGGTCCCTCAAATGTGAATCGCTGAAGGTAACAGCTTATCTACGCATAGTAGGATTTGAGACTAGGCTGGAATGGCATGTGTGTGTTGCAGTGAAAAGGGTAAAAATGAGGAGTGAGTCTTTTTCTTTCCTGTTCCTGAGAACCAGGAAGATAAAGAGAACAGTGAGCAGGCCTGAACAGTCCTAGTTTTTTTTTTCACTTCAACTGCTCCTAACTCTGTAGGTCTGTAAGTTTGCTTCTTTTGCCCCCTAACTCTGCAGGAGCTACACTTCACACCTATTTTCCTTTGACTCTGTGCTGCATACATCCCCTATCTGGTGTTTACCCTTATAACACCCTTCCCGTTGTAGTTACACATCAGAAAGAAGGCCACAGAGCCATGGGACTGCCAGACTCAGTTACTGGGTTACTGACACCAGCCAGAATGACTGTCTTTGAAACAATGCAAGAGGAAGAATCAAGATCCTAATACCTTTGTTCCTCATCGTATAGAAGCCCCTAGACTCCCTATGGTGGGGGAGGCGTGAGCCTACTGTGTTCCCCTTTCCAGTGGCTGAGAATTTGAAGCCACCTTTCTATTTCCTCCAAACTCTGTCTCCGTATTTTTCATCCGGCTTTGGTGGGCAGAGAAGGCCACGATTTTGGCCAGCAACAAGAGCTCATGTCAAGGGACAGTGAACGAAGCATGACTGAATGCAGATGTAGAGGCACCATCCAAGGGAAGAGGAAGTGGAGGCCCTAGGAGGCTAGAAGAGAGGCAGTGACCAGCACAGAGAGAAAGCTGAGACAGTGGAGCCCACTGCCTACCTCCGCCCGACTCACTTTCCTTCTGACTGAATACAGCTGTAGTCTCCCACATCCCCATTCCAGACACCAATAAGAATGTAGCCTGGGGATGTATTTGAGAATAAGGTGGACCAGGTTCCTAAAAGACACTTTTCTACCTATGAAATTTGTGAAAAATACATTTGAGGAAGAAAACACAAACTAAATGAAAAAGGAAGTCTAGAGAAAATATTATAGTATGAGTTAAATTATACTTGCCTAGATTTTGGTGGTAAAGGAAAACCTAAAACAATTCCTGTGTTCTCTTTCCCCAGCAAACTGGCTGCTCTGAATCCATATATTAATAAGAGGGTTCTTCAACTATCCAAACTGGCATCCATAAGATTTAAATATATCATAAATTTAAATAAACCCATAAGATTTAGTTTAAATTAAAGTGCTCAATACCACTGAACAGTGGTACTGATAATAATGATAAGACAGTGGCTTCTATTTTCAGATGCCTTTGATGGGAAGCATTTTTGCATGTCTCATTTAATCATGGGAGCATTTCTGCATGGAAAAATATGATTTTCCTAATTGGTGGATTTGGAAGCTGATGTTCAGAAAACTGAGTATCTTGTACGCAAGTGCTTTTCTGGTAAGTTGTAAGACTGTGTTTTAGAATCCTGGAATGTTTTTCTATAATGGATATTCATGAGGATTCTTAGTTTGCAGCCCTAAGTGGAATACAGCAATGAGGGGTCTAAGAAAGTGCTCATGTCCCTGTCATTATGCAAAAAGCAAAACACCAGGATGGACTTGGCTAAGAGCAGTAGAAGGTCTACTTAATCAAGATGGTCTGCCCGACTTCCTTCATGTTGTCTACTTAATAGGTCTCTGAACTTGGGCTATCGTTCTGGACCAGAAGCCAACCTGAAGAAGGCTTGCTTGCAGGGGCTGCAGGGTACCTGTTGGTGTGCGAGTTGTTGTGCATGAACCAGCTCCGGTTATTGTCCACATACATTGCCCAAGCTTTGTCGTCCTTTCCTAACATCACATCCTTCATCACATCGATGCGAGCCACGCCAAAGGCAGGGTCGGGGTGGTTGTCGTAGCGATCCACTGTCAGCTCCCAGTAGTGGACGCCCTTGGAGAAACCGGTCTTCCCCAGCACCACGCGGTCATCGTAGCTACTGCAGGTCACAGTCAGGTTGTCATTGGAGAAGATGATGTCAGAGTGTGCCGAGCCAGGGTCGAAAGCAAACCAGGCCACTGGGGACAACAGAGGGGAGGGTGGTTGGTTACTAAGATGGACCCAACGAGTTCACACCGTCAATTACTCCTGGGCAGGAGAGGAGTGTTTTGTCCCATTTTCATGCTTCCATGCGGGAAGGAAGTGTCCAGAGCCAGAAGGGGCCATGAGTGAGCAGACAGGGGGCACGTCCTGGGCTGGGGCTCTCTGCACCCAGAAACAGATGGATGACACACGACCGATTCAGCAGGGGTTACCTGGCTCAGACTGCACTCCCAACCAGGTGATCCGGGAGTGAAGTGGCATCAAGTCCCTTCACCCAGTGACTGGCAGAACAGTACACCAGAGACATAAGGGAAGAGGGATGCACTAAGAGGCCTGTGTAACCCTGAGACGGGAAGGCTAGTAACTAGAGTCCTAGATGGAGGAGGGATAAAACACACTCAGTGAAATACGGAAATACTCCTTCCACAGAAGTGCTCAATTTAGTTGTTTTGAAAATTTCCTCAGTGTTAATGAAAACTCAGAAACTTTGGAGCTATCAGCAACAGAAACTAATTCTCACGAGTGATTGAGACTTGGATGTAAGCCTGGTTGCTTCTTTCATCACAAATACAGTGTGCGTGTTACTCCTAAAACATGTAAAAAGTATCGGTGATTAGGTGCAGATGGAATGATGTCTTTGTATACAGTGCTGTGCCTGGGTTTTAAATGCCACCTACCAAGAACCTCCTCCGGACAGACAGAATTGCTGATTTATCAAACTTGTGAACCACCTCACATGCATTTTGGTCTTTGCTATTGGTAACAGAATAAGGTTATTCCATACCTGCCAACAGCTTTTTAATGTCAACTGTTGTCATTCCAAGTGAAAGGCATGGGAGAGAGAAATAGGAGGCAAAATTGACACTGATAAGAATACACGTCTCTTTTGATAGACTAACACCAAAAAAGGGCTAAGTTTAAAACTGCATACACTATAACCATTGGTCTGATTAGTACCTTTTGCCCACAAGTTTTCTGCTTATAATGAGTGCTTGCATTGTTGTACAAGAAATCTGGGGGGAAGTAATCTTCTTTGAGGTACAAAATTTAAAAATACAGGCATCTTTTCAATTTTTTCTAAGTATGAGAGAAATTGCTATAGTGGGATTTGAATGACAATTCAACAATTTTTATTGACATAGAATAAGGTGCTACCATTTATTTTGTGAAGGGAATGGAGCATACCAAGCACATAAGTAAAAGATAACAATTACAATAGGTATACTTGCCTAATTGAGAGTAAGATGCAGATTGTGTCTCAAAATTGCATCCTATAAAGAGATACTACACATCAAAGCTATGAAACAACAACCAAGTCAATAAAGATTATTTGTATACACATAAAAAGCACCGGCTGAATAGTCACCAGAGGCCTGATTCATGAAAAACCAAAGCCCTTTTTATATTAGTTTACTTGCTGGAGTAAAAACTGCTTCTCTGCTCTTTCAAAATGAATAGTAGATCTTTTTTTTTTTTAATTTAATAAAGTCTCCTCCAATTGTTTCTAAACTGTAGAGCTTAAATTTTTATTGTCTTCTAAGTTTAACCTTTTCCATTAAAGTTTTCATATTCAGAAGAAAATGAGAAAAATTCATCCAATTGAAGTGGAGAAATCACTGAATCTTGATAAAGCTCCATTCTACATCACTATTCCATGTTCTTCTAACTCTGGTTGTGCAAAAAGGCCTTTATTGTGACTTGGGCCCGAGTCAAATGATAATTATAGAATTAAATATGTGGTGCAATCCATATGTTAATAAAGACATCTGGTAATTATTAATAATGACATGAAATAAATGTAATAAAGACAAAAATGACCTCCTCTCTTTCTTAGATTGTTTTACTACATCATCCTTTTCACCTAAGGGAGGGGAGCCGGCATGGGGGCTGACAGGGGTGGAGTGACCTCAGAGATACATTAGAATCACCTGTGGAACTCTTGCACCCACCTCCCCCTTCCTTAATATTTGGATATTCTTACCTCTTCCATGAGAGGCTTCATCAGGGTGAATGAAGCATTCTAGTCTTAAATGTTCAAAGGCGTGTGAACTACAATTTAAAGTGGTGCTAGTGGCTGAAATGTGTTTTTGATGAGCACCAGGACATCTCCTAGAAAGGATCATTTAATTTTTTTTTCAACTCAGTAAGGCCTGTATGTGCTAAATTAAGGATAATCCACTGAATTGAAAGAATTTTAAAAGAATTAAGAAAACACCTTAGAAGGGACTAATGATTGAATTAAAAACAAAATGTAAAGACTATGACTTTACTTTTGGTTACTTTATTTTTCTCTGAGATGAATTCCTATGCAAAAATGGCTGATTACTTATGTTTGCTGCCACTGCTACTGCTAAGTCGTTTAGTTTCTATCAATTATCTCAATTCCTACTCACAGGTGAGAACTTAGTGAGTATGGAACACATGGAATTTTAAAACTGTATCTCATCCAGCTCTGGAAATAAATCTGCAGAATGTGAATAGGGCTTTTAAATTTTTTAAATGAATCATGCCTTGTGCAAATCATTTTCAAAACAAGTTTTCTGAAATCTTTTTACACTACTTTAAATACACCATCGTACATTTAAGGTTCAACGATACAACAATGGTGTCAAATACAGCCATCAAATATCCCCAAACCCACATTTCATTTTATTTTTCAGACAATATACACTACAAAGACTATAACAATATTTCAGTACATTAGACACAAGTGAAGAGTTCCATAACAAAGCATGTTTAAAAGCCAATAGTGCACAGAGAAACAAGAAGAAACATAAAAGCACAAAGAAAAACAGTCATTTTAAGAGAGCTTGAAGTCCCTGCATCCTTTTTGCACTGTCATGCTGTGGCCTTCTTCATTCCAGGATGTGGGATGAGCAAACAGAATAAAATAACAAACAAAAGAAGCCTCTGGAAATGTAAAATGTGCATCATGTGTAGCCCTGATTACAATATAGTCCTGAAGAGATCAAATGGGTCTGCGTCTTAGACGTTTTAAGATTCTATTTTCTAGACAGAGTTCACGGAATAGTATCACTAGTCCAACTTGAAACCTGAAACCCTGTCACAACCCTCTCTGCCGTGGGAAACTTCGGGAGGCCTGACTTCTCCGTGACTCCCATCTTTGGGCCTGAGGCTAGTTACGGCTTTCTGATTTAGCTGGTGATTGTTCCTTCCCTCTGCTTAGAAAAAATCAGCCTTGAGTACGACTGTCTGACCAGTGAGCAAGGCTTTTGCAGAAAAGACTTTCACTTTCTACTCTCTGGTTTGCCTGCTTTGCATGATGCATTCTGCTGTTGGCAAGTTTTTTACTTTTTCCAGTAAAGATCTCTTGAGTCTATGTTTAATCAGACCACTCCAGGCTGGATGCACTGATCCAGTCTCCCAGACACAGCTGGTTTCCTGGATACAGCAGGGTTGCAAACCTCCAAACTAAGGCCATAGCCTCCCCTCAGCCAGCACCTGCGCGAGCTACGCCATGGCATGTGATGACAGAGCAGGGTTCCCACGGTGGTGGTACCAGCTTGTGCAAAAAGAACAACTTCACTCATCACTTTTCAATGCCATTATATACACTGACCACAGCTTGATGTTAATCCTCACGCCACACAAACAAGAATGCCACAAATCTCCCATCATCCAAATGCTCCTCATACCGGAAGCAGGCCACAGACATAGAGATTAGCTCTCTGCCCTCCGCACGCACATGAACAGCAAGAACAAAACAGGTATTTCCGAGATGCCTTCAAGGCACAGAGATCAAGAGGAAAGGTCAGACGAGCTCGGCTCACCCGGTGCATTGAGAGACTGTAAAGAGGAATGCAAGCTCAGCTGGTGGGGTGAGGATCGGAAATCAAAGTAGGCTCTCCTGGGGAAGCTGGGTTGTAGATTAAGGGTAGAGGAGAAAGGACTCATTCTACGGAGCGGCAATCTTTCCGAAGGCACTGGAAAAGGGACTGTCTGTTCTTCTGAGTCTGTGTCTAAATGTAAGATCAATGCAAACTAGAGATCAGAAATCTGCCACCTGCCGTGCACGCTTCCCCAAGACCTGCCTCACGAATGCATTTTCACAAAGCCTCATCCACCCCATAGAGGCCAATGTGGTTTAGGGAATTCTTGGCAGGACAGAACTCAAACCAAAGGATACTTCAAACATAACAAACGATTGTCTTCATTTTCCCTCGATTTTCATGGGTACAGAAAGTATTGGAAGTTTCCTTTTAATTAAATATTTTTAGAGTTGAACTTAGAAACCTTAAATTTACCCATTGATGACCAAGAGATCAACACTTTACCCTCTTCACGTCTATTGGGTATTACTATCTGTACAACAGTGGTCTCTGAAAAGGTTTCTATTTAGGTGGTGACGGTTTTTACTAACTCTATGCTGTTCCATATGCTCCCTTTTCTCTCTAAATATATAAATTTCTGTTTCTAAATGGACAAGATGGTTTTTCTATAGCAGCATACTCAAGATTTGCTCTTTAAATCAGAGAAGGACAGTGGGCTGAACAAGCAACCAGGAAAGGAGCCTTATCTTTGTTTCTGAATTAAGATCAGCTCTTAGGGGTGCCCTTTAATATCTCTGGTTCTCTAAGAATAAACGATCACGGGCAGTGGTGAGGTACATTGGTCTTTATTGACAAAAATGTCTTTATTTTCAGATAGTCAGGTCTGGAATGAAGATGGCTATTATACTATATATATATATATATATATTAGTAAGGACATATCAATTGCTTCAACTAGTTTTAGAATTTAAAGTAATTTAGAGGTAGTTTCTCACCTCTAAATTACTGAAATCATTCCTTTCTCGTTTGTTAAACAATAGGTGGCTGTAGGCTGTAGAATGATCCGGTCAGACACACATGTTTTACCAACTGGGGACTTCTCAGAACTCAATTTGATAGTAACAACTCAGGAAATACAGATAGCATGATGGTAGTATTCTAGTTCCAAAACCACCAAGGAAATTTCTTCTCACTGAAACAATAATTTTGTTTTGGTGGCTAAAGTGTTCCTGGGAATATTTTTCTGGTTTGAGTTTATTAGCATGTTCCTCTGTATTGAACACATCCTTATTCTATCAAAATGCTATTCCATGCATGCTCAATGTAGCATATGCGTGCAGAATGGGATCCTATTTGAGAAGCTCAGAGCAGGGCACTAGCAGGTTTCAGTTTAATACTGCCAACCCAGCCTCATTTTCATTTTTGAACTTATAACATTAAAATGAGCTTTTCAGGCTACTTTTTTTTAGCTTTGGGGAATCTTTTTTTCTTTTCTTAATAAGTACAAATGAGTTTTTCAGAGAAAAGGAACTGCTGTTTATGGAGTTGAGGCATTGTGTTCCCAATAATACATTCCAATTTTCTTCTACCTAGACTTCATAGGGTTGGAGTAAATTGGCATGTGTATGTGTGACCATTTCTTGTTAAGATATGATTTAAGTTATAATTATCTCAAAAGAGAATTAGTCTTTTAGTTTAATAGAAAAAGTTGAAAGACAATTGCACAACACCACAAACTAATATGGGCATCTTTTAGGGGGAGAGTTTACAACTGTATTTATCTCAGTAAAATATTTTTAACAAGAATTTTCTTAGAAATGTATTTTTCACCAGGTGATAACAATTAATTCATTATATTTAAAATGCTTGTTGCTCCAATAATTAAGGAAAAGGACATATATAATAAAATGAATTCTGGAATATACTGAACCCTTGAGTAATCATCTGAAAACCAGTGAAGAGACATGTACTATATCCAGACTTGGGGAGCAAATCCAACCCCATCATACTCACCTCTTCTATTCTCAGCACCAGGAAGAAGCACCTAGAGTTGGTGATGGGACCACTCTGCAGGATGGGTGCTGAGGGCAGCTATGGTCATTCATGGGGTTAGTAACTGAACACTAAAATGGTTAGTTTTTCTACCCTTTTATGTGAACCATTACTGATGACCCAGTTTTCTTGAGTTCTCTCAGTCATGTTCTCTATTCAGGCAAACTTACTTAATATCCATGTTACCCAATCATTCCATCTCTGCTCTGAGTTTTTCTTTCCTGTGGTCTCCCATACCCTACCAGCTGGGCTCTTACCTTGTACTCCTACCCCATCTTCTCTAAGAAGTTTTTAAAAAAATGTCCTACTGCTTTATGAAAACTGTCCAAATGGAGCATGAGAGAGAGAGAGCACTTGATCCCAGCAAGATGCTCTGTGCCTTTCTCCCTCGGCACAGGGTGCAAATGTTAGGTCAGTCGCCTATAGGTCATATACACCACTTGATGATACCTTAGGTTGCAGGAGTCTTAGAGGGAAGACACTTATCTTGATATCATCTGAGCAGCAATAATAAGCTTCCCCTTGAAGTCCCCTAGGTTAGGGATCTCATCGCCTCTGGGCAGCCCCCTTCTGTTGTAGTTATTGCTTACACTGTTCTGGATATACCACTTTGGGAGCCCTACTTCTCAAGAGTAGCATTACTATCTGAGGCCATATTCAAGAGCAGTCACGGTTTCCTTTAAAAATAATCACTTTTCTGGGGTAAATAGAATTGATTTCCAATCTTTATTCTAAGGTATGGATCTCAAATCTTTACTCTCCTCATCGTGCCCCTCTGGACATGTTCAAAGACACGAACCAAAGGCAATAAGACAATACTGGGAACAGTAATGCTACACCCATGTTCAGCCAAATCACACAACTCACACTGAGTACACACACAGCTATGGTGTGTATTCTGTTTTATACCCTGGGGTGCAGAAAGGATGTAAACCCACTTGCTTACCTTCCCTCAAAGCATAACTACTGAGATCTGGAGAAGGCTTTTCAGCCATTAAAATTCTATTAGTCATGACAAAGAGGAATTGGGTTAGAGTTTTTTTCAGAATACATGATATAAAGCTATGTTTTAGGTCATAGCTAATATTCAGGATAATTATTATTAATTTTTAACACATTGGTCACTAGAGAAAGACAAATATCTCCTTAAATATTTTAAATTTCTTATGTTTCATCACATGTAGTGATCCTGTCTGCTGAAGAGCTTTGGTAAGCAAAAGCAGTTTAGCCAAAAGAACAAGGGAAAACAATGCCAGCTGAATACTGGTGTAGCAATTTTGGGCATATCAGTAACTCTGGGAGAGGGACTATGTTTATAATGGGAATGTGTCAGGACACGCTTTCCCTCAGCTCGGTCAGTGACCGTCATTCTCCTCTGGTCTTTGCCTGGACCACTTTCCCTTTCCACCTGGAACTGGTTGATTCTGGAGTTGGGGCCTCTGCTTGAAAAAAACAATCAAGGATTATCAAAGCAAAGACTGACTGGGGACCAAACTTATTATTTACTGACTTTTGGGTATGAGGCAAAAAAAGGATATTTAAGTGGTGTACCTCTTTTTGACTTACTGAATATTTATTTTATTTTTTCATTAGCAGACACTGTATTAGAACTGAGTAACTAAATGGGAAACATTTAGAGAAAATCTGTCTTATACTATTGATTTTTACACTTTTGAAGACAGAATTTCTTGACAGATTTCAACATGTACAGTGCACTAGAGATTTCTATGGCTGTTGTAGACTCTTTGGAAATGTGTAGTCTTTGAGGTGTTAATTTTGGAATTCAAAGAGGAAAAGCAAATTGACAGGGGTTCCTTATGACAATGTACATTAACCCAGCTTCCTTTATGCTCTTGTAGAATTCTTGGTTATCGTCCTGTCTGGTATGGAAAGCTTCATAACTTAAGCAGCCTTTGGACACTAGTTCAACAAAATGGTTGTATTTCAGAGCAAAATAAGGCAAAATATGTCACTATGAGTTGCACAAGAGGCATTAAAGATGAGTTCCAGTTCAATTATAAACAAGCTATAAAATAATTTGCTTTTGTTGGGAGGACTTTAAAGAGACCAAGAAATGAATGAAGAAGGCGAAGTTTCCTTAAATGATCTAATAAGCACCCCAAGTCACAATTATGTCCCACTGGTACATAATTTATAATGAAAGGTGGTATTTTAATCTTTCTTAAGTGTAGCATTAATCGCAGTTGAGAAGTGAGAAGCAAATCTGTTTTGACAAGCTCCTTTTAAAAGAAGAAATGAAACACCCTCTTTCCACCCTGGGACAGTTGCACACTCTGTCACCAAGTCCTCCATTCCAGTTTAGAACATCAGGTCATTATTTACAAGGAAACTATTAATACAAAATATTGGATGCAAAAGATACCGAAGGACTAAACTGCTCCCCAGAGGGTCAGATACAAAGTGCTTTCCCCAGAAGCAAAAATAGGGTTTGGATCCAATTCAGTCCTATGAAAAATCAGGAAATTCCCTGGGATGTCATACATATTGTCAAAATTAAAAGGAACAAAATCTCTTTTTCCTCTGGGCTTTGAAAGCTATCATTATGCCTCTCACTTTGGATTTTGTAAACTCTACCCGAATTTGCTCAGGTATGATTTACCTACCTTGAAGAATTTGTCCTGGAAATGCATATTCTTCTAAATAAACACAATTTTGGGGGGAGGTGGTGGGCTGATGCTCAGAGTCAGAAAGAGTAAAGCACAGGCAGACAGGAAATATCTCCGGTGGACCATACACTGTTCTTTATTTGATCCTTTATTAACTATTCCTATTAGTGTTGCATTTTCAGTATCACAGGCAGCCTCTGAGAACCACTACACCCCTGGAGGATACAGGAGGTGGCTACACTTGTTCATAGCATTTGCTGAAATAATTAACAGCTTTCAGCAGTAATTTTGAAGAACACCAGGGTGTATTCATTATAAAGAATTTAGGGATCATCTAAGTTTAAAGTGTTGGAGACAAAACCAACCCCCTGCCCCCCAAAACAAAAACAAAACCCTGAAGTCCAGAAAGATTAAGGAACTCATTTAAGTCACACTACCAGCTGTGATGTGACTGGATAAGGACACAGGCAGATCAATTCCTGGTGGATACAATTTTGGGGGTGGTAAGGTCATTGCTCTGTTTTGTGCCTTGGAAATGTATAAAATGTAAGGTTGATGCTATAGGCCATGGGGCATGTATTGGTGGTCTCAGGGGTGACCCAGCTTTGTGTAGATGATCTAATTATCATTCTCCAAACCCTGCATTATATTGAGGATGAATCTTTCTTATCTATATATAGAGTAGTTCTGGGGACTGTGGTGGATACAGATTGAAAGGCAAACACATCACCCTACCCTTTGGGATTCTGGCCACATGGGATGGGTGGGCTGAGACCAGGTGAGGTTCTTTTTCTCCCACAAGGTTACATCTTCTCCTGTGGGATGGGGGATGTCTTAGCGCAGCAAGGTTTAAGAGTGCAGTAGCTACCCCGGCCCCCAATTACTATAAAATATCTGCAAAGAGATTGTGAACAAAGGCATCTGGGGTCATGCTGGGCCTACACTCTGCCTACATTCTGCCTGCATCACTGAATATTCTCTGGGTTATTTCCTACGGTGTGTGGGAGAAGGTGCTATCACACTTGAAAGGGAACTGTGATGCTGAGAGTCTAATGGGGAGAAAAGGGCATTTTAATCTTTATGAATAACCTCTTCTATGTCCCCCGTTTAGAAAGCAATTTCTAAGACATCATTTCAAGAATCCCAACCCTTTAGCTGTCATTAGATAAAACAATCCTGGAAAGTGTTGGGCAGGTGGCTCCTGTGGATGTTCAAGAAAGAGGATGCTTGAGAGCACATTTTCTCTGTGCTCTGAGCTCCTGTGTGTGGGCAGTGCTGGAATTTACAGCCTTATCTACAACCTGATTCTCTCACGATCACTGATTATTCTTCCCACTTGGCCGCACAGTCGAGATCTGGAGGGCTGAGAGCTTCTGTGAATAAGTAACTTTTCGGTTTCAACCTGAGCAGGTATCCCAGTTCCAGATCTCACTTGGTGGGGTCCTTCCAGGACCTCAGAGATGCAGCTCTGACATCCTTTTCCTTCTCAGGCAGCGACTGGTCACTGCTAGCTGAAAAATGTCTACACTGGGGAGAACCTCAGAGTGTGTGTGTGTGTGTGTGTGTGTGTGTATGCATTAAGGAATGACAGCCATTCCCACGCCTCCTTCTTAAAGCAGAAATATCAGCTTGGGCAGGTGTGTGTATGTGTGTGTGTGTGTTAAGGAATGACAGCCATTCCCACATCTTTTTCTTAAAGCAGGAATATTATTCTTTAGAATTAAACTCTAATGTGACTCTTTGAAAGTGTTAAAAATCATATTTCTGCCTGGGGTTTCTGGATGAATATGTGAAGCAGCTACACAGTACTGCTTCTACAAGCTGTTTTCAGACGTCTAGCAAATAGACTTAGGATAGTTTTCTCTCTTTCCCTCCTTTTGGTTGAGTGCAAATAGCACTGTTCTCATGTCAGCATCAAAATGCACAGTGCTGGGCATTGAAGCTGAAAGGCTCAGGCCTGACACATCATTTATCCTCTCCTGGGCTCCATTCTGCCATATGTAAAGTGGGATAACAAGAATAATATTTTTCTCACAGAGTGTGGTAGGCAAGAATAATGACTTGCCAAAAAAATTTCCATGTCATAACCCCAAGAATCTGTGACTATGTCACCTGATATAGCAAAGGTAACTTTACAGATCTGAATAAATTAAGAACCTTGAGATGGGAGATTATCCTGGACTACCAAGGTGGGCCCAAGGTATTTAATCACAAGGATCTCTTATAAAAGGAAAACGGGAGGATCAGAGTCAGAAAGAGACTGGAAGATGCTATGCTACTGGCTTTGAAGATGGAGGAAGGGGCCATGAGTCAAGGAATATAGGTGGTTTCTAGGAGTTGGAAAAAGAAACAGAACAGATTCTTCCCTAGAACTGCTTCCAAGGAATGCAGTCCTGCTGATGCTTCACTTCTAGCCCAGTGAAACCTAATTAATTTAAGATTCTGACCTCTAGAATTGTAAGGTGAAAAATTTGTGTTGTTTTAAGCTACTAACCTTGTTGTAATTTGTTAAAGCAGCAATGAGAAAATAAAACATAGAGTAAATCTGGAATGCTACAGCAAGAGAACAGAAGAGAGGTTTAGACACTAGTGATGGGTACAGAGGTACAAAGTCTATATAGTGGTCTTAGAATAAATGGAGAAGAATCCTTATGTTTTCCTTAGGCCCTTACAGAAAATGGATAGCTTTTATACAATTCCTCCATTGAATTTCAGTATCCTAAAAATATTTGCTGACTTTCACGTTGCTATCATTTTTACAGAATCTTTTAAAGGATAATGAAGAAAGTTCTTAGAAGCTCTACATAAAATGAAGTAGGGCTTATTATCATAGTATTTGGTGAGGGGAGGGGGAAGTACTTACATTGTGATTCCATAAAGCCTTCTGAGATATACTTAATACCCTGTGAAGCATCACTATGAACAAAGCTAGTGGAGGTGATGGAATTCCAGCTGAGCTATTTCAAATCCTGAAAGATGATGCTGTGAAAGTGCTGCACTCAATGTGCCAGCAAACATGGAAAACTCAGCAATGGCCACAGGACTGGAAAAGGTCAGTTTTCATCCCAATCCCAAAGAAAGGAAATGCCAAAGAATGCTCAAACTACCGCACAATTGCACTCATCTCACACGCTAGTAAAGTGATGCTTAAAATTCTCCAAGCCAGGCTTCAGCAATACGTGAACTTCCAGACGTTCAAGCCGGTTTTAGAAAAGGCAGAGGAACCAGAGATCAAATTGCCAACATCTGCTGGATCATCGAAAAAGCAAGAGAGTTCCAGAAAGACATCTATTTCTGCTTTATTGACTATGCCAAAGCCTTTGACTGTGTGGATCACAATAAACTGGAAAATTCTGAAAGAGATGGGAATACCAGACCACCTGACCTGCCTCTTGAGCAACCTGTACGCTGGTCAGGAAGCAACAGTTAGAACTGGACATGGACCAACAGACTGGTTCCAAATAGGAAATGGAGTACGTCAAGGCTGTATATTGTCACCCTGCTGATTTAACTTATATGCAGAGTACATCATGAGAAATGCTGGGCTGGAGGAAGCACAAGCTGGAATCAAGATTGCCAGGAGAAATATCAATAACCTCAGATATGCAGACGACACCACCCTTATGGCAGAAAGTAAAGAAGAACTAAAGAGCCTCTTGATGAAAGTGAAAGAGGAGAGTGAAGAAGTTGGCTTAAAGCTCAACATTCAGAAAACTAAGATCATGGCATCTGGTCCCATCACTTCATGGCAAATAGATGGGAAAACAGTGGAAACAGTGGCTGGGCTCCAAAAATCACTGCAGATGGTGATTGCAGCAATGAAATTAAAAGACGCTTACTCCTTGGAAGGAAAGTTATGACCAACCTGGATAGCATATTAAAAAGCAGAGACATTACTTTGCCAACAAAGGTCTGTCTAGTCAAGGCTATGGTTTTTCCAGTGGTCATGTATGGATGTGAGAGTTGGGACTATAAAGAAAGCTGAGGGCTGAAGAATTGATGCTTTTGAACTGTGGTGTTGGAGAAGACTCTTGAGAGTCCCTTGGACTGCAAGGAGATCCAACCAGTCCATCCTAAGGGAAATCAGTCCTGGGTGTTCATTGGAAGGACTGATGTTAAAGCTGAAACTTCAATACTTTGGCCACCTGATGCGAAGAGCTGACTCAATGGAAAAGACCCTGATGCTGGGAAAGATTGAGGGCGGGAAGAGAAGGGGACAACAGAGGATGAGATGGTTGGATGGCATCATCGACTCGATGGACATGGGTTTGGGTGGACCCTGGGAGTTGGTGATGGACAGGGAGGCCTGGAGTGCTGTGGTTCATGGGGTCACAAAGAGTCGGACATGACTGAGCGACTGAACTGAACTGAACTGAACCAAGAGTTCCAGAATATATACTGACTTTTAAATGTATTATGTGGAAATCATTCTAAAATACATTACATACTTTCTGACTTTCTTAATCTGAGCATATGCTCTAAGAACATTCTCTTGATTTTTTGAATTTTTCAGTTTTTCCAGTTACTTTCTTTGGTCAAGGCTTCCAACAGCCTCAATTCACTTCTATACCAAATTCTTCTTCTCTCTTCTAATGTGATGCCTCCAATCTGTTGTGCTCTTTGAAAATGGGTCAGTGAACTCAATGGAGTTGTGGGTAAACTAAGAGTAAGGGAGAGCCAAGTGACACCAAGGGCTCTACTGTGAGAACATCACAAAAGCTTCTGTATCTTTTTTTTTGTGTGTGTGCCAATCATAGGTCATTGTTACTTACATCTTGATTCTAAGATGACTACCCATGTTGTAGGGTGGATATCTTAGTTCTGGAGAGATGTGGGGGTGCTGCAGTTTTTCGCCACTCTTAGCCAGGTGCCATGAGATTCATGGAGGAGAAAGAATAAAGCCCATAAGCTCTAGGGCAGGGATATGCTATGTGCATCTCTGTGATCATGAAATCCACATGCTCAGTTAATGTTTTTGAGTGAATAAGGATTCCTTTGCAAAGTCAGCTCAAGGCATATTTTGAAGTCTTTGCTTTATGTACAGTTATTCCTTCTGTTTAGATTTCTCTCTCTCTTTCTGAGAAGTCTTTCCTTCCCTTTATATCATATCCATTTTCCCTTCAGGATGTTGTATTTCATGTCACTATTAGATGTAAGACAATCATATTTTCTATGAAAATATGAATTAAAAACCTTCTGTTAGAAACATTTTTACTTTTAGAAGAGGCTGCTTGTTAGTTGAAATTGAACTCTAAATACTAGTATTAAGGTGATATTAAAAATGGAATGGCTCATACGTTTCTCGTGTAAAATCTGGAAGCAATTTGCAAACATAGATCAAGAGTCTTTAAAATGTTCATATTCTTTAGTAATTCTTAGAATGTGTCCAAGGAAAATGATCTTTTTAGGCAAAGGTTTCTATTTTTTACACAGAAGGTGCAACTCTCTGTGCTTTAATTTCCTGAAGGATTGGTGAGCTGCAGCTTCTTTTCTGCTGAGAAGGCTGCATGAAGTGGTTCCCTGGCTCTGAGAGCTGAGCGGAGTCAGGGAAAGATCTTTTACCAGCCAGATAATAGCATCAGTGAATTATTTGAGTGCCAGGAATATTATCTTTGGTCTATCTATTTTTTTCTCCAGATTTGAAACAAAGGGGAAAAAAGTACAGTGTATTTAGATAGGTAGGAGAAAAGTAGGGGGAAATAAACGAAAATTTTCTGTCCTGTTCTCACCCATGTCTAAATTTTTTTTGGCAGGAGAACAGACTTCAAGACACAGAATAAGCCTGAGGACTTTATTAACGGAGCCTTGTTATATAATATTTTAAACAAATACTCTTCTGCAGATGGTTTCAGAGACTGTGACACAGCCATCATGGATATTAAATGAATCATTTAGAAATATATATATAACCAGGCTATGGGTCTTATTTTAAAATTTCACTAATATTCTTTACTGCCTACAGTTACGCTTCTTCTTGAGTCAGGGTACTTTGGTTTAGATCTTCAGCTGGCCTTATTCTCATGGCAGTTTTAAGTCCATTCTCAAGAGCTTTGCTTTCAGGGAACTAACCAAAGCTGAATTCATGTCATTAAGTGTTTTCCTTTCCTTATCTCTTTTGGTAACACATTCTTTATAATCTCCATTGCATTAAATTATTTTTCATTGTTTTCCTGATTCCCTTACACAAATCATGTCTTCCTTATGGTCCCCTTTCCCTTTCTCACAGTGTTTATCATAATTTGTAAATATGCAATATTTGTGTGCCTATTTCTGTAAGGCCTGTCTCTCTTCCTAGACTGTGAACCCCGTGACATCTGGGGTGACCTCTGCTCAACACTGTATACCCATATCATAGCATACAGCAGACACTTATCAAATAATGCCCAACAAATAAACAAATATATTTGCTTTTGAAAAAGAAAAGGTCAGAATTCACAACAAACAATGTGTTTTACCTTTAGGTCAGCAGAAGGTTTTGTGATAGTTCAAAGGGTAAAGTGACAAGTGATTTCAACCTTGGACTAAATGCATGAAAATACAAGTTAGACTTGCTATCACATATGAAATTGTACCCTTCTGTGATACAGACTTTTTATTTTGAACCTTGGAAAGGGGTTAACTCTTGCTAAAAAGAACATAAAAGATTTTGTTAAAGTAGAAAGCAAACCAACCATCCCATCACCCACAATAGCAGCAAAGAAAAAAAATCTCCAAAGTGAACCTTTTCAGGAATGGTAGGAAATAGGATTAATAAAGTATAAATTCAGTTAATGTATCAAAGCTCTGTTAACAGTATTTTCTCATTGATTTCTAAAAAACAAAAAAGAGGTATAATTCTTTAGGTCTATATTTTTCTCAATGGTTACACACTGATCAAATCTCTCTCTTGTTTTTTAAACAAGCTATTTCCTATGTTTTTTCTTGCTTTCTAAATCTTGTCTTACTGTTGGAATGAATTAGAATGAGGGAGAAACAAATAGAACAAACCAAAGTTATGGAGAAAGTATGTGTGTGAACTTTATTTCATCATGAGAAAATCACTTCTGTGCAGTAACAGAGAATACTGACATCTACACGATGATAGGGTGTTCTTTGTATTTAGATACATACCTTATATTTGTACACAATATATAAAATTCATGGAGAAAATTAATTTCTACAGTACAGTTTCTTTGTTGGAAGAGGGCTTGTTCCGTTAGTTTCTTTTAGAAAATGACCCCCAGTTCTGTGACTGTGGTACCAAGGATCGCAGTTCCAATCCTGTAATTTATTAGACACCATAATCTTATGAACATTAATCGAAACTTAGAAACTACATCCTCCTGCAGGATGAAAAGAGAGACGTAAGTGCTCAGGCTGCTATGCTATAACTGATTTTAGCAGAATAGTATGATTTCCATGATGCATTATGAATAGAAATAGTTTTCCCGTAGGTCTGGTAAACAAAGATTAACAACATTGCTACAAATTGTCTGCCTGCTCTGATGGCATGCACTTCACTCTTTAATCAAACTGCTGTATACACACATGGGAAACCAGGCCATCCCCCTTGAGGCCCTTCTGCATGGCACCTAGGAAGGCTCCTGGAGGGCTTTAGCACTTAGCATGGTGCTTTGGGAAGGCAACTGCTCTCAAACTGGTAATTCTCTTCCCAGAGAGAAGCTGCCAAAATGAGAGTCCCAGAGGAGGCTTAGCTACCACACCCCTATAACCCAATTCAGGGTAGGTCACGTGGGCTTGTCCCTTTCATTGAATTCTTCTCTTTGAGTAGCATCACTCAGACACGCAAGTGCTCCCTAAGTGTGGTTTTCACAGCTAAGGGCCTTGCAACCTTGCTGTGGGATTTAAGTTGTGCTTGTTTTTAACCATGTGAACCATTTTAGAGGGTGACCGGCACATGCTGAGGTTTGTGGGAAGTGGGAGAAAATGCCACCACAGTTCTTTTAGCTAACATTTTGAATGTGAACAAAATCAACATAATTAGCTCTGCAGAGGGAGGTTATGGAGAATGCCATGGGACGGGGGTGGCTCCTGTGATTAAAATGACACCCAGAAGGTCTGAAAATGCTTTGGCACCAACCACAAATTCCTCACCATAGGTTTAATTTCATGTATGACAATTGCTTTTAGAGTGAAAATGTGAAGTGGCTCAGAGGTTATACCTGGCCATCAAATCCAAGCCCCTCTCCTGAGATGGGTGGCTTGCCTCTGATGACCAAGATATTTACAGTATAGCCAAGAAGCAAAAGTTCTCTAGAGATGGACCTGTGCAGAGGGCCCAGGCAGCCTAACCAAGCCTAGAGGGACTGGCAGAGGTGAGAATGGCCAGGTAATGCCGAGGTGCTGGTCTCTTCCCGTCTGATGCCCACAGGGAGCCTGTCCTGGTGCGTGAAGGTTAACCAGGAGTGGCCAACAGGCCCTCTTGGCACAACTCTGGGCCCCATACCCCTTGGAAACACATTCAGTTGGATAAATCCACAGCTGGAAAGGACCTTGGCCCCACCCTCAGACACAAGCAAGTGCTACAAAGCAATTTAGAATCCTCAGGGCAAAGTTAGTGTGTCGTGGGGAATGGGAGCCCGCCCTAGAGCCTGGGTAACATTTGCCTCACACACCGCGGCACATTCAGGCATTCACTTGTCAGCTTCTTCCACTGTAGCTTATTTAAGAGTGTTATCAAAGGAAGCCGCCGGCCCAGGCCATTGGAACTGCTGCTGTGGACGCTTTGGTCTGATCCCGTCCACATACCATGAGCTCTCTAAATGCAGGAGAGAAACAGCGGCTCTGTGCCAGAATGCAGGGCAAGTCATGGAAACACTTGCGAATGTGGGCAGTGGTGGGGTTACCTCCGGGCTTGCCAGCCATTCTAGATGCCTCGCAGTTCTCGCTCTGAGGGATACTGCTGAAGGGCCTTACCCTCAGACGTCTGCAGGACCAGCGTCTTGCTGTACTGGCTGACTCCCGTTTTGTTGAAGGCCTTGATGCGAGCATTGTACGTGCTGTTGAAGTGAAGACCATCCACGGTGCACATGGTCTCCTTTCCAACATATACTTCCTGAGGGTCAGAAAAGAATGGGCCACCATTTAACTCTGAACTTGGCTCAGATAGTAAAGAATCTGCCTGCAATGCAGGAGACCTGGGTTCAATCCTGGGTTTGGGAAGATTCCCTGGAGAAGGAAATGGCAACCCACTTCAGTATTCTTGCCTGGAGAATTCTGTGGACAGAGGAGCCTAGCAGGCCACAGTCCATGGGGTCACAAAGAGTCAGACATGACTGAGCGACTAATACAATACTTTGTTCTCAGTTGCTCAGGAGGCAAGTGTTGCAGGATGGATAAGAGAAGGTACTTTGGGGTCCGCCTGATCTGACTCATCCTGTGAGATACTGGGCTCTGAGCTGACCTCTTTTAGCTTCAGTTTCCTTCTCTGTAAAACTGGGACAAAAATACCTATCTTATGAGGTTGGTGTGTAGATTATACAAGGTCATGTGCAAACTGACTAGTGTAGTGTCTTGTATTTAGCGTGGGTCTGTCACCTCACTGAATGCTAGTTATTAGCAGATGAAGCTTCAGAGATTAAAACTGGGTATTTGGGGTCATAGCAGTCAGACAAGACTGAGCGACTAAACCACCACTACCATAGATAGCATTATCCTTATTAAGCTGGCATTTATTCAGTATATTATACCTACTGAGCTCTTTATTCACCAGTATGATTTATATTTAAAAAATAGGTTTGAAAACATGAATGTGGTCTCTCTGGTATGTTTATAATCCACTGACAGCTTCAGGAACTGTCACAAAGATGACATTCAAAGCATAAGAGTTTCTAAGTGCAGGAAGGGAAATCATGACTTTTCAGATTTTTCCTCATAGTACAGAGGGAAGAGGGAGGAAACAGGGAAGGGAGGAAGAGTGGTATTTCAAAAGCTTAAAATAAATCCTAGCATAATGCATCGTTAGCAGAGGTTAGGTATTTACCTCCCTCTTTAGCTGTACATGTTGCAACATTACGCTGATGTAATGAGTAAACATAATTTGAGTCCAAAGCGCAGCCTCAAAATGACAACTCCTTAGAGGGATGCTAGGAAGACTGGTGGCTGGGTCTTCAGTATGCTAAGAATTTTACACGAATGATTCAAGTGGCTCTTAACAACAATGCATGAGGCACATGTTATCATTATCATCTCCTTTTTACAAATGAGGACCTGAAGGCTCAAAGAGGTGAGAAATGGGCACAGTCCCACAGCTTTAGGGTCTCGGTTGGGACTGGAAGGCAGGCAGCCCGACTTCAGAGCTTGCAGGACTGTAGGTACTTTTTCTTCAGAAGGGAGGGGCAATTTCTATTCCGGGACTCCTTCATCCTTCTTCGATGGGACAAGGATGAAGGCCTCAGATGAAGGGCGTGCAGGTCCTGCTGGGTTGGGTCTGAGGCTCTGAGGTGGGTCCTCTGTGGTCATTACCAGTTTGGTTAAGAAGAAGTAGGTTTGGCAACCCACTCCAGTATTCTTGCCTGGAAAATGCCATGGACAGAGGAGCCTGGTGGGCTGCAGTCCACGGGGTGGCAAAGAGTTGGACTTTGCGATTAAACCATCAACCAGTAGGTTCTCCACTTACCCGGAACTGACCGCCATTGCCGTCATCCAGCTCCAGAATGTATCCTTCCGCGGGCACCGTGGACAGAGGCGGCTGTTTCCAAGACAGCGTGGCGCTGTTGTTGTGGGTGCAGCAGTCCTCCAGCTGCAGGATGGGAGTCGCTGGGACTGGAGGGGAAGCTAAACAGAAATTAGTGTAACCCTGACTTCTGTGGAGCTGTCAACACTTCAGCATCTCGGAATGCTCAACACCCACTTGTAAACAAGTGGCTGGACTAAGTTCCTAGCCTGGGGAGCGGGGGGACCTGAATAGGATCTGCCTCACAGAATCTCCAGGCATGGCAATCGTTTCTTCTCTGGTGCCTTTCCTTCACTGGTGTCTTTCCAAGTTCACAGTGTTGCTTCCTACCTAACTAGAGGGAAGACGACTCCTGTATTCTCATCCCCTTCAGCATGGAAGGCCTCACCCCTCAGGGAAATGTTTTCCGTGGCGTCCGGATTTCCCATCTTGCCCACTAAAGCCTAGTTCATCCATAACATCGTTGATACATGTATTGTAAAGCTATTCTGAGCCTTAAACTGCATTTAATAAAATGGGGACTGTCTATGCCGAGAAATAACTCTGAAACCACTACGTACCCTGTCTAAAGTTCTTTCATTTTTTTATTAGTGATTCCACTCAAGATTTTGTGCACGTAAGTAGCTACAGCTGTGGATTTTTGAAAATTTGGTACCAAGGGATACAAAAGTGATTTCTCAGTTTTGAAACTTCTGAGGAATTTGACAGCCTTCTTTCCAGGTAACTATGTCTTGAAAATGGTACTAGCCCAAGTCTGTTTTTGTGCTGGTGTTTAGCAGTCAACTGTGAGCCGGAGAATACTATGGGGGCTGGCAGGGAGGGTCAGAGTGTCCTCCTGACCTTGTGAAAATCTGTCACAGTGTTACTAGACACAATACCCTCTCCCACTTCTGTGCTGAGTCTTGTGTGAAAACTGCAGATTAACAGAGCCTTCAATCATACAGACATACAAATATCAGGGAATGAATAATCCTCGTTTCTAAGGTATGAACTCAATTGATGAATCTGGGAGCAGTGTTTTTACTAACTGCTTAAAAATTGTTTTCAGCACCAAAACATGATTTTATTTTTGTAGCACTTTTAACATGGGAGAGAATGGTTTGGACCACGTCCAGGGACGTTCAGATGAACAAATGTTAATTGTGGAACGCCTGGTATGCTGTACCAAAACTGAACTCAGAGTGTCATGCCCTAAATTAAATCTGCTCCTTGCCAGTCACCCAAACTAAGAAGAGAGTTACTTTAACAGTGGCTTAGAAAAAAGGTTTTGTGGTGGATAACCTAGAAAACAAAAGCAGGGACTAGAATATAAGAGATGTAAAGGCGAAGCAGGTCTATTATACTTAAGAAGGCTGATACATTACAAGAAAACCATGTCTAACTTAACACATCAAACATAATTATATCAAAATTATGACCAGTGAATTGGAGGTCATCAGTTTATGAAAGGAAATCCTGTTTCGAGTTTCAATGGCACAAAAAATGGAATCTTATCAGAGAACAATAGCTTTGCAGCCTCAGAAGTCCCAGAACATCTAGATATGGAGGAACTGCACTGCTTTAGGCTTCCCTGGTGGCTCAGACGGTGAAGAATCTGCCTGCAGCAATACAGGACACCTGGGTTCAATCCCTGAGTCGGGAAGATCCCCTGGAGAAGGGAATGGCTACCCATTCCAGTATTCTTGCCTGAAGAATTCCATGGACAGAGGAGCCTGGTAGGCTACAGTTATGCGGTGGCAAAGAGTTGGACACTACTGACTAACACTTTCACTTTCATTCACTAAATAGACTACAGGACTGGCTAGAAAGAGGAGGCAGGAGACAGAACTCCTTTGAATGATTCTAATGACTTTCTATGCATAATAGATATCATCTAGGAACCTGTTCCCCTGGAGGAGGGCATGGAGACCTACTCTGGTATTCTTGCCTGGAGAATCCCCATGGACAGAGGAGCCTGGTGGGCTGCAGGCCATGGGTCTCAAAGAGTCGGACACGACTGAGCGACTAAGCACATCACAGGAACCTGTTACTTAACTGGAGGTTAATTTAAGGTCACTATTTTAGTTAGAAACTTACTTTGTCATTTAAATTATTTCTATAGTAAAAGAATACCTCTTAACATATTAACAGTGGAGTAAAATCTGACCCTGAATACCCTTTGGAAGGACTGATGCTGAAGCTGAAGCTCCCATCCTTTGACCACCTGATGTGAAGAGCTGACTCAGTGGAAAAGACCTGATCCTGGGAAAAATTGAAGGCAGAAGAACAGGGTGAGAGAGGATGAGATGGTTAGATGGCATCACTGATTCAATGGACATGAACTTGGGCAAATGCTGGGAGATGGTGAGGGACAGGGAAGCACGGCATGCTGCAGTCCATGGGGTCATGAAGAGTCAGACACAACTTTGCAACTGAACAGTAACAACAACAAAATTTGACGAGTTTAAGCAAGCTGTTCTTCAGAGGGCTTCTAGAGACAGGCAGTGAGTCTCCCTGGGAAATATTTCTCTTAACTGTTGGTATTGGTTAGGGACTTCCATAAAATAACAACTCCTTGGACTTTATTTCATTTTCTGCCTTATCAGTCTTCATTTTCCCTTTTTTCATGTTTCAGGCAAGTCTACATTTCACCAGTTTTAAAGTCAACAAGTAAGATTCTGAAAATGGTTTCAACTTGAATCACACAAATGCTTTCAATGTCTCTGATAAGAAATTCACATTTCCCATATAGACATAGGTATAATTAAAAGATTCACTGAAATATATAGTGTCATGTGTAATTAAAACATGTGAACTGCATTTGTAAGTACTCAGTGGGATATACTTTAAAAGGCCAAGGAGTTAGAAAAAAGTCTAACCAGTCTCTAATCTTCAGATCTTAACACTATTCCAAATTTAAACAAATGAACAACAACAAAAAAGCAAATTAGAAAGAGAGAGGAAGAGAGAGAAGGAAGGAACCTGGGAACATTTGCATGTGTCTAAATCTATTTCTCAATGTGCTGAGAATTATTTTTTCTTTTTCCTTATTTACCCCAAAGTGACATTGAATATAAAAGGAAATGTGACAAAATTACACTCTTGTTAACAAAGACTAAGGCTGGCATTTCAGAATAACAGATTTTATTTTGGGTGTTGTATCTTTATGACCCCTTTTCAATTTATTAGGTATAAAATAAATGGTCTACAAGAATCCAGAGTATTTTCAAATGGATTTATCTCTTATGCTTTGGAAATGGACAGTATTACAGTTCCTGAGCTGAACTCTGAGAGAAAAGGTTTTGTTTTATTGAAATTCCTATAATTGGAGCTATAATAACTGTCTTAACACATTCATGATCATTCCTGGACATCTTTATTTTTCCTAGATAACTAGTTTCCTCTGACCTGATGAGAATTCTAGTACTCAGTATCCTCTTAGCCTGTAAAATCAAGCTTCCAGCTAAAAATTCTCTTAGACACAGAATGGTAGCTGTTCTTACTGACTTCCTTGGGGTCTGGTGGAGCCTCATCTCAAAATTAAATTCTGCCACTGTGGCCTGTTATACCAAGGTTTTCAAAAGTCTTACCTTTTTAAGGTCATTCTAGTTCAAATTATCTCTCATGATTTTCACATTTACTTACTTTTCTCTCTCATCCTTCAGATTGACAGCCCTCACACCATCCAGAATTCCTCTGTGAGGGTTCACAAGGGTGCGGTGAGGACAAGGGAGAACAGGGAGCTGTGAGGGAGCAGCGAGGCCTGTGAGGTGGGAACACTGCTGAGGGCCAGGCTCTGGGGAGGAGCTTACACGCGTCCACTCATTTAATTTTCAACACCAGCCCACAAGGTAGGTACTGCTGTTATCTCTATTTGTAGACAAGGGAACGGAAACACAGGAAGGATTCAGGGCGAGGCAGTGGCAGAGCTGGGTTTTGACGCCCAGCAGGTTGGCTCCCCGGGCTGGATGTTTACACCACTACCTCTCCAGTCTGGGGCTCAGTAATAGTGAATTAGAGGGAGAGTGCAGGCCTAATTCCAGGAGCAATGTTTCTTCTTAGTTCCTATAATGTGAACGACAAAGCTTCTCAAGAATTGCTGGTATAGATTATAATAGTTCACCTTAAGAGCTGTAGTGGCTGGGAGAGCAACTTTACTGTCATCATCTCTGAAGGTTCCTCTGTGGACCGTCATTCCTTTTTATGATGGTTGAACAATACAAATAGCATCTGAGGAAAGTTTAGACTTTAGCAGAAGGCCAGGCTGTTTCTGCAAAGCTGGCATTAGTACTTTGCTGAGCATAAACTTGCACACAGGCTTGGAGGACATGAATTCTAGGCTCCCAGAGCATGAACAGATTTCATGCAAGTTCCCACACATGGGGGCTTCCCTGGTGGTTCAGTGGCAAAGAATCTGCCTGCAATTCAGGAGATGCAGGTTCAGTCCCTGAGTTGGGAAGATCCCCTGGAGAAGGGAATGGCTACCCACTCCAGTATTCTTGCCTGGGAAATCCCATGGACAGAGGAGCCTAGTAGGTCACAATCCATGGGATTGCAAGAGTTGGACACGATTTAGCGACTAAACCACCACCACCACCCCATGTATGCTCATCCCCATCTCTGCCAAACCTCTGGGTGTTCTTTTTCCATGATCTATAGGAGAATCTGTTTAGATCACATTGTCCTTGCCCATGACCTTGGTGCATATTCAGGGCTTTTTAACATTCAACATGAGTTAATGGAGATTACTGTGTCCTTAGGTGAGTAGAGGCACTCAAGAGATTAATATCTGTTGGTCTATGGGTTAAAAAGGCTTGATGAACTGTGAGGTCAATGTTTCACCCTGGGTCAGAATGAACACCCTGACATCTGGTGTTTTATTTCAGCACTAACTCATGAACCTTGGGATACTTTGTGTCCTTAAACAATTCTGGGGTAATAATATTTTCCTGGGAGAGAGTATGTATCTGGAATCTATTCTGAGCCAAGCAACAGAGCCCTTGATAGACTGGCAAAAAAGATTAAAATTTCCTTCCCATGACCAGGTAAAAGTTGAAAATAGCAATTTAGGATTAAGGAAAAATGTTTCTATTACTCTATAATAAAAACAGAAAACAAAGTTTAATTGGTTGTTTTCTACAAAAGAAAAGCCTGAGAGATCAAACACTACTCCCAGTAGTCTGGAAAGAGGGTAAGATGATTTTCTAATCAAAATGCAACTGGAAAAATGTCCTTACATTTTGTGATGTTTGAACAAAGAGGGTACCAACATTCTTCACTCAGATCTCAATTACTTGAGGGTGATATGGAATCCAAAAGAGCAGATCAGTTAAATCCTTAGCTAATAAGAGAATAATTTTAGACAATGCATTTTAGTTGAGTAGCAGATGCTGTGAGAATATTTTAAACTTAGCAAAAGACCTATCTTCTCTGATGTTAAAAAAAAGGCATCTGAGATAAAATTTCAAAACCAGAGAGATTCTCAAATTTTGAGTCAGGAAGTAGACAGATATTTTAGTTGTAAGTTTGAGTCACAGACTTAAATGCCTATTTCAAGTAACTTTGGAAATATTTTAAACTTCCTACTAATCCACTTAGCATAATTAGAAATTATATATTGAAACCAACATATTGTTAATCTTACAATGGTCAGATTAACACCATTTCAAGTGCTACTTAAATTTGGCTATTACTACATGGATATGAGGGTGCAATTTCTTGAGATATTTTTCCTGACTGTGAAGCTCAGTTTGCTAAACTGACTATGAATATCCTAAGAAAATAAAAAGACCAACAGCGCACTAGGCACAGTTGTGTATATGCTAACAGACATCAAAGAGGCAAGCAAGAGAAGTCTTAACTGCAGGTAACTGAGTTCTGGGTCATGACATTTCGGCTTTTTCTCTCCTTTGAAAGTGTGACAGATAAAAATTATCCAGATTTTAAGGAGGACTGGGCTCTTACTGAATTAATTAAGTTTAGTGAACACAACACACACACACATAAACATATGAATTAACTCCTCAGAGGGATACTTATCCGAAGTAAATAACATGAAGTATTAAAAAGAAATGGAAAATGAAATAATCTAGTCTCATACCAAGTGGCCTACTATATTAACTTCATAAATAACTGTTTTGGATAATTTTGTGTTCTAGGTGAGTTTTTGCTATAAGAGTATTCTGCACTTTGGCCTTTCACGTGCATGGCATTCTCTGCTGTGTGTACAGTCATGTCCACAGTTATGCCTGTGTGCAGCCCTAAGTGGCCACGTGATAATGCTTTAGGAGTGTGATCTGTGATGCACAACACATGAACCTGTAATTGCTACCTCCCAGGAAGGGCCCCTTCACTCCAATACAATTGTTACCACTGTGTCAGCTGGCCTGGACTCCACCATGGCAGATGGACATCACTCAGAATGGATGGGGGAGGAGAGGGCTTTCAGCTGATTAAAGCATCTGAAAGCCCTTCGGCCTCTGTGCTCTACCTGCCCCTCCTCCTGCCCCAACACCAAAACTAATTGGATTGACTCCTTTTTTTTTCCCTCTGTTTCACCAAAAGCCCTTACATTGCCCTTTTGTGACACATTTTCTCCTCTGGCTACTTGTGACCTAATCTTTCAATGATTCTACCTTGTTGAAGGAACTGGGGACAGGAAGAGGCTGATCAAGGGGGCTCTGCATATTATTCGGATGGTGACACACCACAGGCTACCATGTAGGTGTTAAAATTTTTTTAAAGCCTGAAAGCATTGCTGCAACAAAAAAATTTTAAATTTCTCAAGTTTAAGAGATGAATTCAGTTACTTCTTGAAGAAGTGGCTTAGTAAGGCACTAACTTTACAGCACAAACTGGAAGTTGTGGTTGTGGGTTCTGGAACCATGCTCCATGGGTTTAAATTCTGGCCCTGCCAGTCACTAGCTGGGTGAGCCCAGGCCAGTGACTCAGTCTTCCTGCACCTCAGTGTCCTCAGCTGCCTACTAGGATTGGGAGAATAAAATGAGTTAATCCATAGAAAGCATTTTGTAATCCATGGAAAGAGTATGTCTGATTTGGTAGACAGCCAGTAAAAGCTAAATGTTTTTGTTACTACAACAAAGCATTTTTATTTACAATCTATACACTAGTTACTTTGAAAATTAATAAAGGCATTATCCCAAAGCAATACATATTAAACAAAAAGGTGAGGAAACTGAAGATAAAAGAGGACAAAAACTCATTAAGAGGATGAGAGAAGTACTGTACATTACCCGGGACAGGAATGTGTGTAACTGCATGATGTAGTATAGACCCCTGACACCTGCAGGGTTATATGGTTCTGTCTAATAAAAGGACATATGCAGATTTTTCTTAAGACACAAAAATTCTAAAGCATTGGATTCTAAGTTATTTATTCCATGGATGCTTAAACTGGGAGAAAGTGAAAAGTGAAAGTGAAGTCGATCAGTTGTGTGTGACTCTTTGTGAGCCCGTGGACTGTAGCCCACCAGGCTCCTCTGTCCATGGGATTCTCCAGGCAAGAATCCTAGAGTGGGTTGCCATTTCCTTCTCCTAAACTGGGAGAAGCAAAGAGCAAATCAATTACTTTAGTTTTAAAAAAGATCAGAAAATGACAAAGTTATGGAGATGGAAGCCAGATCAGTGGGGATGGGGGACTAAACCGGGCAGATGAGGGAAAGCTTTGATGGAGTAGTTCTGTATCTGGACTGCAGAGGTGGTTACACATGTGATGCGACGGCACGGAACTACACATACACACACTGTACTGATGTCAATTGTGATGTTGTGTGACAGTTATGTCAGATGCAGCCATGAATGGAAACTGGATGAAGGGTATAGGGGACCTCTCCTTACTATTTTTGCAACTTACTGTGAATGTATGTCATTTCACCATAAAAAGGTTTTCAAAAATCAGAAATATTTTTCAAATGGGATATTACTTACACTGCCATAAAAATATTATTGCATGGTTGGCTTGAGTTTTTACCTTTTCTCCAAAGAGTTATATTCCTTAAGATAATTTTAAGTACTTGTATGTCCCCTCAGCAGATACTACAAATCTCAGAGATCTTGCCACACCCCTTAATTTCAGAGACCAAAAAATTTAAAATGTTAAAGTTTTTATTACATACTTTCATTTTCCTTCTGTACCCAGGCTCTCATTTTCCTGACCAGTATAGGCAAGCCAATTCTGATCCTCTCAAATTCCTGCTAATCCACAATCAACTGTCTGCCATTATCTCTATCCCTGTAGAAGCAGTTTCAATGCTGAACTGCTTTGATTTATATCAATATATCGGGGTTACCATCTGTAACAAGACGTTATTTATGTACAGTGATGTTCTTTCTCTTTCTTCTTCTAATGCTGAGCATGTGAAATCTCTTAAGTCTCTCAAAAAGGCGAGTATTGAGTCCATCTGATTTATCTGACATTCCAGCTACAAGGATACACATTTCCGTTACACAATAAGATGGGAGCTACTCCAGACTTTTGTAACACTAACCAGAGGGGTGTGTGTGTGTGTGGACTTTCTCATCTCTCAGCTGATTTATAAACCTGGTGGCTGCCTTTTGTTTGCTGCAATCTGCAAGCTGCCTTTACCCTGCTTCCAGCAGGGAGCTGCTCTGACTGCGTGGGGCACAGGCACGCACCTTTCATCTGCACAAAGTCGAGCTGGTGGATGGACTGCAGCAGAGGGCTGTTGTCCAGGCTCAGGTCGAAGTCCGTGGTCATCCTGGGAGTGAGCGTGCCTTTCCCCCACTGATCCTCAGTCAGGTGCACTCTCCTTATGAGGGCATCAGAAATCTATTGAAATAAAGAGCATAGCCTAAGAAATACAACCCCACACTGGGCACTCAAACTGCTCTTTGGCTCTCCTAGAGTGCCCCACCAAGTGCCTTGGGACCCACACCCTCCCTGTTTCTATGCAGGCAGCAAGGAGCTTCTGATGGTGAGAGTAACCTGTGATTTATCATGAAAATCTGAATACTTCTGGGACTCAGAGGGATCACTATTTATAATTAGAAGCTGTTAGTTGCTCTATTATATGATTTAGATACATGATCATGCTATTTATGACTGATCAGTTAGAAGCCAACAACATTCAGTAGTGATATGTTTAGCAATTACTGAAATCCACTAGCACCAACAATCATAGGTTTCTGATATGAGCTATGGGTATCATGTTAAGACCTAAGACCTAATGACTTTTACTAAGTGGTTCAGAGAGGTTGCATATGATCATCTGTAAGATAAGACTTCCTACACATCATCTTCATGCATGATCTGATTCTTTGGTAGAGGACTTTTTCATTTCTTATATTTAGGCCCCCCCCGCCCCATCATTCTTGGCCAGTTTGGTAGAGTGTTAGTTGGAAGGAAGCTACATGTTCCTTAATCAAAGGTCCATTAATCACTGGGATCAAAAGTTAAGTAAAATTTAGCTGACATCACAGCATGTCACTAAAACAACACTAAAGAAATCATGAGACATCCAAACAATGAAAAAATTTCACTCTGTTTGGGAAATCACTGACTTGCCAGAAGGAGGTGTAAACAAGGTAGAAACATGTGTATACTTACATTTCTGACAAAACTGTCCAAGATATTAGTAAAGGGACCCTAATCTTATGCAAGGTAATAAGTTTGCTTTGGAGGAACTTAGAGGGAATTTTGTTTTCATGATCAAATATAAACAAAAACAAATTTAAAAAGCCTTTTTAGTCTTGGAGCCCATGATGGTAGAATCTTCTGAGAAGCCAGTGACGTTCCAAAGGCACCCACATCTACATGGCAACACAAAGGTGGGTTCCATTGTGGAGCGGCCCATACCCAGCTAGGTCTGTTGGGAGTCTGGCCTTGGCATCATAGAGTCAGTCTCATGGAACACTGAGAATCTGAAGCAGAAACTTGTTGACACGTACCTGCAAAAAGCCACTAGGATCATTTTCCTTAATCACCTCCAGGCAGTACTCCATAAGACCCGTGGTCTGGCGCAATTTCACTGTGCAATGAGAGATCTGATCTCGAACCACCTAGGATTGATGAGACAACAGAATGGTCCAAAGTGGCAGAGGGTAGAAAAGAAAGCAAACGAGGACTTTGGAAAACTTCTTCAAACCATGATCCAAGAGCATCATGGACTGGAACTCAATTTATGAGAATATTTTGTGGCAATGTCTGCTGGGAACAATGGCTCTGAAGACGGATTGGATAATGGCTCTTACTTGGAGGGATTTGTAACAACTGCAGCCGTCAGAAAGGCACGCGGTTGTTGAACCTCTGGGAAGCTGGTTACCTTGGTGCCTCAGGGGACATCTCCCACAGGTCTCTGTCGCTCCCCTCTCTGGGAGCTGCTCTAAGTGGGAGGTCATGGGAGGGTCTGTTAAATGACTAAGTGGCCGGAGGTGCAGCTGCATGTCTGTTCTGTGACACAGCCACCCACCATCTTTGCTCGCCCTCTACCTGTCCCTTCTAAAGAGCAGATATCACCGTCTGAACCCAGATCCTCTCTTGTTCTGATTCTCTTTTCCCTGAGTGGGTGGTAGGGTAAGCCTAGAAGTGGTTGCTAAAAGACAGTGAGCTAATGACAGCAAGTATGCCAGACACAGATGGATACAGAATCAAGTTATAATCTACTTAGCATCACTCACTGCCTCATTTGGGAAAGCAGTTTTAAAGGCTATTTGCTCAGCGATGAGTCTGCCTAACCTAGAGAGGTATCTCTCTGAACATGCAGTTTCTGCCTCTGGGAAGTTATCTTTGCCGTGTCAAGTGCATGGCACTCTTTGAAAAATTTCTTTCTTTAGAAATGCTTGTCTTCTGTGTCCCTGCTCAGTGACCCAAATCCTGAAGCAGGTTTTGAAGCATAGAATTGAGCAAGGGCTTTCTAGGAACCTATTACTCACCTTCTGTATTTGTACTATTTTACAAAAGCCTCAAAAAAAAAAAAAAAAAACCACCCCAAATCCCCCCAGCATTCTGCATTTTATGGGTAATAACTAAAAGGGGTTTTAATAATAGTTATTTAAAAACTTTCCCTTATTCCGTTTTGATTATAAATTTATTTTCCATGAAAGATGATTACACCTTGTTTCAAAAACAACAGGAAAATAGGTTTAAAAAAAAGCAAATAGTCTCACTACTCCAATGCAAATTTGTAAAGAATTTTGATGTTTCCTTTTAGTCTTTCTCCCTTGAGCTAGATTTAGTTATAATTGCAATTATAGTATGTGACAATTTCACCTCTTTTCCATTTAATACCATATCAGGGGCATTTTCTGTGTTGCCACCATCAACAAATGTTACTGACTACATAAATACTCTATAGTGGGTTAAATTTATTTAACTTACTTTTTGACAAAGTTCTTTCTAATTTTTTAACAGTTAATTAATTCAATATTGTTGATCTTCTCATAATTATTTTATTGTAATAAAATATATATAACTTAAACCATTTAAACTATTTTTAATTGGACAATTCTGTGGCACTAAATTTCACATTGTTATACAACCATTACCACCAACCATCTCCAAAACTTTCTCTTCTTCCCAAACTGAAGCTCTGGGCTTTTTAAACAATAACTCTACATTCACCCCTCCTCCCAGCCTCTGGCAACCACCATTCTCCTTTGTCTCTGTCAACCTGACTATTCTAGGTACCTCATACACGTGGAATCATATAGGATTTGTCCTTTTGTGACTAGTTTATTTCTTTTATGTAATATCTTCAAGGTTTATCCATGTTGTAGCTTGTGTCAACATTTTCTTCAAGACTGAATAATATTCTATTATATGTATATACTACATTTTGTTTATCCATTCATCTGCTGATGGACATCCGTGTTTCTTCTGCCTTTTGGCTATTCTGAATAAACTTATGAACATAAGAATACAAATATCTGTGTGAGTGTCTGTTTCACTTTTTTCTTTTTTTTTTGGGGGGGGGGTTCATATACCCTGAAGTGGAATTACTGACTTGTATGGTGTTTTTCTATTTTAATTTTTTTTTTTTGAGAAATCACCATACTACTTTCCACAGGAGCTGTATCATTTACATTCTTACCAACAATGCACAAGGATTCCAATTGCTTTACATTCTTACCAACACTTATCATTGTCTGCTTTTTTTTTCAAATAGTAGCCATTCCCTCATGGCTCAGTTGGTAAAGAATCTACCTGCAGTGCAGGAGACCCTGGTTTGATTCCTGGGTTGGGAAGATCTGCTAGAGAAGGGATAGGCTACCCACTCCAGTATTCTTGGGCTTCCCTTGTGGCTCAGCTGGTAAAGAATCCACCTGCAATGTGGAAGACCTGGGTTCGATCCCTGGGTTGGAAGATCCCCTGGAGAAGGGAAAGGCTACCCACTCCAGTATTCTGGCCTACAGAATTCCATGGGGTCGCAGAGAGTCAGATACAACTGAGCGACTTTCCCTTTTACTTTCTTTCACATCCTAGTGGGTGTGAAGTGGTATTTGTGGTTTTGATTTGCATTTCCCTAATGACTCATAGGGCTTCCCTGGTGGCTCAAATGGTAAAGAAGCTGCCTGCAATGTGGGAGAACTGGGTTTGATCCCTGGGTTGGGAAGATCTCCTGGAGAGGGCATGGGAACCCACTCCAGTATTCTTGCCTGGAGAATCTGCATGGACAGAGGAGCCTGGCGGGCTGCAGTCCAGGGGGTTGCAAAGAGTCGGATATGACTGAGCGACTAAGCACAGCACAATGACTCATAATCTTGAGCATCTTTTCATGTGCTTATTGTGTACCTTCTTTGGCAAAAAGTCTGTTCAAGTCATTTGTCCATTTTGAAACTGGGTTGTTTGTTTTTGTTGTCTTTTGACAACAAAAATCTGCAAGTTTTCATGAAGTCCAATTTGTCTACTTTTTCTTTTGTTGCCTATGTCTTTGATGCCATATCCAAGAAATCATTGCCAAATCCAGTGTCATGAAGCATTTGCCCTATGTTTTCATCTAAGAGTTTTATAGTTCCAGTTCTTACTTTTCAGTATTTGATTCACTTCGGGTTAATTTTTGTACATGGCTTTCGGTAACTGTCCAGGTTCATTCTTTTGTATGAAGATAGTTTCCCACCATCATTTGTTACTAAAACTTCCTTTTCCCCATTGCATGGTCTTGGAAGCTTTGTCAAAAATCACTTGACCATAAATGTGAGAATTTACTTCTGGGCTTTATTTGATTTCCAGTGGTCTTCTGCCTGTCTTTATGCTGCTGCTGCTGCTGCTAAGTCGCTTCAGTCGTGTCCAACTCTGTGCAACCCCATAGACAGAAGCCCACCAGGCTCCCCCGTCCCTGGGATTCTCCAGGCAAGAACACTGGAGTGGGTTGCCATTTCCTTCTCCAATGGATGAAAGTGAAAAGTGAAAGAGAAGTTGCTCAGTCGTGTCCGACTCTTAGTGACCCCATGGACTGCAGCCTACCAGGCTCCTCCGTCCGTGGGATTTTCCAGGCAAGAGTACTGGAGTGGGGTGCCATTGCCTTCTCCGTATCTTTATGCTAGTACTGTATTTTGTAGCTTTGTAGTGCATTCTGTAATCAGGAAGTGTGAGAATTCCAATTCTGCCCTTCTTTTCAAGCTTGTCTTGCCTATTTGGAGTCTCCTAATATTTTGACAGATGATTTTTTATTGCTTTTTAAAATAAAAAATAAAATGTAGGATTTAAAATCTCTTTATTGGAATTGGTGAAAGAAACCAACTTTGATGTGAAGATTGTTTTGTGATTTTGATTGGGGAGAAAGATCACTTTTAAATTCACTGGTTGATTTATTTTCTCCTAACATCTAGTATGTTTCTGTCAAACTAACACCACTGTTGGTCTGGGCTCAAGTGATGCAAATTATTATATTATATTATATTCTCATTTTATTATTTTACTTTAAAATCAGGAGGTAAAAAAAAGGTTACGTTTCTGCTTCTTGGGGAAAAAGAAAACACGCATAAGTTAAGCACTTAAAAAAATGCAATGCAGGGGACCCACAGCTATTATACTACTCATCTCTGCTATATGACGCTTGACTAAATTGTTCCCAGAAAGTGTTTTTACATTTCAGCAGCAAGTGCATCAATGCTGCTAGGTAGCAGAAACCTCAGCAGTCACCTTTCACTGTCCCAATGGCATTTGCCCTAGGACTATATAGAAGTGACTGGTACTAAAATTCCGAATAACAAGCACAGGCTGGATCTGAGTACTACAACCCAAAGTAAGCCTCCTTTTGAGGCAAAAAAGACTGAACTGTGTTTACTTGCCAGAACATTCAGCTCAATGATAATTTTATGACCAAAATGTGCTGAAATAAATATGTTACTCAGGCCTCATAAAATTCTATGTCTGCCTCTATAAATTTCCTTCTCAAGCAAGGTTTATTTGGTGCCAAAGGAGCTGTGGGAGTGTTGGGGGCGCTGATTACTCTTAAGAAGCTTCATTGTTGTGCTGCCAAAGAGTCTGTGAGTTTCAGGGGTGTTTGCTGTTGGCTCCTGTATTCCATGGTTCAAGCTTCTTGGAAGGACTCAATATCCTGCTTGGCTCGCAACTCTCACTGTTGCTACAGTGGATGCTGGTCCATTTTTAAAACATTTTAATAAACCATTTTGCTATGATCCCAGTAACCTGTGATAAAATTCACTGTTAAAAATGAATCAGTGGGGTTCCCAGAAGTAGCATTTTTGGGTGTTTTATAATTAACTTTTAGTTTCTCAATTAATCTAGCAAGATTTCCCATATTATGGAAATCAGCCAGATAATTAAATCTTTTAAGAGTTTAAATATTTTATTCTGTTAGTGTCTTCATTCAGCTTTCTTACTTGCTACCTTCTTCACTCTGTGTTATTTCTACTTCTTATTAGTACTATTTACTTCTACATTATATATTTTTTAATGACAAACAATTCACAGGAAGTCAGGCCATGTCACTTTTTCTTTGAGTTCTATATTTCTTTGCAGTGGCTCTGATGCTCTGGAGAAACCCTTGGCACCATGTTTTCAGCTGGCTGGGTTTAAGGAGTTTCTAAGGAAATATACATGTTGCAGGAGTGAATAGGAACTAGGAAATAATCTTCCAGTCTTCATATGTATTAAGGCCTAAACCAGCTCTTAGAGGACAATGAATTAATCTGTGGTCCACAGTTTCAGAGAAGGCCTTCAAAATTTTATCAGCAGTCACCATCTGTTTTGGATGGCAAATCCTATTGATCACTTGAAGAGTTTTATTTTAAGTGGCAAATTTATAAAGGTCATTTTTTGGGGGTCAGGATACGATACTGTACCTATTTGGAAAAGGAGAATTTGAGAACAGACTGTATGTCTCTTTGAATGCTTAGACTTTTTAGTAGCAGAGAGCAACCCATGACAGCTTATATAGTACAAATGTGAAATTTTGTTCAGTCTATCTACAACTGTATTTTCCACTGCATCTTGAATAGGCCAGTCTCCCATCACTCAGCTCAGGTGATACAAAGAGCTGCTAGAACTGAGATTAATTAAGGGGAATTTCATTATTTTATCCAAATTTCATCTCTCCATCTTACATGTGGCTCTTTAAAATTTTTTCTTAAATCTTCTTTTTAATAAATACTTTTCTTATAGTATTTTCTCTCATCATGGGGTCTGGAGAGAGATCACTGATGAATTTTTAGTCTAAGTAAATACTAACATTCTTTCAATATTTCAAGACATTCTTTCTTAATATATATTTCCATCACTGTTTAAAATGATGTCCTCTAAGTATAATGCAATTCTTTTTTGTTTTTCTAAGATATAAGTACTTTCAAGAAACAAATTTGAAGAATTTATTCTACACAGGTCCCTTTGGTCAGTGGAGATAGTTTTTTCTATATGTTCCATAATGTCCTGTAGCAAGATGACTGACTGATGGTTGGAATTGACTCACTGGTGATTTTTGGTGAAGTGCTTTGACCAATAGATTCATCTAGTAAAATAAATAATTCTCTTGATTTCCCGTTAGAGTAAAATATTATCTCCTATATTATCATTACTTTCATTGAAACTTAGGGACACCTAAATTAATGAAGAACATTTTAAATTTCTTACATGCCACCATTCTCCCACATGGCTTATGGAAATACAGCAAACATTTCCCCCATTCTCTTGATACTGTCTTCTATAGTAGCAGTATTAATTTAACCACCTCGGCGACTAGTCATTTCAAAGACAAATCTGATGCTTTGAGTTTTAATCCATAAAAGGATCATTTAGGCCTATTAAGTAAATAAAACGCATATCTGTTTTTCAGAAGGCTTGAGATTTTAACAGTAAAACTGAATTTTCTGTCTCAGAAGTGTGAATGACGATAATCTCATCAATAAGCATTGAGTGGAATATCCAAAGCATGCTCTTAGTATATAGAAAACTGTATCCTTGTACAGAGAAGTTAATGAAGAAAGAAATACAAGCCATTTGGAGAGAGAAGCATCCTGATGTGGCCCCACCCACACAGGAGAACATTCATCATTTACAGCGTTCCACAATAAAAGTGTTGCATCCAGTATGGTGGTGTTTTATAGGATGTGAGAAATGGTGAATTAGTCTATCATCTTTGAAGAAAGCTTTAAGTGCCTTCTGGAGCTGAGTGTGCATTCATGTATGGACTCAGGCAAAGGACATTAAAGAAGTTCTGTGACTGCCCTTCCCTGTCATTGCTAGAGCGGGTCGAGGGTGTTCACAGGCCTGTCCCCTGACTGTGGCGAGCTCCAGGTGCACGTGGTGGCATCCTGGTGATGCCACGGGCAACTCGGGCAATCCGCTTCTTACAGGCCCTCTGGGGCTTTTGCTTCTATACGTGGGGAGAGGACCATGGAATTTGCCAAATAAATTCCCAATTAATGATAGGCTTGCCATCAATAATAACTGTGGTTAAATTATTAGAGTTGGCCCCCCAAAAACTTCTGCTGAGGGCAGTCAAAAATGTTAAGTGTTCCAGTATGCCTAAATGTTTTCAAAGTCTTCACTGTAATGAACTAATGGAACGTCTTGCCAGTAGTTTTATTGTAATCGAGTGGACTTTTTAGTTTGTTGCTTTTCTTTCTAGTAATGACTATAACAGTCAAATCCTACCTGTTATTTTTAAATTCTTTGTGAGCTTGGGCAGACCTTTCCTTCCTTCCTACCTCTCTTCCTCCTGCCTCCCTCCCTTCTTCCATTCCTTCCTTCCTCTTCCTCTCTCTTTCTCTAAACCTGATCAAAGGATTATGAAGCATTGACAAAAAGGCTAAAGTAAGCCGATAATATCCCTAGTGTAAATTTGTACTCTTAATAATATGCCCATATAATTCATTCTTTTTTTTTTGCTAACATAATGGGAACAAACAGCCAATACATGGTAAATAATAATGAAGATAATAATGACAATCATGATAATGAGTCTAACAAAACCCAATTGGATTCAAAATCAAGCATTCTATAGACAATTACAATTGGGACATGGAGGCCCTCTATAAAAGTGGAAGCTCTAATAAACAGTAAGTTTTATCATTTTTATCATTATCCCTTAGCATTCTCACCGAGTAATGTCATTGGTATGTTAACTCACCAACCACACATGGAAATTAAAGATTAGATTTTTTCAGAGTGTATTTGAATAACTATAACTATTTTTTTTTTTTTCTTTAAGAGGATCTAGACTTGCAAGGGGATCAAGAAGACATCCATCACTTGGTACTATTCAACACACAAATTCATTCTAAAATATTGGAGAAAGAACACCTGTAAGATGATTGTGGAGTTATTTCAAATCTGAATGTTACATAAATAAAAACAATTCTCAGATATTTCTTTGGGCTTATCAAAAGAAAAATGACATTTGTAAAGTTCCTGAAAAGAGCACAGATCTCTAACGGCACTTTTAAAATGTTGACACAAATTTCCTGTGAGGGTCACAGACAATGAGGATATTTTAAAGCCTTATTTAGCCAAGGAAGACCTGGGAAGGATGTTGACACAACACACACAGTTCAGACATGAAACCTAGGGGCCCAGCTGCCTCTTCTGGTAGAGGGAATATTGTCCAAGGCATTAAATGTGAGTTAGTAATAGTTTTTGTAAGCTCAAAAAGCATTTTTTCCCTCCAGTAGTTTTCTGACATTTGATTAATTTATCACATCCTGAAAATTTAGGTATTTGCCTCCCAGTGTTTTTTCAAACCACAGAATAGTATTACTGTAATTTAGACAGTGTTCCTAATATAAAGTCACACCTGTATATGCCTCAAAGTCTTGTTTTTAGCTTTTAAAAATAGCCCACCAAACTTAGTGCACTATTTTGTGTGGTGATGAATTATACTCAAGTCACCATTCCTAGGTTCAGAGATAATTAATCACACTAGGTTAATTCTGCAATAGGAACTCTGATATTATGGAAAATACCAGGAGTACTTACTTCCTCAGTGTTCTGAGTAAGACTATATTTCCAGTCTGATTGCCATTCGTGTCCAACTCTTTGTGACCCCATGGACTGCAGCACATCAGGTTTCCCTGTCCTTCACTATCTCCCGGAATTTGTTCAGGCTTATGTCTACTGAGCTGATGATGCCATACAGCCATCTCATCCTCTGTCGCCAACTTCTCCTCTCGCCCTTAGTCTTTCCCAGTGTCGGGGTCTTTTCTGGGAAAGCTATCCAGTGATAACCACAACAATAAAGCTCACATTTTGAGTACTGTGCTTTAGGGTCTTTACAATGCCCTAGGCAGTGTGGACCACGTCTAGGCCTATTTTCCACACAGGTGAAAGAAATGGAACTGTAGATGTGTCCATGGTGAGAGACCTAGTAAGTGATGCAGTGTGTCTTCACACCCCGTTCTCTTATGACCCAGAATCTGGGCTCCTCACCGCTCGGCTCCATCTTGCCTCAGAACCAGAACTGCTCCATCTGCTCAAGCAATCGGTTCTTTCAGAGAGGAGCCTGAGTGGATTATAAAGACTGTCTTTATGCACATGGCTTTCCAGTTCCCCTAGCCTTTTGGATGGCTCAAGAAGAAAAAGTTGCCAGAAAACACACACACAACTCTCCTCTTTGTCAGCCAAAAGCAGGCCCCCAGAGAACTCTGCCAAAGGGAAGCGGAAGACCATAAGATTACCCCCTCCGGACTGTGAGTGATGGGCTAGCCAACAAAGACAGAAAGAAGTACTGTGCTTGGCAAGTGATGTCTATAAAAGGCCAGTCTTTTCTCACAAATCTGAGTAGCAACTGAAGTGACAAGAAAGGGAAGAGGCAGGAGGAGAAAAGCAGAGGGAGGGAGACATGGAGGCTGGCATCAGCAGTCACGGTGACGGCCGCACTGCCTGTTTTTAGAAGCAGTGACAGACACAATCAGCTGAAAACAGCAGAGAAACAAATCACAGAAGGCAGAAGACAGAACAGCTTTGCTGCCGTGGGAGACAACCAGCCACCTGTCTCTGGTTTCTGTCGCCCTTTGGGATCTAGGGCAGGGAACGCCACCCCAGGCAGGGTGGAATGAGGGCAGGCAGCTGCCTCTCTCAGAGGTCCCTGACCATGCAGGCCACCAGCACCAATGGACCGACACGGGCCGTGGGGTCCCCTCAATGCGTTACAGCTGTCCCTGAATCATCTCCACCTGCATCCATGGCACAGCCTAGGCTGGTGGCTTTCATGTCCCTCAGCACTTTCTGATTCGGATAAATGATGTTTCCTCAGTCCTGGCTCCCCGCATCTATCCAGATTGCTACCCTTACATCTCTCCCGTAGAAAAAACCAGGAGTCACCACTATAGTCACCCTAGGACTTAATACAAACTGTTAACCATGTTCTGTTTAAAGATGTCAGGGAAGCATCTGCCGTGCTTCACAAAAGAGATGCCCTTTAAGGAAAAAGTTAAAACTTTATGGCGACACATTAAAACGGCTGGTCCACTATCAGAGGAAAAATCCCAGCTGTCCAGCTCATTACCCATAGACAGCTGTGAGTTTACTTTAGATACTCTTTGTGGTTCAAATGACATTTTAAGTTCCTCTATAACAATAAAGGTTCTGGGTTTCTGAAGGGTGCTAAAATGAAGGGCTGTAGTGATCATCTTTTTAGTAAGGTCAGAGCAGGTGATGGAAACAGAAAGCATCCATCGGTCCCTATGACTAACTGCATAGAGCAAGACTAGGGTGCACTGTGCTGACCACCCTCTTCTCCCCTCATAGCCTGGCCACTTCCCACAGGCAAGAATGCATACCACCATCAACGCATGTCTCCCAAAGTTTGGGCTCCTCCAATGCCTGCTTTTTCATGAGGCTCTCTGTGACCCCTTCAGCTGGAAGTAACTTCGCCCTTCTCACAGCTCTAATGACATGGGCAACCTTCTCCCGGAACCTTGCTCTCTACCTGTGCTGGAGTCATTTGTGGGTGTGACTGATCTCATCCACAGGACTGGAAGCCCCTGACTCTGAGTCACCTTCGTGTCCTTCTTCCCCTGCCCCTGAGCCCAGCACTCGGCTCCAAGCAGGTGTGCATTAGGTAGGTGCTGGCTGACTGGGGACAGGACTAGGCATGTCCCCACATGCCTTCTCTCTGCACTGTACTACCAGCTGTAGGGTGCCACGGTCCAGAGTCTGGACTCTGAAGCCAGGTTAGCAGGACAGGAATTCTGGATCCCAGGACCAGTTCTCAATAGCATGGTGCCATGGTTTCCTCATCTCTAGAGTGTTAATAGCAGTAATAATGACCTCCCAGAGTTGTCCTGAGGAACAGAGGAGTTGATCCCTATAACATAGCTTGTATAGTGTTGCTGCAAAGCAAGTGTCCCCAAATGTTAGCTCTTACTGCTATGAAAGCCAGGGCTTGGTCACCAAGGATGCTCATTCTGTGTTGCTACCCGGTTAACCACAGAGTCAGAGTCCACAGTACTTCTAGATTTTCATTTGGATAAAAAATGGTGACTTCAGAAGAATTTTTCATTCAAGCCTCATCTGACTATCTTAGATGAATAGGCTTATGGCTTTAAATCCATCTCCCAGGTTGTTACAGCTAAATGTACAAGATTAACATCCACATAGCACAATCTTCAGAAAATGTTTTTTCTGAAGTATCTTTAATACTGCCTTACTTATCTCTCTCACATTTTAGGAATGACTATGTATGTTACCATGAAACACAATCCCATGGTCCTTTATAGAAATCAAAAGAAAATAACTTGATCATAGACACTAAGGGACAGGAGCCTGGAAACTGATAAGCTAGAGAAAGTCATCCAAGTAAAACTTGGCCTCATTCAGTACTTTATGAGACAAGTACCACACAGGTCATTGGTAGGGGCGGGGAGGCTCCTGAGGAAAGCCCGGTGCTTCCTCCATTACCTGAAGTTCAGCGTGAAGCCTCCACGGGGCTGGGGTTGGTGTGATGACCCGTGGGGGCTGGTGTTCACTCTAAGACAAACCTGAGAGGGTCTTCCAGTTTGATTCACTGCCAGGAAACAGTGACTGCCTCCCTGGAAGGAGCAGTAAGATCCCTAGCCTGGTTCACTGTTCAAGCCCACGAACTAAGTAAGGCTCTCTCAATGTTCACTCCCTGGGCACTTTTCTTTCCTAACTTCTGGTTTAGATTCCAACTTCAAGACATGCAGTTTTCCTTAACAAAGAATCTGCTGAGCCTCTCCATGATGCAACTGCTCTGCTTTGTCACATCAGGAACACTCAAAGGGACATGGCCCCAATACAGCACCAGCGAGGTCAGGCGGGCCAACATGGCCCCAATACAGTACCAGTGAGGTCAGGCTGGCCAACGATTCAGCACCAGCGAGGTCAGGCTGGACAAATTCACTGTAGGGCTCAGCCCTCATGAGTCCATTCTGGCTTGGACCCCACAGTCACAGCTCAGCCTCCATGCCACAGGCAAATTCAGAGTGACAGGTAGGTAAGTCACAAAGGCAGTGGAGAAAGGTTTCTATTCCAGCCACATTGCCCTGGCTTTGGGGAAGGGAAGAAGCCTGTATGTGGATCCAAATGTGTATTGAGGAACTGCAGGTGAAGAGCAGCAGAGGAGGGAATCTAAAGAAGGAAACTAGTGTTGGGGTTTCCCTTGCCTTTGGATAGAACTGTTAAGCTTCCTTGGGGAAATGTTTCTCTTTGCATGCTGCCTGGCTCCCCATCTTCACAGTGGAGTTCTCTGGGTCCTGAGTCTTGGGGCATGGTGGGCACAGATTAACGATGGGGACTCCACTGCTCAGGACTCAGCATTGCCATTTGCCGCACATCTTGGCGAGGTCTCACGCCCCAGATAGCAACTGGTTTGTTGCCTTCTTTCTAGTAACCATGAACTGGGCACTGGCCCAGTCACCAAGTTTTAGCCCCAAATCTTATAATGTCTGTTCTGTTAGTTTTTCATTTTGAACCTCTCCCTTGGTTCTCCTACTGGAATCCCACACTTTTAGAAACGGGACCTCCTCTTTTTCTCCAGGGACTAAAGCCTGTTCCAAGCCTGCTGGGGATATCTGCTACTTCCTGGGCTGCTCACCAGCCACCAGCTCCTCCAAGGCTGTGTCCTAGTTGTAGAGCATTGAAGCTCCCTGACGCTGGTTGTCTGACCCCTGCAGAGAACCTATGGTCGGACCTCACTTCTGCCTCCACCCCAACCACAGGCCAACACGGCACACTACCCACCCACCACCCACTGGCAGCCACCCTGAGGCTTGCTGGGCATGCATGTGCTCCTGCTGGCTACTTCTTGCTTCCTTCTGCTGGGTGCTGCCCATCTATGTCTATCCAGTACGTTTTCATGTGTGGTTGCCCTGCTCCAAGAGGGCAATAGATGGGGAAGCAGATGTCTCCGGGAGGACCAGTCCTCCTGCCAATAGGACCCCAGACCTGTGATCAATTGATTGACTGCGTGATGACCAAAGTCTATACAGCTGCTTCAGTTACATAGTTTGCTTCAGAAGTTAAGACAAACCTTGTTTGTTTTCTGAAAAGTACAGATTCCATTTCCCAATTCAAAAATACATTTGCCTCTGAATCATCATTCTGGTCATTCTGTTTAAAATTTCAACCCCCATCCCTAGAATTCTCTATCCATTTCACCTTATTTTTTCTTAGCATGTTTTATGAACATACTGGATGTTTTATTTACTTATCTTGCCTTCTGCTTATTCCTTCTAGTAGAATATAAGCCCCACGAGAGCAGGGATTCTGATTTATTTATTATCTTTGTACCCAGAGCAATTTCTGGCCTAGAAAAGTCACTCAGTGAGTATCAGTGATGTAAAGAAAGGAGTGAGTGGTGAATGAATGGGCATGCCTGCTCCTCACTGGCCACCCAAGGCTGTGGGCGTTCACCTGTCCGTCATACCCGGGAAGCCTGGCCTTCCGCCCCCCATAGGGTGCAGCGCTCACCTTTAGCTTGTGCTCGTGCTCCTTGTTGACACGGGCAAGCAGCTGGGCTTTCCTCCTGTTGAGGGCATCAATGAGGGCATCACATTGCGCCACCAGGCAGGCCTCGAACTCCACACTGTTCTCCTGTGTGAGAGAGCATAGTGTTCAGCGGTGAACTGACCTGGTGCCTTGGGCTGCCAGAGACAGCAGAGCCCCAGTCCATCTGTGGGGGGAGGTCCCTGCTGAAGGGAAGGAAGAGGAGCCCTGCCCAGTGTGCACACATGCATTTTATAAATAGCAAAATAAATTTTATTCTGCAGGGGTAGTGTTTCACTTTAGATTCAAAGAGGTAAATGTTACTTAATACATTTGTTTTTGTCAAGAGGAAGTCATCTCTGCAATTTGAATTATATCAAGTAAGATAAAGTTTTAGTTTGTAGAATTGAACATGAGTTGTTTTGAGGGCTGGCATATGACCAGTTGTGCATGGTGGAAGGTGGCATTCAGAAAGGCTGGTTGCCTGAGGGAGTCAGGTATTGTTGAGGCATGAGAGTAGAAAAATCATTGAATTTAGAGGTAGAAAGAAGAAAGCAGATGGCAATGGTCTTTAATATTAAACAATAATCCAATGACAATAGAAGTTTAGATGAATAGTCATGGGCAAAACACTTGCTCTTTTCATTAAAAAAGCAAGTAATGAGTGCAGGTGGGCAGTGAAGAATCCCTGGTATATGTAACAGGCATCAGCCTGCTGTGAAAGTCAGCTTGTGGGGGAACAGTAACCATGCTCTAAATGGATCATAACTTTCCCATGATATTTAAATTGAATGCTGGATCTAAATTTTTTTTACGCGTGTGTGTAGTCGCTCAGTCATGTCCGACAGAGAGACCCTTTGGACTGAAGCCTGCCAGACTCCTCTGTCCATGGGATTTTTCAGGCAAGAATACTGGAGTGGGTTTCCATTTGCTTCCTCCAGGGGATCTTCTGGACCCAGGAATAGAACCCAGTCTCCTGTGTCTCCTGTATTGCAGGCAGGTTCTTTATCCATTGAACCATGCTATAGACATTTTTAAAAGCAATTCTTTCATTAAATCATAAGCATTCATTAGAGGTAATCCTTTCAATAAGTTATATACGTAGCTTTGATTCTCAAACCATAATCTGGAAAACAATTGTTATTTACAGCCAATGAGAGCTAAATACTTGTTACATGTACAGTGATAGCATTGAAAAAATAGTACTCAACTGAGTAAGCTGTAAAATTTGGGGGGTTAGAAATGAAGGAACAGCTTAGCCTATCAAATTTAAATTAATTCTCAGTCATCCAGAACTGTGTCTCCTAATATAAAGATCAGTAGTTAGGTATTAGGTCACTGTTCCAAATGCAAGGTCTTCTTTGTATAAGGCATGCATTTACAATTGCTTGAGCAATGACATCTACAAATATTAAATTTTTGCTTCGATAGTAATTTGCTTTCGAGTTCTCACAGAAGAGCCCTGGAAGTCATCACTGCAGAGCTATGTACCAAGCAGGTTATTATTGGTAGGGAGGGGGAAGCTTTTTCAGTAAAGGCTCTGATAGAGTAAAAGAAAGCTCTGTTCTGGTGAAGAGGTGACGTGCAGGGGTGAGCCTGGGGCTGCACACTTTATGCCAGGAGGAGCAGAGAAGGGACCAATTGATAAACTTGGTTGTTTGGGAAAGCAGAAGGAAATGTACAACTCTTAGGTTGTTAGGGACTCAAAAGTTTTAACAGGGGCCTGTATGTCAACAAAGGAAAAAAAAAAAAATCAGTGTGAGGTGCTCTAGAAGGCTGGCTTACATTTAAAAAGCCATTTCTGCCTTGACATGGGTTAGATATTAACTCAGAAAGTCAATCTACTGGAGGCCAGCACTCAGATTATTTCTGTGAGGCAAACTTGAAAATATAAGAACATTAAACAGTGTAGAAGGTCATTATTTTAGCATTTCACACAATTTAATGGTTTCTCCCTTTCAGCTCTAATAGGAAGTTCACAGGTTCTCAAATGCCAAGTGATTTGTTGGTTACTGTGTCCACATAAAGCAATCTGAAATTATAGTTACCATGGGATCATGGTTGAAAAATATTTAAGTATCTAGGTAGAGAAGAAGCATTATTATAGGATAGGAAGGAAGGAAAGAAAGAGGTAAAAGAGAGAAAATGTGACCTGTTTGTTACTATTAGAGAAGATATAATTTTTGCAAGGTGCTTTGGGAACACACAGATTTAGAAAATTCAACAATAATGACTGAATTCACAAAGAAACAGATGTCTTTCTGAATGCATGGCAGCAGACAATCAGGAGCTCAGTGTGGAAGATGGGAACCTGTTGGAAACTGGGGTTATGTCCTTGGCTTGTTGGGGAAATGTAATCATCTTGAGAAGGGGTATATTTGAAGTTGGTCTGTATGTGTATTTGCATGTATTAGAATAGAAAGAGCAGGAAAAAAATATGTAGGAAATTTCCTAGGAAACATAAAAGATAAGACACGGAAACAGTCCCCCCAGCCCCCCACTGCCCCAGGTACACAGTTACATCTTAGCACATGGGCTTTGCTTTCTGCCTTGGTTGCTGCCAATACCTGGATCTGCTGGACCATGTTGCGCAGCTGTACCAGGAACTCCTTGGCTTCCTTGGCCCTGTCTGACAGCCCGTTCAGCGCCTGGGAGAGCTGGCTCTGCAGAGACAAAGAAGGAAACCATAGAGCGCTCATCACAGGAGGCAGCCACACAGGGTGGTTTTCATCCAAGAGCCCTCAACATTTCAGATTCCTCTTGTCTCAGCTGGACCACTGAGCCAACACCTGTAACCTGAAGATTCTGGTAATAACAGCATCCCTACTCCTTCCAGAAGCCCCTGAGGAGTGTTTCCTCTGAGGCAGTGAAAACTTCTGGCCGCTGTACTCAAAGGCCCTTACCAGCTGATATCTGCCTAGAAGTCCCTCATCTTATTAATTACTTAATTAATTCAATAATAGTTTATTTAACTTTAAATTAAAAAAAATAGTGATTCAGGTGATCTGATACTTATCAACACTATTTAGCCCAAAGTGCTACTGGGATGAGAGCAGAAAGAATGAAGAGTTAACAGGATGAGGGAAGAAAGGGTGAGAGCACCTGTGATGCCCAGGGTCACTTATATGTAATGGTGAATACAAAGGGCAAGACGAGGCTCCTTCTCATCAACCTTCTCCCAGGCACATCTTCCTTCTCTCAAGCACAGCCCACCCCAGCTCCTCTCCACACTAGCCTCCTAAAGCAAGGTGTACTTTCTTCCTTTCCACACCCCACAGGGGACCCACAACTGCTTGATGAGATCTAAGTGGAAGTTGGCTGGAGGCTGGAGGGCTGAGAAAGCTTCAGCTTTTCTGCTAACATGGGACCAGTGTGGCTGGTGCAGCCTCTTCCCTTTTGCTCCCAACTTAATGGCAGATGCTCTGGGACTCTCAAGAAGCAAAGATCAACATGGGAAGGGAGGATGATGAAAGGAGACAGTGCCAGGTTCCATCAGCATCTTTTAGCATCTGAACCAACACTTGAAGTCTCGTACCACAAGGCCTCTTGTTATGTGGGGGGAAAGTTACCTCCTACAATTTAATCCTTATACAGGAGCTCACCATTACTTGCAGTCATTACCACTGTCAGTTCAGTTCAATTCAGTCACTCAGTCGTGTCCGACTCTTTGCGACCCCATGAACTGCAGCACACCAGGCCTCCCTGTCTATCACCAACTCCCAGAGTTCACCCAAACCCATGTCCATTGAGTCGGTGATGCCATCCAGCCATCTCATCCTCTGTTGTCCCCTTCTCCTCCTGCCCTCAATCTTTCCCAGCATGAGGGTCTTTTCAAATGAGTCAGCTCTTCACATCAGGTGGCCAAAGTATTGGAGTTTCAGCTTCAACATCAGTCCTTCCAATGAACACCCAGGACTGATCTCCCTTAGGATGGACTGGTTGGATCTCCTTGCAGTCCAAGGGACTCTCAAGAGTCTTCCCCAACACCACAGTTCAAAAGCATCAATTCTTCGGCACTCAGCTTTCTTTATAATCCAACTCTCACATCCATACATGACCACTGGAAAAACCATAGCCTTGACTAGATGGACCTTTGTTGGCAAAGTAATGTCTCTGCTTTTTTATATGCTATCTAGGTTGGTCATAACTTTCCTTCCACGGAGTAAGCGTCTTTTAATTTCATGGATGCAATCACCATCTGCAGTGATTTTGGAGCCCAGAAAAATAAAGTCAGCCACTGTTTCCACTGTTTCCCCATCTATCTGCCATGAAGTGATGGGACCGGATGCCATGATCTTAGTTTTCTGAATGTTGAGCTTTAAGCAAACTTCTTCACTCTCCTCTCACTTTCATCAAGAGGCTCTTTAGTTCTTCTTTACTTTCTGCCGTAAGGGGGGTGTCATTTGCATATCTGAGGTTATTGATATTTCTCCTGGCAATCTTGATTCCAGCTTGTGCTTCCTCCAGCCCAGCATTTCTCATGATGTACTCTGCATATAAGTTAAATAAGCAGGGTGACAATATACAGCCTTGACATACTCCATTTCCTATTTGGAACCAGTCTGTTGGTCCATGTCCAGTTCTAACTGTTTCCTCCTGACCTGCATACAGGTTTCTCAAGAGGTGGGTCAGGTGGTCTAGTATTCCCATCTCTTTCAGAATTTTCCACAGTTTATTGTGATCCACACAGTCAAAGGCTTTGGCATAGTCAATAAAGCAGAAATAGATGTTTTTCTGGAACTCTCTGGCTTTTTCGATAATTCATCGGATGTTGGCAATTTGATCTCTGGTTCCTCTGCCTTTTCTAAAACCAGCTTGAATGTCTGGAAGTTCACGGTTCACATATTGCTGAAGCCTGGCTTGGAGAATTTTAAGCATTATTTTACTAGCGTGTGAGATGAGTGTTATTGTGCGGTAGTTTGAGCATTCTTTGGCATTTCCTTTCTTTGGGATTGGGATGAAAACTGACCTTTTCCAGTCCTGTGGCCACTGTTGAGTTTTCCAAATTTACTGGCATATTGAATGCAGTACTTTCACAGCATCATCTTTCAGGATTTGAAATAGCTCAACTGGAATTCCACCACCTCCACTAGCTTTGTTCGTAGTGATGCTTCCTTAGGCCAACTTGACTTCACATTCCAGGATGTCTGGTTCTAGGTGAGTGATCACACCATCATGATTATCTGGGTTGTGAAGATCTTTTTTGTACAGTTCTTCTGTGTATTCTTGCCACCTCTTCTTACCTGATACAAAATTCCTCCCCCAGCAGCTGGGGAAACATCCCTCCTGGAAATTACAAACTCCTTTCCCCACATCACCTTCTTTGAAAACTAATGCCTTTTCTCCTTCTTGCTAACACAATGCATTATCCACTCATCTTTTTAGTAAAAGGGTAGAATCTTAAAATTGTATTTCTTGGTCACATGGAGGTTTTTTGCTTATATATGCATGACTAAATAGGAAGTCAGGCACTAACTCTCTTTAAAAATGTGCATGCTGCATGCCACTGTGGGGTGGGAGAGCACAGGCTTCAGAAGGGTTCAGATACTGTCCTTTCCTAAGCATGACCTTGAGAAAGTGACCACTGTCAGAGTTACTCCAATGGAAAAAGTGGGAAAAATAATGTTTAGTGGTTGGATTATTGTGAGGGCTGAGTACATTCATCAATGCGATGGCTCCTGCTAATAAAGAATCATGGTAAGGGAAACCACTCCAAACTTATAAATGGTGCCAGTGACTGGCTGTTCATATCTCACACATAGCTCTACCTCATCCATAAATAAGAATACTATAGTTCTTGGTGCTGTGGGCATTGCCTGAGGTACTGTATATAAGCCCAGAACCCTGCTGGCACATGGTGTGTGTGTAATAAATGTTGGCTGTTATTAACTCTTATTCATCTGTTCCTTCCTGCCCATAACCCTCCGTGGACGGATTAGGGTGGGATTTGCAGGGCAGATTCCTGGAACAGGATCTGTTGGAGGATACCCTTCATTGCTTGCATTTTGGTTGAGGTACTCAGACTCTGGGAGTCTAAACCAAGACAGCCTAGGAAGAAAAGGAACAAAGTGAGCTTACAGTTGCTGAAAGGGCTACTCAGTTATTGAATACTAGGTCCAGCTGCACTATGTGCTATGCTGTGCTTAGTCATGTCTGACTCTTTGCAACCCCATGGACTGTAGCCCGCCAGACTCCTCTGTCCATGGGGATTCTCGAGGCAAGAATATTGGAGTGGGTTGCCATGCCCTCCTGCAGGGGATCTTCCCAACCCAGGGATTGAACCTAGGTCTCCTGCACTGCAAGCCAATTCTTTTATCATCTGAGCCACCAGGGAAGCTCACGAATACTGGAGTGGGGAGCCTATCCCTTCTCCAGGGGATTTTTCTGACCCAGGAATCGAACTGGGGTCTCCTGCACTGCAGATGGATTCTTTACCAGCAGAGCTACCAGGGAAGCCCCAGCTACACTATGACTTGGGGTAAAAATTTTCTTCTCAAGAACTTTTTCAGAAGCCCAAGGGATGAAGAGAGTCTCATTTGGAACAGAGGGCAATGGAATGACAATCATATTCTAAAGGAGACATTATGTTATTGTGACTTTAGATTCATATTCCCTCTTTTCCTGAAAGAGTCAGAGTTTGCTGGGCTACCACAGTTTTCTTCCCCCTTTATTGTAACCTGCGCCTTAGTTATCACATTTGGAGGTTTGAGTAGAGAAGTCAAATTCATTCAACTACACGAAACTACAGCCACCTGGTTTCTTATAGTCCAGCCTTGTAATTCAAGGCGTCTGTATAATATGTCAGACCTGATGCCCAATAAGAATTGTTGATCGGGTGCTGGTATATACGTAGAAAAAAATTATACTATGGTACAAAATTATACTATAGTAGACAAAGAGTGCTGGCCTCACCTACTCCTTGGATTTTATATAGTAAATCAGTATGTAAACTGCAAAACTCAATTTATTTGCAGATTGTCTTTGTGTCTACATTCATGCCTTCTTCCTGGCTAATGACTGTTCTGGTATTTGATAAACAACTGCATTATAAGATAAATACCTAGAAACCTTTCTCTTAAGCTTTGCCACCTTGTAGAAATGGACCAGCAGACAACAAAAAATCCTGGAAACTATTTATCACCAGAAAATACTCTTTTTCTAAGGATTTATATGTGTATTGCTTTTATAGGACAGTCTTTTGATCATATTTATAAGCCACATCTGATGTAAAAGAACATTATTATTTATTTATTTTGTTTCCCAGGAGCATTTAAATTCCTGCTCTATGCTAACAGAGATGTTCTGTACTCAGGACCACAGAGCAGCCCTGTAAGTTTATACCAGAACACAGAAGATGCAAATATTTAGTGTGTGTTTTCGGCTGTATATGTAGCCATCAGAAGCTGTCTGTAATGCCTAAGCAATAACATTCTGATGTCTTGGATATTTGTTTTCTGATTTACTGAAAAGGTATCATAATCAGAAAGTGAATGGGAGTGGGAAAATGATGAATCCAAAGAAGCACTGACAGATTTCCAGTCCAGAGCTCTGAGCATGCTCGGAATAACCAAGATCGCCCAGAAAGATGGCAAGTTGTTCTGAGCTTGGAGGAGAGAAACAAAGAACTCCACCCCTTCCCTCCTTCTCTCCTGCGTTCCCCCTCCAACTTCTCCTCTGACTGGCTCCCCTAGCCTCCCAAAGGAGTATATGTTAAGAGAGATCATGTCAATGTATGACAAAAACCACTACAATATTGTAAAGTAATTAGCCTCCAACTAATAAAAATAAATGGAAAAAAAAATAAGAGAGAGATCGGAGCTCAACCTGGGAGCCCCTGTGGAGCATGTCTCAGAACCACAATCATTTAGGCTCAGGAAACAGGTAATGATTCCAGTGCATGCGCCCAGCTGCCCAGCTTTCCCAGACAGAAAACCATGTCTTCTTTCCTTTTCCTGCTGTGAACATTATTCATCTGTCATTTCCCCCCTCAGTTTATTAATACTATGAATACTGGATGGAGACGAATTGGAACAAATGAAAGGAAACTTCCTAGCTGTCTAGGATCTGAAACTACAGGCACGTGATGGGTCACAAACAGTCAACCAAGAATCATACAAAATAGGTGAGGTGGCAAACATGCAAAGGCAGCTTGGTGGCCCCCAAAACAACCTCACTCCTTCCCTGGGCAGCTCCGACATACTGCACCCTGCTGCAGACTGTGGCCCATGCCTCCTGCTTCCTGGGTACCAAGGTCAACACAAAACACAGAAATGAGGATCAATGCAATGCTATTCTGAAGGATATGTGTATCATGCATATGACCTGTATGCAGGTCAGGAAGCAACAGTTAGAACTGGACATGGAACAACAGACTGGTTCCATATAAGAAAAGGAGTACGTCAAGGCTGTATATTGTCACCCTGTTTATTTAACTTACATGCAGAGTACATCATGAGAAACCCTGGCAGGAGGAAGCACAGGCTGGAATAAAGATTGCCAGGAGAAACATCAATAACCTCAGATATGCAGATGACACCACCCTTATGGCAGAAAGTGAAGAACTAAAGGGCCTTTTGATGAAAGTGAAAGAGAAGAGTGAAAAAGTTGGCTTAAAGCTCAGCATTCAGAAAACTAAGATCATGGCATCTGGTCCCATCACTTCATGGAAAATAGGTGGGGAAACAGTGGAAGCAGTGTCAGACTTTATTTTTCTGGGCTCCAAAATCACTGCAGATGGTGATTGCAGGCACGAAATTAAAAGATGCTTACTCCGTGGAAGGAAAGTTATGACCAACCTAGATAGCATATTAAAAAGCAGAGACATCACTTTGTCAACAAAGGTCCGTCTAGTCAAGGCTATGGTTTTTCCAGTGGTCATGTGTGGATGTAAGAGTTGGACTATATAAAGAAAGCTGAGTGCTGAAGAATGATGTTTCTGAACTGTGGTGTTGGAGAAGACTCTCGAGAGTCCCTTGGATTGCAAGGAGATCCAACCAGTCCATCCTAAAGGAGATCAGTCCTGGATGTATATTAGAAGGACTGATGTTGAAGCTGAAACTCCAATACTTTGGCCCTCTGATGCAAAGAGCTGACTCATTTGAAAAGACCCTGATGCTGGGAAAGAATGAGGGCAGGAGGAGAAGGGGATGACAGAGGATGAGATGGCTGGATGGCATCACCGACTCAATGGACATGGGTTTGGGTGAACTCTGGGAGTTGGTGATAGACAGGGAGGCCTGACGTGCTGTAGTTCATGGGATCACAAAGAGTCGGACATAACTGAGTGACTGAACTGACTGATTCTGAAGGAAAGCACTCCCTCCCAGAAAATAACAAGTTTTCTTGAAGAATACTGATTTTTGAGTCTTACTATATTATTTATATTATATAATTAAAAAGTAAAAACAAGAAACTGAAATGTTGTCAACATATTGGTCATTTCTTAAATACCAAGGACCTTGATGAGTGCTTTTAACAGATGTCCTATTCAACTCCAATCACTCCCCTGCCAGTCTGCAGAGGCTCAGAGGTCTGGATACTTCTGAGTTAAGGTTTTGGCACTCACATATGGAAGAGCCAGAACCCCATGGCTGGAGACTGGCTGGGACCCTCTTGCCTTGATTTGAGAACAATCCCAAAAGGTCATCCCAGCTCCAGAACTCGCTGCAGGAATTGGTTGAGGCCCCTGCAGGTCAGCTCCTCCCTCTGCTCAGTTCTGGTCATCTCACTTCCCTGTAGATGGATCTATGGAGACCACTGAGCAACTAACCATCCCTATTCAACTCTCCGAATCTGTGTCCAGGGCATCCCATCTAATAAATAATTTTCTAGCCTTCAATTTCTTCATCTGCAATATGTGGTTAATAGCAGTATCTGTGTCATAGGACTGGGGAGACTGTACATATATGTACTGTATATATGTACTATATAAAGTTCTATACAACACCAGGCATATTGTAAGCATTTAATAAGTAGTATGTTTTTACAATGAGAATTATGTTAAAATACACATATATAAGTCATTAAAATACTTTGTCATGTCACATGTCCCAGTTTGGGGTTTGGTCAATTACAATTATCCAGACTGTGGGGTATATTGTAGTATTCACAGTTGTTTGTTCCTTTGCCATAGGACTTGGAGGACTGTCCTATGGACAGTCTACACTGTAGATGGAGCATGTGTCCTGCATGTGTCCCTGACTTACTGTCACCCTTGGCCACGTGATTTACTTTAACCTGAAGAGGCCTTGTGATTTTCTGCCAGCTTTCTTCCTCTTCCTCTTTGTCACACAGATCCAGGGGTGCACTAATAAACTGGCCCTCATAAAACAAAAACAACAAATGAATTTTGATTTGTACTGTCTGTCAATTCCCAAGGTTCATATATATAGTTGATTTTATTTTATTTTTTTAATTTATTTTTATTAGTTGGAGGCTAATTATTTTACAATATTGTAGTGGTTTTTGCCATACATTGACATGAATCAGCCATGGATTTACATGTGTTGATTTTAGGTCACCAACATGGCATCACTGAACAGAGTTGGGGAAAGGTGTGCATCATCAACTCTTTAGAGCTGGGGCTGTTATGAGCCAGGTCAGAATGCCACAGGGCATATCCCACATAGTGGCTGGGGGCCTTAGAAAGAAGATATATAGAATGGAACTTGAGACTACTTCCCATGATATGAGCAAGAAATCAACCTTTGGTTTATAAGCCACTGAGATTTGGGGACTTGTCTGTTACTGCAGCAAAACTAACTAATACAGATAGCAATTATAATTTTCCATTCATGGTTTTAATTTAATCAACCTCCCATTTTACCATGGACCAGTCACAGTGATTCATGCCAGGAAAATGATGATAAAGGAGACAAAATCCCTCCTTCAAGGAACTGTCACTGCATTGCAAATACCACCATTCTGATCTTAATAACATCACATTTAAAAGTTCTCTCCCCTAGGCTTTCTAATGAAGCAGAGGAAGACTAGAATATTCTAACAACTAACAACAGAAATGTAGCCTCTCCACTCAATAAGGGAAAATGAAAAAGCGTCTACTTTCCTAGCAAGTCTCAGCCAGTTCTGGCCAGAGTTTGAATTTCAGAGATAAACCACACAGACTCTATCCACCAAACTTCAAATATTTCTCCATCTTAGACAGAAAACTCTCAAAATGGAGATGCAAATCAACATGGCAGGTTTTTTTCAGCAAGGAAATAGAGGAGCCATTTTTTGCCTCAGAGCAGAGGAAAAAAACTGTTGCCTCACCCCAATGTTCATAGTTTCTTGGTGGAAATTGATTTGCCACATCTCTATGGTTTTTGCTTAGAGTGCTGGAAGCTGTGAAAGAATTCATGCAGCAATTGCTGTGACTGAAGGCTTGAAACTTTAATAAAGTGGCAGGCACACAGCCTGGAAGGTCAACACCACGCTGCTCAAGGCTGAGCATGCCTTTCTGTGGATATTCTAACCCACCACAGGCGTGTTGTCAGGCAGTTACTAGGTATTTACACCCAAGGATCAAAAATATGCCTTCCTTGGGCTAAGTTTTTGTGCAAATATTGGATTTGACATCCTGAAGATGGATTATAGCACAGATCTCCTTTGTGTGTGTGTTGCCTTTTCTCCTAGGTAAATTCTAGGGCCCCAAACAGCAGACTCTGAGTCCTTTTCTAGAAAGCTGTATGGATCCCCCAGCTGTCCTCACATTCACACTGTTCTGTTGTGTTCTTCCAAGTGGCGTTACAGCATTCTGCTTAGTCTGATACTACCAGGGAACAGGTGAAGCAAAACAGATTGAGATCTATAAGTTTTCAGTTCTTAATAGTATTTAAATGTCCCAGATAGAAACTCTCAGTTTCAACAATAAGGACTTTTCACTAAACAGTTTAAAACATGGTCTTAGAAATATATATGAAAAGGTAAAAAAAAAAATCACTAAACTATTTTTCATATAGAAATGCTTTGTGCTTTTCAGAGACTGAATTGTTAGGTGCTCAAAAGAGGAATGACTTATTCTTTCAAGTTTCTTGGCAAGAGCAAGACTTTTATTTATTTTAAGAAATAACTTTTCCCACCTTATTTTAAAGGCAAAACATGTTCATTTCAGAAAAATCAGAAAATTAAGAGACTTAGAAGAAGAAAAGGAAAATTTCAGTCTCATCAGAGACACACTACTTATTAATAGCCTTGACAATGAACCCTTGATGTTTATCTTTCAAAATTTTGTATACTCTTATAATCAAATATGTATGTCTCCATACAGTGTATATCAACAAAATGGACTTCAGGTCATATACTCACTGATGTCTTGAAATCTGTCCTTTTCATTTAATATGATATAAATATTTTTCCATCTGACTAAGTACTCTACCATATATCTAATAGCTAAATAACACTAATCGCTAAAAAACACTTGGGTAACATTTACTACATGGCAGGCAAAGCTTTATACATCTTAACTCATCTTTTTTCACAAAACAACCCAGCAAAGGTAGATACTATTATTATCCATATTTTTTATAGGTGAGAGAATGAAGGCAAGGGAGGTTAACGGTCCAACGTCATAAAGTTGCTAAGAAGCAGAGCAGGGATCCAAACCTAGGAAGCCTGCAGCCAGAATCTGTGCTATTCACTGATAAACTGTAGGATAACCCAGGGTGTAGGTACATCACAATTTATTTAAAGAATCTCCTATTTTAGCATATTTGGTTTGTTCCCATCTTGCTGCAAAGAGCTAAATGAAATTCATACAGGAAATATGTGAATACATTCTTGATTATCCCCATTTCCAAAAGTGAAACTGCTTGGTCTGCAAACTTTCCTAGAGAGTTTTAAAACTCATGTTATCAAAATGTCCCTTTATGTGATCATCTAACTTACACTCCTGCTGAAGGTGATATATAGGCAGATATTCTCGCCTATATATCTCACTCCAAATATTGTAATTTGTATTTACCTTTGTAATCTGGTAGGCAAAGAATGGAATCTCATTTTTTAAATCTGCATTTTAAATTACCAGGATGGATGGGTGAGTTTTTTTTTTCTTCAAAAGCTTCTTATTGATATTTTCCTATTAATGTGTAAGTTCCCACTGGTATTATTTGTGAAGCCCTTAGTAGAGGTCCTAACCTATGGGGTGCTACCTAAGTGTGTATTACATAAACTAGTTTCTTTCCACTGCTGATGACTTAGACAAGGCTGGCCTCACTGCATGTATTTGCTTACCTAGAAAGTTTAGGGATCCAAAACTGAATAGTGATCTGGAAAAATTCAGGTGGTCCATTGAATAGGAAGTGAAATCATAGATTGTTATTAATAACTTGAGTAGATTATGGCCAGAATGTCTGATTCATAAGATCTCTACTGTTCTACATGTATAATTATTATTTTGTGGACAGATACAAGTACATGATAGCTTCTGGTAAACATGCAATAAGCATAAGGGAAGACTATACTCTCTTTTTGTGGGAGAGAATATATATAATACAAAAATGATATGAATAATATAAAACTTTGTAATATATTTGTAAACACAATTTAGCTTGTTAATTGCATTATTCAGATAGCCTAAATTTTTGTTATTTGTCTACTTAACTTACAATATTCTAAAACAAACAAGTAATCAAATTTCCCACAAAGATTGTCTTTGATCCTGTTCTCCTTTAGTTTTGCTTTCTGTATTTGTGGCTCTGTTGTTTGTTAAATCATATTTATACCTTTTAACATAAGAGCTTATCCTTCTATGTTTCACTTAGTTCTTTTGATCTTAAATTCCATTTCATCTGATATTGCTATATATATATATACCCTCCTCTCTCTCATAAAACTTTGCTCCTCTTTTATTTCAAAACTATATTTGTTTTTAACTCAATCTGATTTTTTTCACTGTCATTGGGAAATTCGAGCTATTTACACTTATTGTATTAATTGATATAGTTGGCTTTATTCCACCAACATTATTTATATTTCTATTTGTTATAATCTGTTTTTCCTTTTTAAAAAATTTGGGGCTTTATCACATTTCTTTTAATATCTTAATCCCACTCACCAATTAATTTGGATGGTTTGCTGCGCTTTTCCATGTTACCTTCGCATCTTGTCATCACATGTCAATCTACATTTTTCCATTACTGAGTCAAAATTAACTAATAACTTTGATTCACCTTTCCTACTACAGTCCCCCAAATGCTTCACTTAATGTATCTCTCGGAAATTAAGAAATGCCATTCTAAAAACCCTTGGATGAAACTGATAATTGAAACTGAATTTATAAATTATATAGATATTGAGGAGAAATAGTTTATGAAAATATATTACATTAAAAAATATGATTATTTGGAAGAGGTAGGAAACCCTAATACTCGTTATAACAAGGTTCCTACTAGAAATACTATTCTTAGATGGAACTTGGAAAACCAGCAACATTTTTTCCCTTCTCCCTATCCTGACCTCCTAGACCCAGAATAGAATCTTTTCCATCTCTAATACACTTTCAAAGGTAAGTCACAGCGGTGGCCAGACCATAAAAGAAAGAAAAGGCTTTTTTTGCACCTAAGTGCTTATATAAGGATGGCTTGGGCAGCTGATCTTATGTTCTGAACATTCAATGATTTCAGTGTCTTTTTTCCCTAGTATTACGAGTTGCATGGCAGGATACAGTGATCTCTATCTCTTTTTAATTTCTTTCTTTTTTTTTTTTTTACAACATCAAAGAATAGCTAAGCTAAGCAAGCCTATAAATGACGTTGAAGTCACAAGTTTCCTTTAAACGTTACTGGTAAACAAATACAACTGGTGGCATTTCCATCTATTCCTCAGCCTTTGTGACCCTTTGGGAGCAATAAAAGCCACCCTGTGACATCTATACCACTGAGCAGCTTTGGGGAATGTTCACTCCAGGGAAGTACCTGTGCCTCATAGTGTCACTGACAGCAGGGCTCAGTCACCAGATTCCAGGTGAGCTGGTTCAGTCTGTGGATATCAATTCTATTTCTTGACGTTGTAGGCAGAATAATGGCTCCCTGAATGTCCATACTGAAATCCTTGAAACCTGGGTTATCTTACCTCACATGGCAAAAAGAACTCGGCAGATGGGATTAAGGTTTTGGACCTTGATTCTAAGAGATCATCCTAGATTATCTTGCTGAACCAGCCTAATCACACAAGTCCTAAAAAGTAGAGGGTCTTCTGGGCTGTACAGTCAATGAGAGAGTTGTGACTATAGAAGAAGAATCAGGTATACCTTTCCACTTCAACCTGTTATGATCATCAGTTTATAAGTACCCTGAAGTCTCAGCTCACCTGAACTTTTACTTATCTTGGAAAATCTACATTTTTCAAAGACATGGGGTCATTGGGAGGTTGGGAAATGTTAATCACAATATCTGAATTTTTATTCTGACCATAGGACCCCATGAACAACATTGAGGCAGATATTAACACAGCTTCTTTAAAAAGCTTTTTTAGGTAAAAGAGTGCACAGGAGAGACCACTGCACATCCACTGGACTGACAAAACTAGGTGCTGGTGAGGATGAGGGCCTCACACATGCTAATGAGAACTACAATGGCAAAACCACCTGGGAAAACCGATGCTTTCTAGGAAAGTTAAATATACAGCCACCCGACATGACAGCATATGTCCACAAAAGACTTAGATGAAAATGTTCATAGCAGCTTTATTTATAACAGCCTCAAGTTGGAAACTGCCCAAATGTCTATCAGCAGTAACATGGATAAATAAATTTTGTATATTCATACAATAGAACACTGCTTAGCAATGAATACATTCAAGCTAATGATATACATGAAACATAAATGAGTTTTAAAACATTATGTTGATTAAAAGTGAGACCAAAAGATACATATTGTCATTTATGCAAAGTTAAAGAACAGAAAGAACTAATCTATGATGATGGAAGTCAGGAAAATGGTGACCTTGGTAGGTAGGAAGATTGGAAAAGTGTTTTGTGAAATTCTCTGAGGGAAGATTATGTTCTATATCTTGATCTGGGTGCTAGATATATATATACACACACATATATATTAATAGATGTAAAATTTATAAATATAAATATAATTACATATAAAAATTCACTGAGCTATAAATTTAAAGTTTGTATATTTTACTGGAGATATTTTATGCTTTTTATTTTAAAATGAAATTTTTTTCCCCCAAGGATAAATACTCTTTGTATATAAATACTCTTTGTATATCCCATGATGTGGGATAACTTTTTTATTTCCTAAAAAAAATTTAGTGTTTTTTCAGATGACCTTATTGTTTTTCAACTGAATCTCTGAATTTAAATAGACACCTATCAAATCCTCAAGAATCTTATAACTGACTACTAAAAATATTTCACTCAATATACTTGATGTTGGGAGCTGTTGCTGCCTTGGATGAAGACTGTCATCTCTTAGCCTTGCCTCTGACCAGGTTGTCACTTCTCTTCTGTTGCAGATACCCAGCAGCATCTGAAATCTAGCCACATGGCATCCACTAACTCTGGTGTGTATATCCACTCACAATGATGTCACTTTAATTTAAAAGATGTATCTGGTTTGATAGATAATAAGGTCCTGTATAGCACAGGGAACTAAATTCTGATAGTTCCTCTGATAAATCATAATGGAGAAGATTGTAAAAAGGATATATATATATGTATAACTGAATCACTTTGCTGTATAGTACAAATTAACAAAATTGTACTTCAATAAAAATAAAAAGATGTGTCTGGTTGAAGGTCCTTTAAGAGGAAATGTGTGCCTAATCTGAAAAGTGGTAATTTCTCAGAGGGAGCAGGAATGACTGGGGCTATGGGGCAAAAAATGGAATGGCTTACACCATCTCTGCGGTATCTCCACCAACCCTCAGAAATGATCTGTCCTTTTAGGAAGGCACAAATCCCATAAGGCTTGAAATACACATGTTCTTTCTGGTCAACTTATGATGCCATAAGTTTGTAGGAATAAGAACTTGTGAACAGACATGCTTGGTTTGACTATGAGTTTGAAATGCACACGATCCTTTCATTTTGATGATAAATCCACATATTACTTCTCTGACAGTCTTAACATTTAACTTATAAAGCTTAAATATAAAGAAATTGAATTATCCTTAACATAACTACCATGGCTTAAATTATTCTGGAACAAACTAAAACACAATCTTACTGTTCTAATAAATGATCCTCGTCATTGGCAAGAGAGAAACTCTTTGGGTTATCTTAAATAGCTTCTAAAACATACTTTGGTTGTTTCCCCGCAGTACTGAAAGGTTTGTTAGGATCCAGTATAGGTCAATTTTCCATCCAAAGTAAAATCAATAGTGATCATCGATATGGTTCAGAAAAAATAGATTTAAGCCATGTCTGATTTCTTTTCACCCTTTCCTCGGCATCTTTGTCAATCCATCTCCAGGCAAGTGAATTGCAGCTCCAGCCTAGTGAAATGGGAATGGTTTCCATGACAACAGATTTTCGCTCTGCTAGTTACAATCTAAGATTTGACTCCCACAGAAATAAATCTCACCATGGGAATTGGTTGATTTTATAAACGACTAAATAACTGTGCAATCATTTCCAAAGAAAAGCCTGTTAAAAGCTTGCACGAGCAAGGGTGGGTTATGTGAGGTGACTGCTGAATCTGCCACTGGCATCACACAGACAGAGCAACGTGCACGGAAAAACCTATCCAGAGCTGCAGTTTGCTCCATTCTGTACCCGCCAAGTGTGGGCTGCACAGCCTGGCCCTCCTGTGAATTTCAATGATGTTTTCATCTGAGGTAGAGGGAACAGATTTGAGAGCACCTCACAGCAAATGACAAGTGTTCACCCCCAAATGTCTTTCCTCTTTTTCCCAGAAACTATTAGTTCTCTGAAAAGAAGAGATTCCCAGAGCTGTTCTTAAGTATGATATGAATTTAATTGCTTATTATCTATTTCTCTGTTAAAATTAGGTGCTGCTTTTGTCCAAGAATACGCTTTTCTCTTTTACTGTGATTTCCCCTTCTTAATAATATCATTTTATCAATTAAAAATAACTTAAATATATTACTTATTATATAATTAGAAATATAAAGAAACATTCTAAGGTTTTAATTTTCATTTCAATACTTAACATGATGTTATGTGTTTCAAATAAGGATTTATAAACATATTTTCCTAATAACATTTCTATAAATCATAATGGTTAATTCCGATTTGTAAGAAAAAATTACTATCAATCTCATTTGTCGCTCAGTCTTGTCTGATTCTTTGTGACCCTCAGGCTCCTCTGTCCTAGGGATTTTTCAGCCAAGAATACTGGGGTGGATTGCCTTTTCCTTCTCCAGGGGTCTGTCCTGACCTAGGGATCGAACCCATGTCTCTTGTTGCAGGAGGATTCTTTGTCTGCTGAGCCATCGGGGAAGCAGTATGTAATTAACAATGTGAATTTCATTCTTGAGCCCACTAACACAGGGCTTCCTTCTGAACACAGGGACTTACTGCCGGAGCAGCAAGTTCTATTGGAGTGCGCTGGTGTCCGCAGCAGAGAACTGAAGAGGGAATGGGTATGCGGCTTTGAACAAGGATGCTGATTGCTCCAGACTGAGATAAGAACCCTCTGCAGAGTGAGAATTTGGTAGCTTATTCAACCCCTCTCTCCCCAGCCTGTGATGCACGATGCTAAGTGAGCTGGTTTTCAAACGCCATTGGAAGTATCCTATAGCAACTCCTCAGTACCCCACCTTGCCACTGTCCCCACCCAGCAGAAGACAATTATGGCTAAATCTGGAAAGTCTGCCTCTCTCTGTTGTGTATCTTCCTTGTCCCCCTAGCCTATCCCCTGATGCCACTTCTCCTTCCTCTTTAAAGCCCAGGAAGGATCAGACAAGAGTGATCGGCCAAATACCCCATTATCCTTTCACTGAAATTCATTCACATTAAAATTTTATCTAAACTAAAGATTTCCGTTTTAAATCTTTTATTTCTGGCTGTCAAATGAAAGACTTTGTAGTTAAGGAAATTGTTGGTAATGTTGAGAAAAGTGGGAATAATTTTGGTGAGCAAAGGGGAACTTGAAATTAGTTTTACAAATGTGCTGGCCACAGAGGCAAACCTGAAATGATCTTTTTAGGATAAAATTTCTCTCCTCCCACCCCTCCCATTGGACATCTTCCTCCTTAGGGTGAGTGCAGCTCTCTGAGGCCTTTGGAGGCCTGTTCCTATGGCAGGTGCAGATGGAGGAACTGGTGTCCCTTCATCTTGAGCCTTTCCCAGGAGCTGAGACTGCTCTGCTGCAGACCTGCCTGCTTCTTCCAGACCTGGCCTTAACCTTCTCGGGGTGAACACAGGGCTAGCCTCCTCCTCTGCCACTTTTAATTATGTAAATATTTTTACTTTTAATTATGTAAATATCACACCTATATAGTCCTGGCACAACACATTTAGCTCATTGTTAATAAGGTTAATGGCTTAACTTGATTATATGAGGTCCCAACATGCATGCATTATATCTCCTATAATGTTTCTATCTCTGAATTTCTAAGAATGTGGTTATTTAAGATTTCCCAGGTGGCTCAAGTGGTAAAGAACCTACCTGCAATGCAGGAGACAGAGGAGATACGGATTCGATCCCTGGGTTGGGAAGATCCTCTGGAGGAGGGCGTGGCAACCCACTCCAGTATTCTTGCCTGGGAAATCCCATGAACAGAGGAGCCTGGTGGGCTACAGTCCTTGGGGTTGCAAAGAATTGGACACAGCTGAGTGACTAAGCACGCACACACTTGAGACTGTATACCTCAGATGGGACTTGAACCCCCCAGAACTCAGTTTGGGTCTTGAACCCATGGGCTGGGACTCAAACCCACTGCCTTTTAATTGATAACACATACCTGGTCTCAGGACTTAATGAAGATAAGATTCTTTATGTCTCAGTACAGAAAGAATTCAGAATATCATTGCAGAATGTCCCATAAAAAATCAGTTTTATGGGAATACTCTTCTTAATGTCTTCTATCTAGAATATCATCTTCTGCCTATTTCCAGTTATATATTTAAAATGACAGGACTCCAGTATGCTGATGCCTAATAGATTTAAGTATGGACAGAGGACAGGTATTGGGAAGAAAGAAATCAGGGAGGGTAGAAGATGTAGTCTCATGGGCAAAGCCCAGCAGAGACATCAAACTGATGGCAGGGGGATCCAAGAGGGGAAGGCAAAGAATGGTGGGGCCAATGGAGAGAAGAAAAGGTAGAGCCTTGTGGAGAAAAGATAGAGAACAAGCTAGAATCAAAACACCAGACCATCTGGGGCAGTGCTGAAATGCTTGTTAACTCATAAGCTCTCTTGGCTAATTCCATCTATAGCAGTTTTATGTGAAATTTGGGCAGGAAAGCAAATATTAAGATTTATAACTTTTATTTGTTTTTATTAGATGTGCATACAGAATTAATAGAACTCCAACTAGTTCTATGATTGCTTTTCAGTTCTCTGCTTGTAGAATGAAATTGAGGAGAGGTGGTGGCTCTGAAATGTGTCAAGGAGGGTAGGATGACATTCTCTAGAATTCCCTTCTCTGGATGTCCAGTTAGGGTGGACCACAGGGAGATCCTTGAGGGAGATTCGGAAGAGTGAGGGAATTGTCATTTCATAATATTAGCACAGTGAATATCTAGCTCTACCAAGTTGGATTCCCCAGTCATTGCACATTAAGAGGTTTTCAGGGTTCAAATGGATGTCTGGCAACTTATGGGAGGATCATCACATCGGCTGTCCCCGCTGTGTGAATGTTGGACTGCAGAGGTCAGGTTGGACACCACGCCTGTCCTGAGAATTCTCATCTCACAGACTTTACAGACAGGAGTCACGTACAATGTGACAGCCGGGGAAGAGAGTCACTAGTGTTCTTCCCCAGGGAGATGGGAACAGGGTGCTGAGCACGTCTTCCCCATATTTTTAAGCGATCTTCTCAATGAGCACTGATAAGACAGTTCATGTGTTTGTCTGTCTGCCTGTCCATCCATCAAGTCCTTCTATTCAGTGAGTCCTATGTCAAGGTCATTGGTTAGTTAGTAGGGACACAAACACCAACATGACTCCAGACTCTGCCCTGGAGAAGCTGGTGATCTAGGACAGTGGAAGTCAAGTGAAGTGAAAGTCACTCAGTCGTGTCCGAGTCTTTGTGACCCCATGGACTATATAGTCCATAGAATTCTCCAGGCCAGAATATTGGAGTCGGTAGCCAGTCCCTTCTCCAGGGGATCTTCCCAACCCAGGGATCAAACCCAGGTCTCCCACATTGCAGGTGGGTTCTTTGCCAGTTGAGCCCCCAGGGTAGCCCCTAGGACAGGGGGCAGGCATGCAAACTTACATGAATGCCAAAAAGTGTTATGGTGCTGTGAGCGGCGTACCATGGACTTAACAGAATGCAGTGCTTGGTTCTCCCGTGGCAGGTGTGGGTTAAGAGAGCATCAGGAGGTAAAAGCTCAAGAGTGTAGCATTCCCAGCAAGCAGGGGTGTGTGTGTGGGGGAGGGTAAGATGGCCTGGTTTGATTGGGAACTGTGAGTCGCTCAGTGTGGCTGTAGCCCAGCAGTGAGGAGACATGGTCCAGATATGTCTTGATGTTTTTTCTCTGCTTCCTGTAGTAAGCAGAGCCATCACTGCTCAAGTTGTTGCTAAATTTCTTAAATGAGTAAGCATAGGCATTACTTGATTTTATCCTGCTGGCTTTCAGAAAAGGTCTCAACTCTCATCTCCTTAGCAGTACAATTTCTCTTGAACCCAGTAATATGTAAGGCAAGCTGTCCTTTAAAATCCATTATAAGATTTCCCTGGTGGTCCAGTGGTTGAGAATCTGCCTGCCAATTCAGGGGATACTGGTTCAATCCCTGGTCCATGAAGATCCCACATGCCGTGAGGCGACTAGGCCCATGGGCAACAACTGCTGGGCCTGCGCGCTGGGACTCGCCAGCCACAACTACTGAGCCTGCGTGCTGCAACTACTGAAGCTTACATGTGCTACAGCCTGAGCTCTGCAACAAAAGAAGCCACTGTAGTAGGAGGCCCCTGCACTGCAATGACAGTAGATCCAGCAGACCAGCATAGCCAAAAAAAAAAAAAAAAAAATCTTTTAAATCTATTACAGAATCCTATTTACCCTTAAGTTTTAACAGTTTGATACATCATTATTAAGGCAATGCTCCACTATTTCAGAAAGCCTCAAGGATTATTGACTTTGGCACAATCAACCAACAAAGGCAAAGAAGGGCTGGGCTGGACTCTGAATTCACAAATCACATCAAACTCCACCTAGTTTAGCTAAGTACTATGATAGGCTTTTCTTATTCTTTCATCAAGGTTGAAAAGATTGATTATACTGGGTCTCATTGTGACTTAGCCTTAGCAGGTATACATGTTGTGGAGCCCTGCCCTTCCTAATCCTCCCAGACAGCTCATTACAGTGCTGCCAACACTGGTCAGAACAGCTTGGGAACAGCCTTCAGGAAGAGGTAATATCCGCCCCCCCCCCCTTTTTTTTTTAATTTGCTCATTCAACACACACATACACATAGAGTAGCACTTACTCTTGGGTAGACACTGTTCTGTCTATTGGAGACAGGTGGTGAATAAAATGAGTTACTGCCCTCATAGAATTCATATATTGCTGAGAGCAAAAGAACAAAGCTCTATACCTGTATCTAATATATGACATTATATTATTATTATATGGTCCGTCTAGTCAAGGCTATGATTTTTCCAGTAGTCATGTGTGGATGTGAGAGTTGGACTATAAAGAAAGCCGAGCACCAAAGAATTGATGCTATTGAACTGTGGTGTTGGAGAAGACTCTTGAGAGTCCCTTGGACTGCAAGGAGATCCAACCAGTCCATCCTGAGGGAGATCAGTCCTGGGTGTTCATTGCAAGGACTGATGTTGAAGGTGAAACTCCAGTACTTTGGCCACCTGATGCAAAGAGCTAACTCATTTGAAAAGACCCTGATGCTGGGAAAGATTGGGGGTGGGAGGAGAAGGGGAGAACAGAGGATGAGATGGTTGGATGGCATCATCCACTCAATGGAGATGAGTTTGGGTAAACTCCGGGAGTTGATGATGGACAGGGAGGCCTGGCGTGCTGCAGTCCCAAGGGGTCGCAGAGTCGGACATGACTGAGTGACTGAACTGAACTGAACTGATATATATATATATATATATATATATATATAGGTCTCCATCTCTTTCTACCCATCTATCTATCCACCCATCTATCCATCTATCTCCCCACCCATGATGTCTGACATCATGTGGTGACAAGAGCCTTGAAGAAAAACAAAGTAAGGTAGAGAGGAGAGAGAGAAAGTGAGTTTGTCCATGGACAGGCAGTAAGGACTCACAGCGAGAGCCTTTCTCAGAAGGTACCCTTTCAGTAGAAACCTGAATAAAGCAAGAAAGCAAATCAGATGACTATCTTGGAGAAAACTGACCCATGCAGAGGGAATGTGCTTAGTAGGTTTGAGAAGTGGCAAAAAGATGAATGTGGGGGTAGGAGAGGGGTTCACAGAGAAAGGGCCTGGTCACGTAAGGCTTTAAAAGTAAGGAATTCTTGAAAGTAACTGAGGGAAAGCCATTAGACAAATTGATATTACCTGATTTATCAATTACATAAAATAGTTATTATAACCACAGGAAATTCTCCCCATGGAAGACTGTATTTTCCAAAGATGACCATATCTATGTATTTATCTCTTCTTAGATGTACTTCTAACAGCGTGACCCACCAAGAGAAGTGGTCTATGTTCGCTCTCCTTAAAGTTGGAGTGGCCTTTGGGATTGTCCCAATCACTGGAGTATGACAGAGGGAATTATATTCCTTCCAAGGCTAGGTCATAAAGAAGATAAAGCTTCATTCTGTGTGATTTCCAATCTCTCTCTCTCCCCTTTCCTCCCTTGCTCTCTCCATGGATACTCACCATAGGAACTCACCTGCCAGGCTGTGAGGAAGCCCAGACCACTTGGAGAAGCTGATGCTGAGAGGCTTCCTGCAAACAACCAGCCATATGAGTAAGCCTCCTGGAATAGCATTCTCCAAACCAGCACAAGCCTTCAGATGACTCTGACATGAGCTAACATCTGACCACAACCTCATGAGAGACCCTGAGCCAGAATCACCAAGCCAAGCCACTCCTGATTCCTGACCCATAGAAATTGCAAGAGATGATGAATTGTTTTTAGTCACTAAGGGGTGTCACTACGTGCTAGATCATGTAGGGCTTTCTAGGTCATCGTAAAGAGCCTGGATTTAGTTCTAAGCCTGATGGAAAGTCATTGGAGAGTTTTTAGTAAGGAAATGATACGTTCTGATTTACCAGTTTCAATAACTATTATCATAACCAGATAATTACAGGAAACCCTCTTTGTCTCTGAACATTTTATCTATCTTTTCTCCTTCCTACCTCTTCACCTCATCTCTCTCACTCAGTTCAGTTCAGTTCAGTTCAGTTCAGTCACTCAGTCGTGTCCGACTCTTTGCGACCCCATGAATTGCAGCATGCCAGGCCTCCCTGTCCATCACCAACTCCCAGAGTTTACTCAGACTCTATGCCCATCAAGTCGGTGATGCCATCCAGTCATCTCATCCTCTGTCATCCCCTTCTCCTCCTGACCCCAACCCCTCCCAGCATCAGGGTCTTTTCCAATGAGTCAACTCTTGGCATGAGGTGGCCAAAGTATTGGAGTTTCAGCTTCAGCATCAGTCCTTCCAATGAACACCCAGGACTGATCTCCTTTAGGATGGACTGGTTGGATCTCCTTGCAGTCCAAGGGACTCTCAAGAGTCTTCTCCAACACCACAGTTCAAAAGCATCAATTTTTGTGTGCTCAGCTTTCTTTATGGTCCCAACTCTCACATCCATACATGACCACTGGAAAAACCATAGCCTTGACCAGACGGACCTCTGTTGGCAAAGTAATGTCTCTGTTTTTTAATATGCTATCTAGGTTGGTCATAACTTTCCTTCCAAGGAGTAAGCGTCTTAATTTCCTGGCTGCAGTCACCATCCGCAGTGATTTTGGAGCCCAGAAAAATAAAGTCTGACACTGAGTGACTCTCTCACTCAGTTTCTCTTTAATGTTCCTCTTCCTTGCTGTTGCTCTTTTCCTTTCTCTCCATTACTCACAATCCTTCCCTCCGTGGCCTCCTCAGTGCCACTCAGAGAAACTGATTTTCTCAGCCAAACCACTGCTCTGGAGCAAGTAGTGAAGAAGAATTTGGCGTGGGTAAGGTGAAGGCAGGCAGGGCTTACCAGCAGGCCTCTGCTGCACATCGAGGTTGAGAGATTCTTACACAAAACACCCAGGAAAAGATGCACTCACCTAACTTTCCAGTGTGGGTGCAATTAGCAGAGGAATATAGTGCAAATAACTAAATCATCCTAAACTTGGACTTTAATGAAGTGTAAATGTAGGATCCCAGAAGAAAAGATGGGGCAATCAAACAATCTATACTTTTCATACAACAGGCACAATGATCCAGCTACTGAATTCTACTAATACCTTATCTGGCTTGTCATTAAATTGGTTCTCTCAACATATATTTCCTCCAAATCATTAGGTGGAAAAAAGACCTATAAATGTTGTAAAGCAAATTGCCAACTCTCTAACACTTGAGGAGACCCTTTGCAAATAACAAAAGGGCTAAGGTTTATAAGAAAGATTAAGAATTGCTTTTTAGTTAATAAAGACTCTTTAAAACCTTTTTACCACCTGTTGTGTGTCTGCTGGAATTCCTCTTCTCAGGGGAATTAAATTTGATCATCAACAGCCCAGTCCCTTAGTGTTTTAGCTATTGTTGTTATTAGCAACATTTAATTTGTGTTTAATCCTTATGGGTTTGATTTTGAAAGGGGAGGGACAGTGATTCTGTTACCTGAAGCAGCACAATCTGACATTTCATCACTCTTAAATTGATACGAGTCCTTGTTTTCAAAGTAGAGTTTTGATGTAGGCACAGAGATTGCCAAAATTCTCTAATACAGTTTAGCTACTGTCACTATGCACTCAGAGTCTATTACTTAAGCAGATTCCTCTTCAATCCTCATTTTTGCCTCCAGATACAGACATCATTGGCTATAAATCTCTAAGTGTTGAGAGTTAGGGTTTGGCGGTCACATCACTTTATTATCTACCTGCAATGCAGGAGACCCCAGTTTGATTCCTGGGTCTGGAAGATCCACTGAAGAAGGGATAGGCTACCTGCTCCAGTATTCTTGGGGTTCCCTTGTAGCTCAGCTGGTAAAGAATCCACCTGCAATGCAGGAGACCTGGGTTCGATTCCTGGGTTGGGAAGATAGCCTGGAGAAGGGGAAGGCTAATCACTCCAGTATTCTGGCCTGGAGAATTCCATGGACTGTTTAGTCCAGAGGGTCACAAAAAGTTGGAGGTGACTGAGCGACTTTCACTTTCACTTTCCCTGATGGCTCAGCCGGTAAGGTATCCGGCTGCATTGCAGGAGACGTAGGAGATGTAGGTTCAATCCCTCGGTCAGGAAGAGAGTCAGACACAACTGAGTGACTTAAACACACACATCATGCTATTAGTGCACAATATAAACCCCATGGATGGGTCAGATGTAAAGAATGCACTGCCAAAGTAGGAGATGTGAATTTGATCCCTGGGTTAAGAAGATCACCTGGAGAAGGAAATGGCAATCCACTCCAGTATTCCTGCCTAGAAAGTCCCATGGACAGAGGAGTCTGGCAGGCTACAATCCCTGGAGTCACAAAAAGACTGACACGACTTAGTGATTAAACAACAGCAACAATAAACCCCTAACTCCTCCCTGACACTGATGGAGAGAACTTGTCATTTATCTGTAGACTAAACAAACCAATAAAACTCAGAATTGAAAAGAATTTTGAAACATATTTTGCACAAAGTACTGTTATTGCCTATGTATGAAATGTTTTATTAATGATATTAAGATGAACTTTATTTTAAGTATTCTCACAGTATTTATCAGACTCTTAAGGGCCCCAAGGTGAGTCAAGTTGTCAAGCCCACTTCCTCCCAAAGTCCTGAGGGGAATCCTCTGTTTCTTTCTGGTAATATCTTTTAAAGAGCTTCGTCTTTATGGAGGGGTGTGTGTGTGTGTGTGGTGGTGGGGGGCTCTTATTGATGGGAAGCAATGCCCCATGCACAATGACAACAGAATATGAAGCTTCAGTGAAAATGCAGAAAAGTTCATTTGACACAATCTGTAGTTCATAGTTTATACTCTTTGGGAGTGTTTCAGACAAACAAGCTCAACTGCAAAATTGATCAAAACGAGTATTCTTAGGGATGAGAGGGGTTATCATTATAATTTATTATATAAATTATTATAATTTATGATAAATTATCACCCAAAGATAAAGACTAATATTTATGGGCAAAGCTGAATCTACAAGGGTCTGTTGTTTTAAAATCTTTAATAAAGGAAGCTGTCAATTTAGTCAGCCATGATCTCTAAAGATAGATGAGTGGTCAACCTGAACTTTATTTTATTTTTTTCCAAGGAGTTTTTAAAATTTAATTTAATTAAAAAAAACTCTGTATTTTGTATTGGGGTATAGCTGATTAACAATGCTGTGATAGTTTCAGGTGAATATCAAACAGACTCAGCCATACATATACACGTATCCATTCTCCCCCAAACTCCCCTCCCATCCAGGCTGCCATGTAACATTGAGCAGGTCCTTGTTTGTCATCCATTTTACATATAGCAGTGTGCCATCATTTAAAAGTGGACATTTAATTTCCAAATACATGGGGTTTTAAGGTATCTTTGATATTATTATTTCTTATTTTGACATTAATTTCTTATTTAAATGCTTTCTTCTCTACAATCATCTTCTGCAGTTTTTCAGTCTTTTGACTTCATTGAGGCTTTCAATGACTAAGTCAAGATCTCTCTTGGTAAATGTCACATTGTACTTGAATATGTGGGTTATTTCCAAATATTTTTTGATATTGATTTCTAATATAATTCTACAGTGATAAGAGAATAGACCCTGTATGATTTCAATACCTTTAGACCATGAAATTTTTGTACCTGTTTTATGTCCCTGGATATGTTCCAGTTGATTTATAGTCTATGGGGACTTGAATAGAATTTGTATCCTGCTGTTTTGTGAAAACTGTATAATTCTTAATTATGTTGAGTTGGTCCACAGTGCTTTTAAGGTCTACTATATCCTTCTACTTTTCTGTCTATTCATTCTATTAATCTATGAGAGTTTGATATTGAAATGGCAACTAAAAATAATTTACTTACTTAAAAAATAATTGTAACATATAGCAGGGCCTGTATTTTCCAAGTCTCCTGTAAATGCGTTATCATACTTTCACAATTCAAAAAATTAAGAAGAAATAATATAGATCAGTGTGTACAGGCAACCATAAGTTTGTTCTCTGAGTCTGTGAGTTTCTTTCTGTTCTGTAAGTTTGTTTGTATCATTTCTTCTTAGATTACACATATAAGGGATGTCATATGATATTTCTCCTTCTCTGTATTACTTCACTCAGTGTGACATCTCTAGGTCCATCCATGTTGCTAAAAATGGCAGTATTTCATTTTTTTAACAGCTGAGTAATATTCCATTGTGTATATGTACCACATCTTTATCCAGTCCTCTGTCAGGGGACTTTTAGGTTGCTTCCACGTCTTGGCTATAGTAAACAATGCTGCAGTGAACATTGGGGTGCAGGAATCCTTTTGGATCATGTTTATCTCTGGATTTACATTCCCAAGAGTGGGACTGCAGGGTCATATGGTAGTTCTATTTTTAGTTTTTAGAAGAACCTCCATACTGTTCTCCATAGTGGCTGTACCAATTTATACTCTCACTAACAGTGTAGGAAGGGTCCCGTCTCCCCAAACCCTCTTCAGTATTTATTGTTTATGGATTTTTTTGATGATAGCCATTCTGGCTGGTGTGAGGTGATAACTCATTTTAGTTTTGATTTTCATTTCTCTAATAATTAGTGATTCAACCTGAATTATAAAAATTCATTATCTTAAAATTGAGTAATTGAAGTTCAGGGAGCATCTCAGAGTTAGTTAATCTTTCTTTAGAAATAATTTTGACGTCGTTTTGAGAGTATGATTTACGACTCACACAGAGGAGACTGTACTCACTTGGCTTATTACTTTGAAGTTACCTTAAGTTATTCCATTAGGTTTAAATGTCATCAATCCTGGGAAGCGCCGTCATTTTATGTTCCAAGAAGGAAGAAAAGCATTGCCAGTTAAACTATGAAGCAGTTTTTTTTTGTTTAATGACATTGATTATAAGTCATATTCTGATTGCGGAAATGGAAAAATGTGTGTGGTAGGCAGAATAATGGCCCCCAAGCAGGTCTGCATCCTGATACATATGTGAATATGTTAGGTATTCATATAGATGAATACATGCAGATGGAATTAACATTGCTAATCAGAAGATGGGGAGATTATTCTGGATTATAATCACAAAGGTCTTTGCAGTAGAAGACAGAGGCAGAAGAGTCAGAGGGAGATGTGACCTCAGAAGAATTGTCAGAGAGGAGGAAGGTTGTTTTGAGAAAGGAGAAAAGGACATTAAGTCAAGCAGTGTGGTGGCCTCTAGAGGTTAGAAAAGGCAAGAAAATAGATTCTCCTCTAGAGCCTCCATAGGGAATGCCACCCTGCTGACACCTTGGTTTTAGCTGGGAGAGATCTGTATTGGATTTCTAACCCATAGAATTGTAGAAGGCAATAAATCTGTGATGGTTCAACCCATAAACTTTGCATAATTTTTTTATGGCAAGGATAGGCAGCTAATACAATGTACATCTTAGAACCTATAACTTGCACAAATTTGAAGATTGTAATATTTATATTTTACTAGATATATAAATTTATGAGACTTATTCAATTGTTATTAATAAAACAACTTTAGACAAGACTGAAAAACTTAATTATGCACTCCTCTGCCATAAGGGACAACCTTCATTAGGGTGTATAAATTCAGATAAATACGTCCAGAAACCAATTTCATTACTCAGCACTTCACTTTATGTCTCTGACGTTTTGCTTACATTTATTACAGACATGAAACAGCAAATTTTTACAATGGGACAAAATAATGCCTATGCATTCATAATTCCTGATCCAGCTGAAAAATTAGAATATTTCAGAGTATTGAAACCTCTCTAACCAGATCAGAAATTAGTTTTTAGTCAGCAAATCTTTATTATATAATGGAATGAAAAACATTAATTGATATTTATTTGGTTTCAACATTTTTAGATAAAATTTTTTGTGTTAGCCCTCAGTCTATCACATAATACATTCATTCTATACAAATGCATAGTTTGCAACGGTACTACTAATCCAAAGCTGAATTTCTTAAAAACAAAACAAAATAAACAAATATATCTTTGAATAATCCCCAGCACCAGATATACTACACTCCAGATCCCAGATCTCATAATCTCATGTAAAAAAACTTGACATTAAACAAATGAGTCCAACATTTTCCTGCCAGTTTGAAAATGTCACCTCACATGGGCACAGCGAGCTAGCTTTCAGAGGGTACAGTACTCTGAATACAAAATAGATGACCTAGGCTTTGGTTTAGAGCAACAGCTCAGCAAACTACCAAAGAAAATTATTGTTTCGTATTCTTATGCCACTATCCTTCTTTCTAGTTCATAATCCCAGGATCTTAACTGTATGTAGCTGGTCCAAGATCTTGTTTGTTCCTGGCCAATAGTGTTTTCTTTTTATTTCTTTGTTTCCTCTATCATTGTTGTCTTGTCACACATTACGTAATCTACTCAAGACTTTCCCTGATCTCCTTCAAATTGAAGGTCACTGTTTCCAGCTTCTGGGATCAAGAAGCAAATATTATTAAGATGAAATAGAGATTTAAGGCAATATTTTGTACCTTAATATTTGCCTGACTTGGCTAAGCTTCTGCCCATCAGATTAAAAAAAGGAATAAATGAGCCTACCTCCCATTCATTAACAGAATTATTCTGGAGACTTTCACTTTTCCGAGCATTTATTGATAAGGCTCTTTGGGTAGCCAGCATAGCGCTTCAGACATACTATATCTGCATGGCCATGGATGCTGTGTGCTAAGTCTTCCCATCCTTATTTAATCACCCTAAAACTCCCCACTCTTTGACAGAAATTGCTGCTCATACTTTCAATGGGAAGTAAATTGCTTGGGTGGTCTCAGCAGCAAATGACTGAAGTAATGAATTGTTCTATTATTGTTATTAGCCTGATTATTAGAAGTGTCGCTCATTTTACAGGATTAAGATGTTTCTGTTTTCTAAAAATAACCCAAAGAAATTTACAAATATCCTTTTCATTGTCCTCAAGAAGGTTATCATGCAAATCACATTATTTCCTCTTGAAGATGAAGGAATTTATTTTCTGGAACTCGTCAAAATTAATATTAAAACTTGAGTCACCTATCTAATAGTAATATTCCATCTGCTAAAATACATTAAATTTAACATAACTGCTTTGTCACATTTAACATTTTTTTCTTAGATTTTATCTTTTAAATCTGCTTGCCAACTGTTCGTCTGTGACCCACTGAAAATATGACATACATGGGGAGAATAACATTGTATCAGCATATTTCAGAAGATATGAAAATCAAGTTTTATTTTTGTTATAAAATAAAAATCATGGTCTTTTAATCTGAATTTATCTTTCTTCTAGTAATATAATCTGTTGATTAAAAAAAATAAATCACCAAGCTTATAAAATTCAGCAATTAAAAAAATTGCTTTTGAGACCAAAACATTTGTATAAGGCTAAACCATCTCTCTGGAATTCAGTAAGAAAGAAGAGGTAGGTGGAAAAGACGTCTACAGAGTCAAGTTGATACACAAGATTATCCACTAAAGATCAATTCAAGATAATTTGCTTAAAGGACAGAAATTTGGGCCCTGATTCCAAGACAATTTAGTCTGATTTTAAATTGAATTCTAACAACTTCCATTATTTATTTTCAAAGTTGATAACTCATTGAAAGTAACATATTTATAAACAGATTTCAGCAAGAAGCAACAGCTGATAACCTTTCAGTAAAGAGACTGAAAAGTGAAAATGGAGAAAAGTCCCACAGTAATCTAGGGGCCTGGGCTAGCACATCTCAACCTCCTTCAGTAGGGCTGAGGGGTCCTTGCACTATAGCACAACACAGTCTTACACTGGAACTCAGACCTGAAATTAACCTCTAGTCCAGACATAACCACTGATTATCTGAGTGTCCTGAGCTAGTCACTGAGGTACTGTGAGCCTCACATGCACAGAATGGAAGACTTATTCCTGCCTTGACTACTCTATCAATGTACAGGATGGGAAGACTAAATGAGATCACAGCATGTATTAGTGGTAAAGAACCCGCCTGCCAATGCAGAAGATATAATAGATGTGGGTTCAATCCCTGGGTTGGGAAGACTGCCTGGAGAAGGAAATGGCAACCCACTCCAGAATTCTTGCCTGGGAAATCCCAAGGACAGGGGAGCCTGGCAGACTACAGTCGATAGGACTGCAAAGAGTTGGACACAACGGTGGCGACTTAGCATGCATGCTTGTATTAGGTTACTGATTCAGCTGCATGCAGATTCTTTCCACCAGAATAAAGACCGTATTTCTCAGCCTCTCTTGCAGCTGTGTGCAGCCCGAGAGCTGACTTCTGGCCATCGCAGTGGTGAGAACGCAGGTGTGATGGCGAGAATGCAGGTGCAGCGATGAGCAGGCCTGGGGCAAGAGGACAGTGGCAGGAAGACCAAAGCGGCCTGGTTCCGGATGGTACGCTCAGATATGCTCAGCTCAGACTTTCATGGAAAAGAAGCAAATTTCTATCATGCTTAAATGCCTTCAATTAGCTGCAAGTAGCGTGTCTCTATCACACTAAATCACGAGGACCTGTGACTTCTGGATGGGATTTGCTAGTTTTGAAGAACCAGAAAAACATGGCTGTTTCTTAAACTTAAAAATTATATTCTTATCCCTCTACATACAAGTAAAAATTTTCATGATGGTCTGTATTTTTCTTCATGGACTGTAGTAGGAAACAAAGATTTTGGAACCCATGGGCTAACTATATAGTTTTCTAAGTTTTCTAGGGCAGGTCAGAATATGTTTTTAAGGAAGAACTGATGAGATGGAAGTGTAGTTGGCCAGGCCTGGGACTAGCCCAATGTTAGCGCAAAGCCCCCTCCTCCCCATAATTGGTCTTGGGAAATCAGTTCTCTCCTCCAAGGAAGGAAACAGTGGAGCACAGAGGATCAGAGAGAGGGAGAGGGCAGAGATTTTTTCATTTTCCCTAAATACCACTTCTGCAACTTCTTCTGATGTTACCATGGTTACCACATGACTTTTGAGTTAATTTCTACAGAAACAGCAATTTGTGGACACTGATAAGCATAGCGTTTACCCACAAGCCTTCATTAAGAATAGGAAATACAGGCCAACTGCTAAAAATATACATTATGGGATAGTTTTGTCTTTCAACATTTACTTTTGATTGTTTACCACAAATTGGGGACACAGAATTGAGGACACAATGAAAAGAAAGGGGAAAAATACAGCTATATGAGGGAATTTAATATTTCTCTACTATGGTTGTGGACATCTATCAGTATAGCTTCTTTAGAATACTGGTGACTAGCAAGGCCCTAAAACCAGGTTCCAAATAATTCATTAAGTGGAAAATGTGGAATAAATTCTGTAAAAAGAAATGTTTTGTCCTAGTTTCAAGATTTTTATGGCTTTCATGTAAAAAAAAAATTCCATTAAACTGGAATACAGGGATGAATCACCTCCTGCCTGGAAAACTTCAGAATTTGTAATGGATTTTCTAGCTTCCTGTTTCTTCCTTCTGTAAAAAAAAAAACGCACTTGATTGGGGGGATAGTCTTAAGAAAGCATTTATATCATATTATTTATTTGACAAGAGTCCAAACATTATTATTTTGTTTGGTCAATTCTCACTCTCTAGATTACCTTTGAAAGTCCTACATTGGCTAATCTTCCTGTTGCCATCTCACCAACCTCTACTCCTTCATTACTTCTTAGGTCAACATCATAACATTCTTTGCACATATCATACTTTTCTTATTTTTATAGAACTATACAGCTGCTTTTATTCAACATCAAGTTTTTGAGATTCATTCATACTGTTACATTTTCATTCCTTTGTGTTGATGAGTAGTATTCCACTCTGTGGATATTCCACAACTGTTTATCCATGCTCCTACTCACAGACATTAGGGCTGTTTACAGTTATAAGTTATTATGAATATGACTACTATGAATATTCTTGCACAAGTCTTTTGTAAACATATGCTTTCATTATTCTTGGGTAAATACCCGAGAGTGGTATTTTTGATTCATAGTGTAATAGTGATCAATTTTATTGATCCATGTTTAAATCTATGAGAAATTGTCAATTTTCCAGAAATCATTTATTCTCTCATCAGTGATTGATGAAATTTCTAGTTGCTTTACACCTTTGCTAGTATTTGATACTGTCAGTCTTTTAATTATATAAATAATGTATAAAATATAATGTAAAAATAATTATAATGTATAATATAAAGGGGGGCTTCCCTAGAGGCTCAGCGGTTAAGAATCCACCTGCAATTCAAGAGACACAGGAGACATGAGTTCGATCCCTGGGTCGGGAAGATCCCCTGGAAGAGGGCATGGCGACCCACCCCAGTATTCTTTCCTGGAGAAGCCCACGGACAGAGGAGTCCGGTGGTCTATGGTCCATACGGTCACAAAGAATCGGACAGGACTGAGGTGACTGAGCACGTAACATAAAATGATATTTTATTGTGGTTTTAACTCATACTTATTTAATGATTAATGATTTTTGAGTACTTTTTCATGTGCTTAATGACCATTCTGCTTTCTTTGGTAAAGTGTCTGTTCAAGTATTTGTCATCTTAACATTGGATTGTTTGCTTTTTATTGCTGGAATATATATACCAGATTCAAGTTCTCTGATATATGTTTTATATCTTGATGCCTTTTGACTTATAGAAAAAATTTAAATTTTGATGAAGTTAATTTCTATATTTTTTTTCTTTTAAGGTTAACACTTTCTGTGTCCTCTTTAAGAAATTTTTGCTTTTTCAAAACTGAAAATACACTCTTCCATGTTTTCTTCTAGAAGCTTTATGATTCCAACTTATACTTTTAGGTCTATGATCCAATTCAAATTACTGGGAATATCCCCAATTCTTTCTGGAACATTCTAGGAAATTTCTTTTTTCTTTCTCATGGGGAAACTTAACTCTCACTCCTGAAATAGTGGTCCTCATACTTTGTCTTATTATATGGGGAAAAAAACTGAAGGAGGATAAAGTAATTAGACTTCTATGACAAATCTTTTTGGTATGTCTGACCCCCATCCAGCCATCCAAGGAAAGTTCCCTAACCTCTGAAATAGTGAACTATTCTTCATAATTTTCTATATTCTTGCCATAGAATCAGTTATGGATTAACAGATTGCACCCCCGTATCTAAATAAGGATTTGAAAAATAAGACAGCTCACCCAGAACATAGGAGGAATTCAATTTTTAGTGGACAAGGTTCTGGAGAAAAAAAAAAACTGTAGATATGGAACAAAGCTTTTCTATTGAGATAATACAAAGAAAAAAGAAACCTTACCTCTGAAAACTTTAAAAAAATTCATATTTAATACAGAACAGAATGACTTTTTTCAGGTTACTGAGGTTTCAACTCATTTCTTTCTTACAGACTATTTGAATAGCTCTTACTCTCATTTAAGAAAGAATTGTTCTCTTTTTAAAATATATTTGCATTTGCATTAAGTGTTTGCTCTTAAAAAGTCCTTCTCCCTAAATTGCTTCCTAAAATTGCTAAGTGACACTATGAAATTTGTACAAAATCTGATGACTTGAACGAGAGCAACGTACAGTGTAGAGAAAGCAGAGGTAGCAAATCTTTTCTAACTAGCACCTCTGGGCCCCAAGGAAAAGTAGCTTATTTCAGAATTCAGATTTTTTAGTATCTGTGAGTTTAAAGAGAAGAAGAAATATTTAAAAGACAAGTGAGTAATAAGAAGGCAGATAACTCAATGGATGAGTGGGCAAATTACTTAGCTGACTACACATAAAAGAGGATACTAAAACAACCAGAAAATATATGAAAATGTTCTCAATACCACTGGCTATCACAACACTGACACCACTATACATGTGTGCTTAGATGCTCAGTCATGTCGAATCTTTGTGACCCCATGGACTGTAGCCCACCACACTTCTCTGTCCATGGGATTCTCCAGACAGGAATACTGGAATGGGTTTCCATGCCCTCCTCCAGGGGATCTTCCCAACCCAGGGATCAAACTCAGGTCTCCCACATTGCAGGCAGATTCTTTACCATCTGAGCCACCAGGGAAGCCCAAGAATACTAGAGTAGTAGCCTATCCCTTCTCCAGGAGATCTTCCCAACCCAGGAATCAAATTGGGGTCTCCTGCATTGCAGGCAGATTCTTTACCATACCTCTATATATCTACCAGCATAACTAAAGTGAAAACACAATTAATAGCAAGTGTGAGTGAGGATGAAGCACAAGCTGGAATCAAGACTGCTGGGAGAAATATCAGTAACCTCAGATATGCAGATGACACCACCCTTATGGCAGAAAGCGAAGAAGAACTAAAGAGTCTCGATGAAAGTGAAAGAGGAGAGTGAAAAAGTTGGCTTAAAGCTCAACATTCAGAAAATTAAGATCATAGCATCCAGTCCCATCACTTCATGGCAAATAGATGGGGAAACACTGACAGACTTTATTTTTTTGGGCTCCAAAATCACTGCAGGAAATTAAAAGACGCTTACTCCTTGGAAGGAAAGTTATGACCAATCCAGACAGCATATTAAAAAGCAGAGATATTACTTTGCCAACAAAGGTCTGTCTAGTTAAGGCTATGGTTTTTCCAGTGGTCATGTATGGATGTGAGAGTTGGACAACAAATAAAGCTGAGCACTGAAGAATTGATGCTTTTGAACTGTGGTGTTGGAGAAGACTCTTGAGAGTTTCTTGGACTGCAAGGAGATCCAACCAGTCCATTCTAAAAGAAATCAGTCCGGAATATTCATTGGAAGGACTGATGCAGAAGCTCCAATACTGTGGCCACCTGATGGGAAGAATGGACTCGTTTGAAAAGACCTGATGCTGGGAAAGACTGAAGGCAGGAGGAGAAGGGGATGACAGAGGATGAGAGGGTTGGATGACACCACTGACTCAAGGGACATGAGTTTGAGTAAGCTCTGGGAGTTAGTGATGGACAGGGATGCCTGGCGTGCTAAAGTCCATGGGGTTGTAAAGAGTCAGACACGACTGAGCAACTGAACTGAACTGAACTGTGAGTGAGGATAGGGGGTGTTGCTGGTGGGAATATACTATGGCAACACCACTTGGGAACACTGCTTGGCAGCATGTGCTAATGGTGAGCTTATGTGTGCCTGACCCAGCAGCTCCCCTCTTACAGAGATAATCCATGTAACTGCTTATGTGTGTGTATCCGAAGACATGTACAATAATGTTTATAGCTGCACTACTAGTAATAGCCAATACCTGGAAACTGCCCAAATGTCCATCAATGGTAGAATGGATAAATTGTGGAAGATTCCTAAAATGGAATACTATAAAACAATGAAAATGAATGATTTAAAACTACATGCAACAATGTGAATGAATTCAACAAACATAAAGATAAACATAAAAGCCATGCTGGAGTGTGTATGGTCTGATTATATTCATGTGAAATGCAAATCAGGCACAATTAATATGCCATTAGAAGCAGGATGCTTATTGTCCTTGGCAGGGGCAGGTGGAGGTATAGACCAGAAGGGAGTACAAGGAGGCCTTCTGGTGGCTGATAATATTGTTTCTTGATTTAGTGCTGATTATACAGGTGTGATCAGTTTGTGAAAATTCATTGAGCTGTACATTCACAATTTCTACACTAAAAATTTCTGTAACATTTCTTTCTTTCTTTCTTTTTTTTTTTTGCAGCTGCAGGCCTAAACAATTCTAGAAATAATTTTAGAGAACTTTCAATCTAGCACTTCCTCTGGGGTCTGACATAAAGCAGAAGCATTAACAGTGAGTGGTGATGTGCTGGAGCTGGCTTGTTCTGACTCTCTTCCCGACTCCAAGGTCAGTGCTTTCAACGTTAGGGAAGCTTGAAGTCAGACATAGCAATGCTGCACACCAGGGCTTTCTATTTTTCCCAGTGCACTACTGAATCACAGCAATGACCACCACAAAAACCAAATACCTATTTCTTCTGTATAAATAATAATCACTTGAAATTGGAGAAATTTGGCATCTAAAATGAACATGATCCTTAGAGGATTAGCATCAAACTGGCTCTTGCCCTGAAATAAGGAATTCACATCAAGACTCAAACTTAAAAATCCTCATGATGGAGAAATGAGAAGGCAAGAGCATATTCGTCCATTGTTTTCACCTTTTATCTCTCTCAATCAAATCTTAACCCTCATTTTAGGAAGTAAATAAAGCATCTTTTTTATTCCTTTTAAACCACTCCTCTCCACCCTGTCCTTTTCTTTCTCTGCAAGGAGGCAACAGTGAGTGTCATCTGTAGACAAAGGTCATTACAGACCCATCAGTGGGCTGTTCTACCTGGCATAGGGGTGCAGAGGTCAAAACTGGCTGGCATGTACTCCCCTCTCTCCACCTGGAAGCCTCTGCCCATTCCTCCATACACTGCCAGCCTCCCTCTCACAGGGCTTTGGAGCCCCTGGAGCACTTTCAAGGACAGGGTAATAGGAGGGGAACAGAAGATGCTGCAGCTATCTGGTCCATCTTCTTTTGATCTGCAGATATTGAAGCCCCAACTGAGAAACTTGAAACAGTAGGAAAATTAAAGTGTCTCTTCACAAAGGCACAAGCAGCAGGTAGCAGACAGTTTTATCCAAGAAACTCTCGTCAGGAACTGAGAGAGAGACATCAATAAATCTAGATCCCAATTAAACTTGACGCTGACCGTGACTCCAGCTCTTATCTCATCTTACATCCTTATTCTATACCTAGGAAGCTGGATGTCCAGAGAAGCCAAGTGGGTTGCCCAAGAGGTAGACACAGGTCAGAACAGGGGCCTCTATCTCTGTGTCTCTTGCTTTTTCTAATATACTTGGCTGCCACTTTTCTCAATTCCTAGTGGACCCTCTCCCCCACTCTTACTCCATGTTATTATTTCTGAAATTGGACGTACTTGTAATTCTCTTTAAAATTCTTTTTCTTGTTTATCACATTTTTTTCTAGAAAAAAATTGAAACCTGTTATTAACGTCGGTGTCCTGCAATCTATGAAATATTTACATTTGAAAAATATATACCAAAGATTTCTTTGTAGGAAATGTCTCTTGTACATTTAAAATATGATTTTGTTTACACAAAGTTTTCAGGAACATATGCCCACTTGGGGCTGCATTTTGGAAGCACTCCTTAGCAGCTTTTTGCCTGTCAATCTTTTTTTCCATTTTCGCAGTCCTCCTTGAAGTCATGGCCCAAATTCCTCACAAACACTCAGAGGTGAGTGGGAGTCAGGAAGCCTTGGAGCACCCACTGGGAACAACAGACAGCAGTGTGATGGCCCAGCTGCCCTTGCTCCCAAGCCTTTTTGGGGGTGGGGTCTCATCTGTCTGAATTTCTCATTGCCCGCTCCTGACTAACCCAACGTGATGGTGAATTTTGCGTGTCAGTGTGCCTGGATCACAGATACTTGGCTCCACATTATTTCTGGGTGAGGATTTTTAGGATGAGGTTAGCATTTGGATCAGTGGACTGAGAAAGCTGACTGCCCTTCCCAGTGTAAGCAGGCATCATCCAGTCCACTGCAGACCTGAACAGAACAATAAGGTGGAATAAGGGAGGGTTTACTGCCTAGGACTGACTGCCCCAGCTGGGACATTGTTCTTCCCCTGCTCTCAGGTTGGGGATTACACCATCAGCTCTCCTGGTCCTAAGGCTTTCAGACTCAGGGTGACCTACATCACCAGCTTGTCCTTGCCTCCAGCTTGCAGATGGCAGATCCTAGGACTTGTTAGCCTCTAACTGTGTGAGCCAATTCCTAAAAATAAGTCATGTGTATAAATGACTTATTTCTGGTCCCATTTAACAGGAAACAATAGCTCATGCTCATCATGCACTTATTCTGGTCAGGTTCTGTTCCAAGGGCTTTGTATCTATCATTTCTTTCATCTTCACAACAGTCCTTGGAGATCAATCTGATTATTATCTGCATTTTACAGATGAGAAAACCAAGGCACAGAGAGGCCAAGTAACTTCCCCAAGTTCAGGCGTTAAATGGTAGAAAATCTAGGGTTTAAACCCAGGCAATCTGCCTCGAGGCCCAAGTTCTTAAGTCCTCCATTGTGTTGCCTGAATCAGGGCAGACCCAAGAACAGAACTCAGCTCTTCTGATTCTGTACCAGCTCTTCTGAACCAGTACCATGCAGGCAGTTCCACCATAGCTTTTTCATGAAAAGGCCTCTCCAGCTGGGCTCTAGTCCTTTGGCCCTAACTCATTATAGCGCTTGCTATACAAGGGCTTAGGGCTTCCCTGGTGGCTCAGATAGTAAAGAATCCTCCTGGAATGTAGGTAGACCCGGGTTCGATACCTGAGTTGGGAAGATCTCCTGGAGAAGGGAATGGCAACCCACTCCAGTATTCTTCCCTGGAGAATCCCATGGACAGAGGAACCTGGTGGGCTACAGTCCATGATATTGCAAAGAGCTGGACACAACTGAGCAACTAAGCGTGCACACACACACACACACAAATACACACACACACACACATATAAGGGCTTAACTAGAGACCAGTTTTTACATTCTGTCAAGCTCATTCTGTTTCCTGTTGCTCCTGACTATTTTATTGTCTGTTACCTGGATTCCCACTGTGCCTCTCAGATTCTTCTAGTTTATATATAGTATTGAAATGCTTGTCATCATTTGTTCTCAGCCAACGAAGCGTTGATGCAGCAACATCACAATGGCACATAAGATCAACTGCTTTTAGGAGCAGGAAGGAGTCTCATGTTTCCTATAGGTGATATGGTGGCCTCAATAGGGTATTTTAAGGCTTGAAGTAAAGTGATCATGAGCTGTCAGACTTTAGTCCTGGCCCCAAGTCTCAACTTCAACGTGCATGAAACCTTCCTAAGCCAATTTTAATGATGATCATTGTTAAATCAAAGAAACAGTTCCTTGTGGAAAAGACACTGATATGATATCACATCTCATAGCACAGTTCAAACAGCAAATCCTGTTCTAACAACAACTGTTTCATGACATTGGTTTTAATACATCCCCCAGAACCAGTTCTTCTCAGAGGTGCTTGGGAGTTAAAATGGTCACACGCCATTATCTGTGTAACCATTATCCAGTCCTCTTTCTGGTGTATAAAAGTGCTGTGGTTATATGATCAAACTGGAAATATCCCTCACTGTATGAATTTTACAAGTTGAGTAGCCGAATAAACCTGGAGCTAGGTGCTGACTAAACAGCAGTGGTCTCAAGCTACAACATCAGTGCCCTAAACTTGATTCAACAGTAAGGTCTGTACTCAGCCCACACTGGGCCTTGAGGAAGCTAAGTAAGGATGGCACTATGAATACAGACCATTTAAATTCCTTAACATGGCTGAGAAGACCAAAGAACAGTAGGAACATAGGGGATGTAGTAGACCACTGATAAATACGGTTTAATCCCTGAAGAAAAATCAAGTGACATGAACAAATAGGAAATGAAATTAATTTTCAAATCTATTATTTATGCAACTTTTATACCAATTGCTTCAGATTGGATTTCTCTAAAAATACTGGGTTAATTTTTGATGGCTATATTTCACAATAATAACCTCTTGTACATACAGTTTCTAAAAACTTAACAATCAACCATAACCCCAAACCATCATAACACTCAATTAAAAGATGTAAATGGTAAATTGATGACTTTATTTTCATAAAAGTAAATAGAAGACCTAAGGGAGTGAAACTATAATATAATTGAACTATTTGTCTCCACTCAGAGGAGAAGAATTGACCTGTCTTTGGCTAGCCTCCAAATTGTGTAATAATCTTCTACCTACTAATTCATTCCTTCCCAGTTTTGCAGATGAAATTTATAAATTATGCTTTAATTCCTGCCTTCAGTGTAAGCAGAGCTTCCAGGTTCTACTAAATATCTGCCATATTTCATTTCAGTGGTGGCTGTTAGTCAATGAATTCTGTGTTTATACTTAGTGAAATCATTTTATGGCATGTTTGAAAAGAAAAGTGTTATGTGAGTTCATTTTTATACAGCCCAGATGTATATGTCATAGTCTTATTTCAACATTACAGGTGATCCGGCCAAGTACATTACAGTCATCTATTGCTGGGATCGGTGCCAGCCCCGAAGCTGCTATCCATGAGGTATGAGCTGAGGAGCTGTCAGCACTGGGACCTTTACTGGGATGGAAGCCAGGGCTGGGAAAGTCAGAGCAGGTTGGAGGCAGAGGGTGCACAAGCCAGATGGGTTGGTAGAGAGACTCCCTGAAGTTATTGGTCAAGGTGCTGGATGAGCAGACTTGACACACACTGGTGAGAGCAAGGCATGGAGATAACCAGGAAGGAAGGCACAGTCATTGCAACCAAAGCTGGGCCTGCAGACAGGTAGGCAGGAAACCAGGAGATTCACAGGAGACCACAGCAGGAGGGGAGCGGAGGAGTAGAGAGGGCTGGTGGTCAGTAAGGTGCCAACAAGAAGGCAAGCAGTGCACCAGAAGTGGGAGAGGAGCAACAGGAGACTCTCTTGCTGCATCTCATAAACTTCTTTTGTGCTTTTGGCCGGAGGAGGAACCAATCAGGGGACAGACATGATGCAATGCAGCAGTTCTCCCTTTGAGGGACAAAGGAAAGCTTGTTTCTACAGATTCTTCCTTTTCCAGCCTTTATGCTGAACTCCTACCATTAGATCGATCCTTTGAGCAAAGGCACTGTCTACTGAAGGTCAATGTTAAAAAAAAAAAAAGGACTATCTGTGGAGGGAGCACAAGATGGCGGAGAAGTAGGTGGATGTGGAGTACATCTCCAGCTTTACAAGCTGCAGATTAAATCCACACGATCAACTAGGAAGATTCTGTGTCTATAGAATATATAAGAGGTCATTGAGAGCTCCCACAAGAGAAAACACACTAGTTCTGATAGCTCTGAACACTGGAGGTAAGAACACATAGGAGTAGGACCAGATTAGAATCTGAGCTGTCCCCACAGCAGGTCCAGAGATCAGCACTTTGTTGGAGGACATCCTGGAGGTGAGGTGGACTGTGACTCCCAGTGAGGGAAAGGACTCTGGCAGCAGTGACTCAAGAAAAGCATTTATTATTCCTATGTTTTGACTTGTTCTGTAGATTCTTTTGGATTCTTTTTCTTTTTTTCCCCCTCTGTTGTAGTTGTCGATTTTATTGGCACTATGAAATCTAATTAAGCCTTTGAGCTTTTTTTTTTTCCCTCAGTCATATTTTTTACAGTTGTTATAAATCTCTGCCTCTACATTGGGCTTTTGCAGTTCTGTGGAGTTTTTCTTTTCTTTTTTCTATTTTTTAGATTTTAATTTATTATTATTATTTTTTCTACATTTATTCCCTTGTTTGCTTTTCCTACTGTTCTTTTCCCCTTGCAGTTAATCTTTAATGTATATAAATCTTCTTTATCTACCTCTATTTAACTTTGCACATCCATTCTTTCTTTCTTTACTTTCCTCTCAACATATTTGTCAGTTTTATTTTCATTGCTTTATTCCTCAACTGGCACCTTGCTTTAGTTTTGTTTTCCAGTTTGTGCTTTAGTTAGTTTTGTTCTGGTAGATATAATTTTTGGTTTCCTTTGTTTGCCAGGTCAATTTGTTGTACTTTATTTTTGTTGGACTGTTTTGACTTTGCTTAAGGTTGTATATGTATATGTGTATATTCAGTCACAATTTTCATTGTTATTATAAAGCTCTGCCTCTATGTTTGGGCTTTTGCAGTTCTTTGGAGTTTTCCTTTTTTTCCCCCCTTTTTCTTTCTTCTTCTGTATTCTTTTCTATTTTTCATAATTTTAATTTTTTTTACCTATTATATTTTTTCTACACTTATTCCTTGTTTGCCTTTTCTACTGTTCTTTTCCCCTTCCAGTTAATCTTTAATGTATATAAATCTTATTCATCTACCTCTATTTAACTTTATATATCTATTCTATCTTTCTTTTATTTCTTTCCTTTCCTCTCAATATTTTGTTAGTTTTATGTTCATTGCTTTATTCCTTAGTTTTGTTTTCCAGTTTGTGCTTTAGTTAGTTCTGTTCTCGTAGATATAATTTTTGGTTTCCTTTGTTCACCAGGTCAATCTATTGTACTTTATTTTTGTTGGACTGTTTTGATTTTCCTTGTGGATGTATATGTATATGTGTATATTCCATTATTTTAATTACTATTTGCCTGATTTTGTAACTGCCATTTGTCTCAGGTTCATCTTTGGTTTCTCGTTTTTGGACATTGGTTTTATTGTCCCTTAATGTCATAACAAACCACTTGTGGAATCTTCGTTCCTGACCAGAGATCAAGCCCTGAGCCTTTGGAGTGGGAGCACTGACTTTAAGATTCTAGACTACAAAAGAACTAATCCTAGGGATATCAAATAGTGAGAACTCACACAAAGGAAACCACTGGAATACAGGACCCGGCCAACTAGGTCGGCCGACCATCACCCAACCACCAGTAGCACCCTGTGAAGGACTCTTCATCTAAAGTGAAGTGAAGTGAAGTCACTCAGTCATGTCCAACTCTTTGTGACACCATGGACTGTAGTCTACCAGGCTCCTCGGTCCATGGGATTTTCCAGGCAAGAGTACTGGAGTGGGCTGCCATTTCCTTCTCCAGGGGATCTTTCTGACTCAGGGATCAAACCCAGGTCTCCCGCATTGTAGGCAGATGCTTTACTGTCTGAGCTACCAGGGAAGCCCCATCTAAACAACAAACAAAACAAAAATACAAACCCAATCATCAGTAGTCAGGATTACCAACTCACTCAGCCTTGCCCATCAGAGGAAAAACAAACAAACAAACAAAAATTCAGCACAAATCTCACCCTATACAAAGCTTACACAAACCACTGGACCAACCTTAGGAGGGCAGAAACCAAAAGGAAGAAAGAATTCAACCTTGAAGCCTGGGAAAAGGAGACCTCAAACACAATAAATTAAAAGAAATAATGAAAAGTCAGAGAAATACTACACAAATGAAGGAACAAACTAGAAACACAGAAGTCCAAATAAATGAAGAGGAAACAGGCAAACTCCCTGAAAAAGAATTCAGAATAATGACAGTAAAGATGATCAAAAACCTTGAAGGCAAAATGCAAGAATCAATTAACAAAGACCTAGAAGAATTAAAGAATAAGCATACAGAGACAAGCAAACAATTACTGGAATTAAAAATACTCTAGAAGGAATCAATAGCAGAATATCTGAAGCAGAAGAATGAATCAGTGAGCTGGAAGATAAAATGGTGGAAATAACTTTTGAAGAGCAGAATAAAGTAAAAAGAATGAAAAGAACTGAGGACAGTCTCAGAGACCTCTGGGACAATATCAAACGCACCAACATTCGAATTATAGGGGTCCCAGAAGAAGAGAAAAAGAAAGCATATGAGAAAATTTTTGAAGAGATTATACTTGAAAATTTTCCCAACATGGAAAAGGAAATAGTCAATCAAGTCCAAGAGGCACAAGGAGTCCCACACAGGATAAAGTCAAGGAAAAACACGCCAAGACACATACTAATCAAACTAACAAAGACTAAACACAAAGAAAGAACATTAAAAGCAGCAAGGGAGAAGCAACAAGTAACATACAAGGGAAACCCCATATGCTTAACAGCTGATCTTTCAACAGAAACTCTGCAGGTCAGAAGGGAATAGCAGGATATATTTAAAGTACTGAAATGGAAAAATCTACAACCAAGATTACTGTACCCAGCAAGGATCTCATTCAAAATTGATGGAGAAATAAAAAGCTTTCCAGTCAAGCAAAAGTTAAGAGAATTCAATACCACCAAACCAGCTTTACAACAGAAGTTAAAGGGACTTATATAGTCAAGAAATACAAGAGAAGAAAAAAGATCTACAAAATCAACCCCAAACAATTAAGAAAATGGCAATAGGAACATATATATCAATAATTACTTTAAATGTAAGTGGATTAAATGCTCCAACCAAAAGACACAGACTGGCTGAATGGATACAAAACCAAGACCCACATATATGCTGTCTACAAGAAACCCACTTCCAACCTAAAGACACATATAGACTGAAAGTGAGAGGATGGAAAAATATATTCCATGCAAATGGGAAGCAAAAGAAAGCTGGAGTAGCAATCCTCGTATCAGACAAAATAGACCTTAAAATAAAGAAGATTACAAGAGATAAGGAAGGACACTACATAATGATCAAGGGATCAATCCAAGAGGAAGACATAACAATCATAAATATCTATGCTTCCAACATAGGAGCACCTTAATACATAAGACAGACACTAACAGACATAAAAGGAGAAACTGATAGTAACACAATAATAGTAGGAGACTTTAATACTCTACTCACACCAATGGACAGATCATCAAAACAGAAAATTAATAAGGAAACACAAGTCTTAAATGATATATTAGACGAGATGGATCTCATTGATATCTTCAGGACATTCCATCCAAATATAGAAGAATACACTTTTTCCCAAGTACACACGGAACATTCTCCAGGATAGACCACATCTTGGGTCACAAATCAAACCTCAGTAAATTTAAGAAAATTGAAATCATATCAAGCATCTTCTCTGACCATAAGGCTATGAGACTAGATATTAATTACAAGAAAAAAACTGTAAGAAACACAAACACATGGAGATTAAACAACACATTTCTAAATAACCAACAGGTTACTGAAGAAATCAAAAGGGAAATAAAAATATTTCTAGAAACAAACAACAATGAAAACACGACAACTCAAAACCTATGGGATGCAGCAAAAGCAGTTCTAAGAGGGAAGTTTATAGCAATAAAATCCCATCTCAAGAAACAAGAAAAACTTAGAATAGTCAACCTAACTTTACACCTAAAACAACTGGAAAAAGAAGAACAAAAAAACCCCCAAAACTAGTAGAAAGAAAAAAATCATAAAGATCCGAGCAGAAATAAATGAAAAAGAAAAAAAAAACAATAGTAAAGATTAATAAAACTAAAAGCTGGTTCTTTGAGAAGATGAACAAAATGGACAAACCTTTAGCCAGACTCATCAAGAAAAAAAGAGCAAAGAATCAAATCCAAAAAATTAGAAATGAAAAAGGAGAGGTTACAACAGACAATGCAGAAATAAAAAGGATTATAAGAGCCTATTATGAACAATATGGCAATAAAATGGATAACCTGGAAGAAATGGACAGATTCTTAGAAAAGTTCAATCTTGCAAGACTGAAACAGCAAGAAAAATAAATTATGAACAACCCAGTTACAAGTGCTGAAATTAAAGCTGTGATCAAAAATCTCCCCCAAAACAAAATCCCCCAAATTTCCCCCTCAACAGGACCGATTGCCTTCACAGAAGAATTTTATCAAACATTTAGAGAAGACCTAATGCCTATCCTTCTAAAACTCTTTCAAAAAGCTGCAGAGGAAGGAACACTTCCAAACTCATTCTATGAGGCTACCATCACCCTGATACCAAAACCAGACAAAAACAACACAAGAAAAGAAAACTATGGGCCAATCTCACTCATGAACATAGATGCAAAAATCCTCAACAAAATTTTAGCAAACAGAATTCAACAACACATCAAAAAGCTCATACACCATGATCAAGTTGGGTTTATTCCACGAATGCAAGGATTCTTCAATACATGCAAATCAATCAATGTGATACACTATATTAACAAATTGAAAGATAAAAACCATATGATCATCTCAATAGATGCAGAAAAAGCCTTTGACAAAATTCAGCACCCATTTATGATTAAAACTCTTCAAAAAAATGGGCATAGAAGGAACCTATCTCAACATAGTAAGGGCCATATATGATAAGCCTACAGCAAACATTATTCTCAATGGTGAAAAACTGAAAGCATTCCCCCTAAGATCAGGAAAAAGACAAGGGTGTCCACTTTCACCACTATTATTCAGCATAGTTCTGGAAGTCCTAACTACAGCAATCGGAGAAGAAAAAGAAACAAAAGGAATCCATATTGGTAAAGAAGAAGTAAAGCTCTCACTGTTTGCAGATGACATGATACTGTACGTAGAAAACCCTAAAGATAGTATCAGAAAATTACTAGAGCTAATCAGTGAATTTAGCAAAGTTACAGGATACAAAATCAATACACAGAAATCACTTGCATTTTTATAATACTAACAGTGAAAAATCAGAAAGAGAAATTAAGGAATCAATCCCATTTGCCATTGCAACAACAAAAAAATTAAATATCTAGGTATAAACTTACCTAAGGAGACAAAAGAACTGTACACAGAAAATTATAAGACACTGATGAAAGAAATCAAAGACAACATAAACAGATGGAGAGAAAGTCCATGTTCCTAGAGAGGAAGAATCAATATTATGAAAATGACTATACTACCAAATGCAATCTACAGATTCAATGCAATCCCTATCAAATTACCAATGGCATTTTTCACAGAACTAGAACAAAAAATTTCACACTTCACATGGAAACACAAAAGACCCCAAATAGCCAAAGCAGTCTTGAGAAAGAAGAATGAACCTGGAGGAATCAATCTTCCTGACTTCAGATTATACTACTAAGCTACAGTCATCAAGACAGTATGGTACTGGCACAAAAACAGAAATACAGACCAATGGAACAAGACAGAAAACCCAGAAATAAACCCATGCACTTATGGGTACCTTACTTTTGACAAAGGAGGCAAGAATATACAATGGGGCAAAAACAGACTCCTCAATAAATGGTAAAACTGGACAGCTACATGTAAAAGAATAAAATTAGAACACTTCCTAATACCATACACAAAGATAAACTCAAAATGGATTAAAGACCTAAATGTAAGACCAGAACCTATAAAACTCTTAGAGGATAACACAGGCAGAACACTCGATGACATAAATCAAAGCAAGATCCTCTGTGACCCATCTCCTAAAGTAATGGAAATAAAAACAAAAGTAAACAAGTGGGACCCGATTAAACGTAAAAGCTTTTGCACAGCAAAGAAACTATAAACAAAGTGAAAAGACAACCCTCAGAATGGGAGAAAATAATAGCAAGTGAAACAACTGACAAAGGATTAATTTCCAAAATATACAAGCAGCTCATACAACTGAGTGCCAGAAAAAAACAAACAACCCAATTAAAAAGTGGGAAAAAGACCTAAACAGACATTTCTCCAAAGAAGACATACAGATGGCTAACAAACACATGAAAAGATGCTCAACATTGCTCATTATTAGAGAAATGCAAATCAAAACTACAATGAGATACCACCTCACACTGGTCAGAACGGCCCTCATCAAAAACTCTACAAACAATAAATGCTGGAGAGGGTTTGGAGAAAAGGGAATGCTCTTGCACTGATGGTGGGAATGTAAACTGATACAGCTACTATGGAAGACAGTATGGAGATTCCTTAAAAAACTAGGAATAAAACCACCATATGACCCAGCAATCTGACTCCTAGGCATATACCCTGAGGAAACCAAAAGTGAAAAAGACACATGTATCCCATTGTTCACTGCAGCACTAATTACAATACCTAGAACATGGAAGCAACCTAGATGTCCATCGACAGACGAATGGATAAAGAAGTTGTGTACATATACACAATGGAATATTACCCAGCCATAAAAAGGAACGCATGTGAGTCAGTTCTGATGAGGTGGATGAACTGAGAACCTATTATACAGAGTGGAGTGAGTTAGAAAGAGAAAGATAAATATAGTATACTAACACATACATATGGAATCTAGAAAAATGGTTCTGAAGAATTTATTTGCAGGGCAGCAATGGAGAAACAGACATAGAGAATAGACTTATGGACACGGGGAGAGGGGAGGAGAGGGTGAGATGTATGGAAAGAGTAACATGGAAACTTACATTACCATATGTAAAATAGACAGCCAGTGGGAATTTGCTGTATGGCTTAGGAAACTCAAACAGGGGCTCTGTATCAATCTTGAGGGGTGGGATGGGGAGGGAGATGGGAGGGAGGTTCAAAAGCGAGGGGATATATGTATACCTATGGCTGATTCATGTTAACGTTTGACTGAAAACAACAAAATTCTGTAAAGCAATTATCCTTTAATAAAAAAATAACTTAAAAAGAAAAAAAAAAGAACTACCTTATTTATAATGGAGGAACATTATTCAATAGTATAGAAAGACTGATGCTGAGCTGAATAATACTTTGGCCACCTGATCCAAAGAGCTGACTTATTGGAAAAGACCCTGATGGTGGAAAGATTGAGGGTAAGAGGAGAAGGAGGCAACAGAGGATGAGATGGTTGGATGGCATCACTGACTCAAGGAACATGAGTTTGAACAAACTCCAGGAGACAGTGAAGGACAGGGAAGCCTGGTGTGCTGCAGTCCATGGGGTCACAAAGAGTAGGACACGACTGAGTGACTAAACAACAACCACAGACATATAATTTCCCCTTAAAGAGAGAACGAAGATTCCCAGGTGGCTCAGATGGTAAAGAGCCTGCCTGAAGTGTGGGAGACCCGGGTTCGACCCCTGAGTTGGGAAGATCCCCTGGAGAAGGAAATGGCAAGCCATTCCAGTATTCTTGCCTGGAAAATCCCATGGACGGAAGAACCTGGCAGGCTATATAGTCCATGGGGTCACAAAGAGTTGGACACAACTGAGAGACTTCAATTCAATTTAAAGAGAGAACAACAAGGTTAAGGTAAACTTTGATAGTTACAGTCATGGAATGTGGGAAAAACTGTGATTATACTTGTCTGAGGGCATGAGAGAGTCTCTAAAATAGAGGTGTTAGTTGCACAGGAGTGTCTGACTCTTTGTGACCCCATGGACTGTAGCCCACCAGGCTTCTCTGTCCATAGGATTTCCTAGGTAAGAATACTGGAGTGGGTAGACCCAGGGATCGAACCTGGGTCTCCTGCATTTCAGGCAGATTCTTTGCTGTCATTGGGGAAGCCAACAGGGAAGCCCCAAAAGAGAGAAAAGGTGTTTCCACACACAGCATACATAGAAGTAACTGAAAATAGGTCCTTGGATGTTCAGAATAATTAATATAGTTCTAAGAAATCAAAGATTTTTTTGGTAACAAACTGTGATTCTGGTAATTTACTGAAGTGTTCGGGGGTTTATTTTTCTGACTTTTGAGGTGGTTAGGCAAATAATCTCAAATATCCAGTATCCCAATTCTACCAATTTATAATTCTCAAATACAGGGGAAGGGCCCACCAATTTGACACCCTAAGTGACTTTTTTGAACACCACAATGGTAACCTGCATGTAACAGAACCACAGCACCACTGAAACTTAATAATATTGAACTCCAGTGAACTCCAGTACCAAAGTCAGGAAGAGTGGAACCTGAGGCAAAGCGGAGGCACAGCCACCATATTCAGGGACTTTGATAATGAAAATATTTCCTCCTCCTGTTTTTGGATTTTTCCATGTTTCCTATTTGTCATGAGCCAATCCTGGTAGAGCTTATTTGAGCTCTGCTTCAGACTTGGCTGATAGAGGTTACTGGGTAAGGGAGCAGTAGGAGTTCTGGAAGGTCAGTCTTGACTAGTTTTTTCTTCCTCATCTCCATGTTGGCTTTTTATTTCCTGTGTCTCTGAAGGATGAGAGTCTCACATTTCTATTCCTCTCATTCAAACAGTGAATAAATATCAGAATATAAAGAACTCTTACAACTCAACAATAAAAGAGAAGTTATCCAATTTAAAAATGGACAAAATCTCTAAAAATCATATGAAGCTAGCCAATAAACACATGGAAAGATGTTCAACATCACTAGTCATTAGGGAATTGCAAGACAAAACCACAATGAGATACCCTTTCAACATCAGCCTGGATGGCTCTAGTCAAAAAGCCAGATATTAACACATGTTGAGGATATGGAGAAACTGGAAGCCTCATCCATTGCTGGTAGGAATGTAAGATGATGCAACCTCTTTGGAAAACAAGAATCAAGGATACTCTCCATGCTGGAAGCATTAATTTTATCTTTGGCTTGATAATTTTTGAAATTACTATAAAATATTTATGTGATTTGCCAATTAATACCAATATTTATTAATATGTTTTTACCTACATAACAGGACCTTATATCAAGTCAAACCTTTCCACAAAATTTCTATATGCAGTGGCCAGAGCAACCATTCTTTGTTCAGGTGGAGAGGTACCATGTTTGAATGGTAAGGGGATGGTAGTTATGCTCTGTATACTTGCTTATCATGTTTGTTAAAGCTAGCTTGGAAATTTAGTATTCATACACACATATATATTCTATACTTTTTGGTCCTCAAAGTAGAATTGTAGAGAAAATTTTATTAAATTCTGAATAATATTTTAGTTTCATCAATGGCAGATTTGCTTCCATAATGGCACAAGATGGCCAGATAACAGGAGTTGAATGTAAACATGCAGCTTCTTCCTACTGCATTGACTGTGTGCTAAAAACTGTTTATCATATTTGCGTGCTAAGTCTTGGCCAAATGATTGATAGTAAATAAAATCAATAACAACTGCTTGTTAAAAGCACCATGGATTTATCTGTGCCATGTAAGGTTTATTAGATTGAATGGAAGTCCAATTCTACATTTGGGTTTTTGTGAATAATGCGCTTGGATAACATTTCATAAATGTGGAGGGGGTGGCATAGCATAAGTGACACCATTTTATCAAGTACATGAACTGGTGCATCTGGGTGATGGCATACATATCAGTAGCATAATGTAATGGATTACACACCTTTATAGTAAAGTCAGCTGTTGACTGCATCAAAAATAGTATATTATGTTATAAAGTCATTTCCCTTCAGCTTTGAGTGAGTTATAATTATAACTGAATCTGTGTATATTTGACCTTCTGAGTGTTTGCTCCCTACCAAGTCAAAAAGCCTGTTATGAAGACCTGCCTGGGGGTAGAAAAATTGTTTAATCCCTCATATTCACATTTACTTCTCTCTGCAACTGGTTTTGTTCAGAGACTAGATAATGTCTTAGACTGATGAACAGCACAGGTCAGAGCGGCATGGCCCTTTCACAGCTCTCTTCCTGGAGCGTGGCAGAGAGTGATAAGTATTTGGTGTCAAACAGTTGCTTCTTAAAATGCAAGCTGCAAGCAAAGTAAGAGAAAAGAGAGGATGAAGAAAAAGCTCAATAAAGCTGAATAGATGCTATCTGGCTGGAAAGTCAGCTTCAATGAATAAATCAGTGGTAGATGAGGATTAACCGTCTACGTATATGGGCTAACGACAGAATGTGTATTCCCACACCAGAGCACAACGTTCAGCATTCTGCTTCCAAAGCTAATTCTCTAAGGAACAGTTTCTTCTTTGATCACAGCTCTCAGTATAAAATGTGCAGTGCTGGTTCTATGCAAGGCTTATGGAAAACAATTTTATTTGGCTGGACTTTAAACCATTCTTAAACAACGGGCTTTCCCAGGTCATACATTCCTTTTAATATTTATGGTAAAAGGCAGGTCAGGTCTTTTCCTGAATAGGAATATATTTTCTTAAAATTTTTTTTAATTGAAGGATAATTGCTTTACAGAATTTTGTGGTTTTCTGTCATACATCAATAAGAATCAGCCATAGGTACACCCATGTCCCCTCCCTCCCGAGCCTCCCTCCCATCTCCCTTCCCATCCCACCCTTCTAGATTGTCACAGAGCCCCTGTTTGTGTTCCCTGAGTCACGCAGCGAATTCACACTGGCCATCTATTTTACATATGGTATTGTAAATTTCCATGTTACTCTCTCCAGATGTCTCACCTTCTCCCTCCTCTCCTCCCACCATGTCCATAGATCTCTTCTCTATGTCTGTTTCTCCATTGCTGCCCTGCAAATAAATTCATCAGTCCCATCTTTCTAGATTCCATATATATGTATCAGTATATGATGTTTATATTTCTCTTTCTGACTTACTTTACCCTTATAATAGGCTCTAGGTTCATTCACCTCATTAGAACTGACTCAAATGTGTTCCTTTTTATGGCTGTGTGGTATTCCATTATAATATGTACCACAGCTTCTTTATCCATTCATCTGTCAATGGACATCTAGGTTGCTTCCATGTTCTAGCTATTGTAAATAGTGCTGCAGTGAACACTGAAGTACACGTGTCTTTTTCACTTTTGGTTTCCTCAGGGTATATGCCTTGGAGTTGGATTGCTGGGTCATATGGTGGTTTTATTCCTAGCTTTTTAAGGACTCTCCATACCTTCTTCCATAGCGGCTGTATCAGTTTGCATTCCCATCAGCAATGTAAGAGTGTTCCCTTTTCTCCACACCCTCTCCAGCATTTACGGTTTGTAGACTTTTTGATGATGGCCATTCCAACTGGTGTGAGGTGGTGAATACATTTATTTTTTTTTAAACCATCTCAGCAAAAGGTACAAAAGGAGTGAGTTTAAACTGAAAGTCTATGTGGGGTTACTGCTTGCAGGTTTGAACGCCTTTTTATGTTTCCCACAGGATAGACTTATAAATGTTTTAGATTTACAGAAATATACTTAACATGCCAAAGAAACCTACTTCTTGTTTTATATCACTTTTGCCTATAAATTTTAAGATGATTATTTTATTAGAAGAGGACAGTGAATCCCTGGCTGAGCTGATAGAACCTTACTGCCTATCTATTGCTTGCTTGGTCCTGACAAGAAGACAGAGGTACCCAGCACACTTCCGAGGATCTGGTCTAAGGAATACTCAACATACATGTCTCTCCCTTCCCTCCACCCTATATTTTCCTCATTAAATTTATTTTGTCACAAGAAAACTTAGGAGACAAATTACTTTTAATTTCTCACTAATTTTCATACATGAGAACCAAAAGATCTCAGTTATTTGTTATGTCCTTGAATTTATAAGACCATAAATTGTGCTTTGCAGATCATATGTTTCCTGTGATTATCAGAAGGTAGGACAGAATAGCAGTTCCACACAGGAGCTCTGGAGTCAGACAGCCTGATTCAAACTCTGGCTTTGCCTCTTAAAATTGGAATGATTTTATAACCTTTATGTGCAGGAAGATATGTGAATCCTAAAGATTAAATGAAAAAGTGGCTGGAAAGGGCTTAGAAAAATAACTGGCATGCAGTAGGTGCTCAGTATATTTTTAACAAAAAGTGTGAAATACAGGGTTTCAAATTTAATTCTTACTGTCAGGCTCATAGGAGATACTTAATATATTGGGATATATATTGTGTCTGTTAGTCACTCATTCATGTCTGACTCTTTGCAGTCCCATGGACTGTACCCGCTGGGCTCCTCTGTCCATGGAATTCTCCAGGCAAGAATACTGGAATGGGTAGCCATCCCCTTCTCCAGGGGGATCTTCCTAACCAGGGGATTGAACCCAGGTCTCCTGCATTGCAGACAGATTCTCTCCCATCTGAGCCACCAGGGAAGCCACTATATTTGCTAATCATTAATCTTCTGAGTCTTTTGTCCCATCAAACAAACCTTTTAAAAACATGGGGCAAGGCCATGGAGGCGGGCTCCCAGGAGCTGGGCCTGCCAAGCTTAGTGGGGTGAGGTGACAATCTAGTCTAAGAAAATGGTGCGGGGAAGCCTGGTGGACAGGGAGAGGGCTGGTGAGGAAGCTGAAAGGCCAGGAAGGTCAAGAAGGAAGAGGTAACTTAGATAGGTAGACAGGACCATGGCTGGATCTGCAACATAAACCAGAAAAGTTCTAAAAATGGCAAAGTCAGAGTCAAACAGAAGTGAAATGAAATGACAACTTCACTGGTGATGTCAAGTATATTCTATAAATTCTGCTTGGGTTTTCTGGGTAACCTTACTCTGAGATAGTTCTTACTTTAAGACAGGGACCCAGTTTCAGGTTAGGATAAAACTGCTGTGAGAACATCTCAGTACAGTGGTTTTTTGCTTTAAGATGTCTTTTGGGATGAATTAGACATGCTGTTGACAAAACCTAGAGGGTCTCTGATAATCTGGGTTCACTGATGGTGGCCATTTTATACTAACTTCTCTTCCAAGGTTAAAAATTGATCCTGAAGGTCAGTGTGGTAATATTCGAAAGCCTGGGATGTAACAGGCAACGTACTACTCTTTTAACACACTGTTCTGCTCTGGTGTCACAGAAGCAGCATTAGTTTTGACCTTTTAATATTGGCTTTTTTTGTTTGTTTGTTTTGTAAAAGGACTCAAAATAATCTGTTTCTATTTATCACAATTTAATGAAAAACTCAATCAAGTCAGTCATTTGGCATCATGTACATAAAACCCAGCAGTAGTCAGAAGTAAATCAAAGCAGTAATTTTTAATTATATTACATTAGTATTACTGATGTCCAAAATCATCTTTCAGTTATTTATAACAGAGAAGCAACTTATAGTAAATATATGTACATAAATACTATAAAATTTATATTAATTGCTTTATCTCTTTGTCTTTGACTTTAATATTTAAAAAATAAGATAAATATAACTTTTAATATTTTATCAAAAGGTTTAACATAAGATTTAAGGATAGGCTGAGTTGGGACATTTATCCATAGGCTGGAGTTTTAGAGCAGTCTACTCTGCACACATAAGAAATGAAGAAAACTGACCTCCTTACTAACTTATGGGCTATTCACTGCCTAGAATGGTGTTTCCCAAACTTGTGTTGAAGCAAAAAGAACTTCTACAACCTAAATGTCCATCAGTAGATGAATGGATAAAGCAAATTAGATATATATGCATTTGTGTGCATGTATATGTATATATGCACACAAACATATATATATCATCATCAACTCTGTTGCTCAGCTGTTAAAGCATCTCAAGCAATTAGTTCTGTAGTTAAAATGCAGAAGATCCAGGGAGAGCATACAATGGAATATTATTCAGTATCCTCAGATACAATTGTTTATATGTGATAAATCTCAGTTGCAAGTGGCAGAAAACCAATACAAATGAGCAAAAGCAGAAAGAAGGGGGAGGTTTGTTGATTGCCAAAACTGGAAAGGCAGGAGTGGGTAGCTGGCCTTGGTTATGAAGGGCTCCAGGGGTTCAAATAGTATTTTCCGAATTCTCTGTGCTTCTTCCTGCTGTATCTCTGTGGGTTGCCTTACTTTCTTCTAGTAATACAGGAGGAAGAGGAAGAGGCAGGGATACAGACAGCTCCTGTCTTTTCTTCTAGCTGCAACAAGTCAGAGGAAAGCAAGGCTTTTCTGTCCCTGACTCTATTATCTATATATGGTATCTATAAACCTCAGAAGAGGATTCTCACTGGATGGACTCCTGTCATATGCTCATCCTTTGAATTATCAATTGGCCAGAGGGGTAGGGTGTGACGGCTTGCCAGGCCTATATGACACGCTCTCCCACTTGGCCGGGTAAGGCAGAGCCCTGGATTGGCAGCCTCACAGAGTCACAAGGACTAGGCTGAGGCAGGAACTGATGGTGAGGAGAAGCGCTTAACTAAGTAAGAAGATCAGTCCTGGGTGTTCATTGGAAGGACTGATGCTGAAGCTGAAACTCCAGTACTTTGGCCACCTCATGCGAAGAGTTGACTCGTTGGAAAAGACCCTGATGCTGGGAGGGATTGGGGGCAGGAGGAGAAGGGGACGACAGAGGATGAGATGGCTGGATGGCATCACCGACTCGATGGGCATGAGTTTGAGTGAACTCCGGGAGTTTGTGATGGACAGGGAGGTCTGGTGTGCTGCAATTCATGGGGTCACAAAGAGTCGGACACGACTGAGCGACTGAACTGAACTGAACTGAAGTAAGAAGAACACTACTGTTATGAGACTAAAATATAAAAATCTTAAAACACTAAATTCCATGGTTACCATAAGCTCTTCTTTTCTTCTAAACAGATGGAATTATTAAATGAAACTATACAGCTCCTTACACTCTCAACCCAACCACATACTTTAAAAGAGACACCTAAAGTGAATGCAAAATCATATTTTGGCACCCTTTACCATCCTCCTTCCACTCATGACCCCTCAGGGCCAGGACTAGGGTGAGGGGAGTGAGGCACTTTCCTCAGGTGTGGAATTGAAAGGGGTGCCAAAACCTCAGTGGTCAACATAAACAATATTTTAATATGATATTTTTGTAAAATAAAAATGAATGTCAAAAAATCTATGATGAACAAAAGGGCAAAATCCTAAAGACAGGATCAATACTACTGATTTTCCCTTCTGACTTAGGCTCCAATACAGCTCAGCATGGCACTGTCATTGATCAACATTTAAAATGTTGATATTCTGCTCATTGTGAATTTCTTTGCATTCATCTTTGTTTTTTAAGATACTGCCTTACAGGACTTCCCTGGTGGTCCAGTGGCTAAGGATCTGTGCTCCCAAAGCAGGGGGCCCAGATTCAATCCCTGGTCAGGGAACCAGATCATACATGTCACACAGAAGAGTTCTCAGGCTGCAACTAAAGATCCCCCGTTCCACAACTAAGACCTGGTACAGCCAAATAAATAATTGCTTTTTTTTAAAAAAAGAAAGAAACAAAGATATAACCTTACAACATTTTTATCCTGATTACTGAGTTTCTGGCACCCCCTTATGTTTTTCACCCAAGGTGAATGCCTTACTTGTCTCATTCATGTCTTCTGCATCCACCTCACCAAAGGGGTAGGCAGTCATTGGTAAAGCCGTCACTCAAGCTGAGTCAATCACATTCTTTCTCTAAGTTTGAAAATGTGGCCTAAGAGACACAGAGACACTAGTCTGATGAGAGTGGACACTTGAATTGAAAGTGATGCTACATTGGAGCTGGAGGAGTTGTGTTGAGCCTTGTGCAGGCCAAGGGAGCCCATTCAAAGAGAGAAGCGGGCATGAGAGAATTAGGCATGTGCCATGTTGTATTATTTGTTCAAAATATTTTCTACCCTCTTCTACAAGGCCCTTCTCTGGTGCCTCTCTACTGGAAGAGTGAATTTCCTACAGCACGGATGTCAGTCTTGGCCACATGGTTTGTTTTAGCCAATGGAATGTAAGCAGAAGTGACATGCCATGACTGAACGGAAACTTTAAGTGCCATTGAGCAGATCTGCTTTGCTCCCTTCTCTCTGCCATAGGTTGGCATGTTCCAAACATGTTTTTCAGCCTAAGTTCAAGAAGTTGAACTTGAAGCTGTGCATCTGATAAAAATGAGTCATATCAGTTACCATTTTAGCTTTGTAATTGAAAAACAAAATACCTTTGTTTATACACAAATAAATCATGTAGTGTTCTTGTTCCTTGGGTTTAATTCAACTGACCATTCTCTCAGGACCCATTAGGATTTGGCTCACTCTTTGAGACCATCTTTAAGAATAGTCTTTATACTGCACCCTGTACTCTTTAAGGAGCAAAAAAAGTATCCCAAGTTGGGGGATAGGATTTCTATGCAGTAATAGCTCAGAGCTTCCCTAGTGGCTCAGATGGTAAGGAATATTCCTGCAATGAGGGAGACCCAGCTTCAGTCCCTGGGTCAGGGAAGATCCCCTGGAGAAGGGAATGGCTACCCACTCCAGTATTCTTGCCTGGAGAATTCCATGGACAGAGGAGCCTGGCGGGCTACAGTCCATGGGGCTGCAAAGAATGGGACACAACTTGGTGACTAACACACATACACATACACAACAACAGTTGACTAATAAGACAATAACTTCTGTTCTAGTCAAAAACTTTCTATTTTGGCAAACTAAAATTACTAAGTTACAAACATTATAATTATTTTTTTTAAATACTGTCATAAGTATAGTTTTAGATGCTTTACATCCTGTGGGTAGGAAGCACAGAGAGGTTATAGATTTGCCTAAAGTTACCAGCAGGTAAGTGGGAAAAATCAGGTCTGGAAGCCAGAACTTCATCTAGCTCTTTCTGTTTTTGCCTCAGTACAATGAGAAACAATTTAGTCCTCTGTAACATTCTCCTTAATACTTGTAAGAATGTTTGGGTTGCTCACAGAATGTTCTCATTATACTTGAAGTAAATTTTTAAAAATTTAAAAACATGGACATATGTTACCTATCGCATTTACCATAGGAACATCTAGGTTATACTGTGTCTACGGCTGATGTATATATCTAACTGAACACCACTTTAGTTACATTAAGTAACACATTTATCATGCAAATATTTGATGAGACACCACCACACTACAAAGCAGGTATTTTTTCCCCAGAATGCCTTGAAGATGAATGCATAATAACTGATGGTTTATTTTAAAATGCTTAAATTACAAATCTCTATTTAAGAAAAAGAAGCTAAGAGAGAAATAACATTTGAGACAAGATTTAGAATGAACAGTGATTAAGGTAGAAAGGAAAAGAAAATTCTTGCTCAATAGTAAAAACACGAAAGAATTACAAATGTATTACTGATTCAGTGATTGATAAAATACATCAGGAATTCAAGAATAATGTTAGATTTAGAAATATGAATTGCTAAAATTACAAAGTAATAATAATGGTTCCAATTGCCTATATTAAAGTACCTACAAAATCCTGTTTTGTGTGCACAGCATTTCTTTATACCAACCTAAATTAGATACGTAATAGAGAAAGTACTGATACTAAATAAAAAATGTCACCAGATATTTTTCCTACAAGGACACTTCCTGTATTATTATTTTTCATGGATTTTGAAGGCCATAGATACCTGAAAAGTAAGTCAATTTAGTCAATTGACAACTAATGAGTTTCAACCAGTTGTTTTTAAAAGCACCTAAAAGATAAACTTCAGCCATTTTGCCTTGTTTCCTGAGGGAAACACTTATTCACACAGTTTATCACTGAAAATGACTAAATATTACTGAAAACTTTCAGATCTAGTGATAACCTGTGTTGATAAATAACTGTCCAACTTTGGGAGAACTACTTAGTATAGTTCTTTGCTCTCCTATATTCTGAAGGACTTAGGTATTGTGGCTCATGAGTTTTTTGTGATGATGGAAGATAGACTATATGAGAAAACTGAATGTTAACACATTGACTATCTTATTAAGCAGACATGGTAAGCTAATAATGTTTGTTGTTCATCTAACGGTTGATAAATGAATGTTAAAATCTGTCATCCTCCTGCCTTATATTTCTTGGCAGTTTAATCATTGTGATATTGACAGAACAAAAACTGTATTTACTATTTTGAAGAACTATACCAAAGATCAGAGAAGAAATCTTTTTTAAATGAACCAATATCCCCTTCCTAGTCTACTTATGTCATGTCTTAAGGGCTTTACATTATTCTTTTTTAGCAGACATCCAAATTTCAACTCTGTCTACACCACAGTGTCTACTCACAGCCTCCATTACTGATAAAACAAATGATTTAACATTTCTTTTTTTTTAATATACATTTATTTATTTCAATTGGAGGCTAATTACTTTACAATATTGTAGTGGTTTTTCCATACATTGACATGAATCCACCACAGGTGTACATGTGTTCCTCATCCTGAACCCCCCTGCCACCTCCCTCCCCATCCCATCCCTCTGGGCCATCCCAGTGCACCAGCCCCGAGCACTTGTCTCATGCATCAAACCTGGACTGGTGATCCATTTCACATATGATAATATACATGTTTCAATGCCATTCTCCCAAATCATCCCACCCTCGCCCTCTCCCACAGAGTCCCAAAGACTGTTCTATACATCTGTGTCTCTTTTTCTGTCTTGCATATAGGGTTATCGTTACCATCTTTCTAAATTCCATATATATGTGTTAGTATACTGTATTGGTGTTTTTCTTTCTGGCTTACTTCACTCTGTATAATAGACTCCAGTTTCATCCACCTCATTAGAACTGATTCAAATGTACTCTTTTTAATGGCTGAGCAATATTCCATTGTGTATATGTACCATAGCTTTCTTACCCATTCGTCTGCTGATGGACATCTAGGTTGCTTCCATGTCCTGGCTATTATAAACAGTGCTGCTATGAACACTGGGGTACACGTGTCTCTTTCAATTCTGGTTTTGATTTAACATTTCAAATCTACATTTGATGTAGGGGCTTGATGGAGATTTAAAGGCTGCCTTTGGTTTTAATGGATAAAGTATAGGTTCTTCTTCACAGAAAAATACTGCTGTGGTTTGACCATCCTAATTAGTGTTATGCCTGTAAGTCCTTTTTCCCAGACAGGGTGATTAATTTCTTAGCCCCAACGATATGGTAATTTGTAGGGCAACTCAACGTAGGCTATAGTTAGCAGTTAGGAGTGAAATCATAATAGGAAGAAAATATTGGCAATGAATTAAAGTTTTGAAAACTTTCAAAATTAAACATCAGGTAAACAATTTAAATTGAAATGTTTAAAAAGTGGCATGTGCCTGGGGTGGGGCAGAGCTCAAATTTGTGCTGAATTGTCTCCATCAGTATTAATACAGTTCAGAAGGCTATATGTGAGAACAGAAATAACTGTAAATGTGGATCACATTCAATCAATACTGAGTTGAGCTCCCTGACTGCTGAAAATGATGATGTTTATTTCTTTCTTGCTTTAAATAAATTATCAATATTTCCCCCCTTAACCGGAGGGCCTTTCTCAAAGGCTAGCTTTTCTGGTCTCCAGGGAGTGCCAAGAAACCCTGAGTTGGGGGGGCCCACAGCTGATGCCTAAAGACCATCTCTACTGCCCTGCCTCATTCTTGAGCTTGCAACTCAATGGTGTAAAGAAAACCTCCCTATAATAGTCCTGAACCCCTGCCTTGCCCTTTGCACCCCCAACTAAGTGGATTTTTTAAAAAAGTAAAAGATTTATGTGCATCTCAAGAGTGGTTCCCTTCCTCCTAATCAATGTGAGCAACATTAAAGAGATCTCTTTCCTCCTGAAGCTTATTTGTGTGTGTGTGTGTGTTGGTGGAGCAATAGATAAACACAAAAGTAACATGTTAATTAAAATATATAGCATGCCAGTGAGTGGTAAGTACTACTGGGAAAAATAAAGCAGAGAGGGAACTAAAGGAATCAGAAAGGTCTCATTGCAAAGGTGACATCTGAGTAATGATCTGAAGGAGGCAAGAGAGTGAACTATTAAGATACAGGGTATTTGGTCTGGAGCTGAAGGAATATCAGATGCAAAGGCCCTGGGGTCAGGGGGACCTGGTGTTTGTGGAGGAACAGCAAGAGGGACAGCTGGCTCAAGCAGAGGGAGTGGGAAGAAACAAGGTCGGTGAGGCCAAAGGAAACAGGTCATGTGAGGTCCTGGAGACCTTCCTAAGGACTGTCTAAGAAACGTGGGGGCAACGGAAGGACTTTGAACAGAGGAGTGGCGTGACCTAACAAGTTGTTAAAGGCCCTGTTCTTGAGGCTAGCTTTGGCAGCGGTGCCATCAAAAGACATCAGAAAGATAAATTTGGTAACAGGTGTCTCAAAGTTTGCACAGACAACTACTGATAAAGGAAAACGGCTGAATTCTGGACAAACGAGTGTGTAGGTGGTCAATAGGAGGGGTTACCCTGTGAAACTGGAAGATGCACTTGCCTAGTTTTCAGGCCGCGACCGCGGAGAAACCTCCAGTCCTGCTCCTCCAGCCCACGTCCTCTCTGTGAGGGTCAGGGCCTCAGCCTTTTGGCCGTGTTGCCATGGCGACTACAGGATTTCTTTGTTTTTTTTGTTTTTTTTTTTCCTTCTTCCACCCTACTCCCCACTCATACACCTCCTGAGCGCAAAGCACCCGGATCCGCATCCTTCCACCGCGGACGCTGGGTTTGGGCCAGCGCCTACATATCAATATTCGGCTCGCGGCGTGTTCCCCGCCCCCGCCGCGACTCCAGGCGCCAGCCTATTCAGCAGCTCCGCACCCAGCGGTCCGTGCCACCCAACCGCCCTCACCTCCTCCCCAGGGATCACGGCCGGAGCCCCAAACCGGCTCTGCCCTGGAGCGTCCCTGGCGGCCCAGAGAACAGCCGCGGGTCGGCCTAGTAACGCATCGCTTTCCCACTCGCTGGTGGCGGCCCAGAGTTGCACGTCTGCGGCGGGGAGGGGGCGCCCTGCGCCTGGCTCGCAGGCGGCGTGCCCGGGGAGACCCGCTCTACGCATCCCCGAAACAACTCTCTGGAGAGGTTCAACTCCCCTGTGCGCCGTTTAAGGTCCCCCTGCGCTTCCTGCAATGCACCAGACGGGGGAAGCAGATATCGGAGGCACCTGCATTGCGCCCCCGTTGGGATGCACTGTGCGCAAAAGAGGAGGCGGGGCGGAGGGGGGGGTGTCATCTGCTGCAAAACTGGAGGATCGGAGGCGCGGGGAGTTAGGGATGGGTTTTCTTAGGACTTACCTTGTGCAGTTTCCACATGGCCCCTAGAGCCTTGACTTCGTGGCTGGAGTGTTTGCCCTCCTCCAAGCACTGGTAGCACACGGGCATCTTGCACTGCACGCAGTACATGCTGTGGTTCTCCAGCTCGTGGTCTGTGCAGGTGGAGACCTTCCGTGGGCTTAGCCGCCGGCTCACGCGGCCCTGGGCCGGGGGTACCAGGCGATGCTTGGCCAGAGGACCCCGGGGCGGGTGGCAGCGCAGGCGGCACGGGTCACAGTAGAAGACATCGCACTGTTCACACATGACGGTGGCTTCCTTGGGTGCCTTCTCGCAGAGCTGGCATTTAAGGGCAGCCGCTTTGCTCTGCTGGTAGCGGTCAATTACCCCTTCCAGGACGCGGTTCTTGGGGAAGCCGCGGAGCCCCCGGTCATCCAAGATGAGGCTGCGGTGGCACTGGGGGCAGGTGATACAGGAGTTGCGGGGCACAGAGGCCAAGGCCGGTGACAGGTGGGTGGCCGGTGGCGGCATAGCCGGGGGGAACACACGGACGCCGTTGGGGGACTTCTGGCACGGTGTAGTAGGGGCGCTGGCGAACCCCCCGTAGGAGCCATAGCCGCTGTCCGCCTCGCTGTACAGGCTCATCTTGTCCAAATCCAGATAATCATAATCAGAGACCCCGGAGCCCGAGGCCCGTCGGCTCTGGGGGGACTCTGACTCCGGGGTCTGTACCAGGATGTTGCGGGCGCACGCCTGACATATATTGTGAGAGCAGGGTAAGATGATGGGCTCGCGATAGAAGGAGCCGCACACGGGGCATTTTAACTCTTCTTCCATCTCTTCCATGGGGACCGGGCTGGGAGCGAAGCAGCTGCGGCTGCAACGGGCGCCTGAGCTGACGAGGTGGCCGGCTGGCCTGTCGTGTCCAGCACCTTGGCCAGCAGTGGCGGCGGCGGTTTCGGCAGTGGCTCCTTCCCGCGTCGCTCAGGCGCCGACTCCCTGCGAGGCGCTCTCTCTAAGAGCCACCGAACCTCGGCGCCCAGAGCCAGCCTGGGACCGCCCCCTCCTCGCCCCTTAATCCCGCCCCAGCCTGTAAACAGCGGCCGATTGGACGGAGCGCGAGAGAGCGAAGCTCTTATTGGCCACATGCCCCATCCTTCTCCTCTCCTCTGCAGGTCACAGGGGGTTTGGTGGAGGATTCTGAGGATGAGGGGAGTCTTCATTCCTGGCTGCATGATCTCGGGAGGCGGCCGGCATGCGGAGGCGAAGGGACCGGGAAGGAGGAATTAGGCGGGATGACTCATCCCTCGCCCCGCTTCCTTCCGACCTCCGGCTCAGTCGCCCGAGAACGGAGCGTGAGAAACCCCTCCTCGCAGCGAGGGGGCTGGCAGAGGGGTTGATGCCTATCGCCGGCGTTTGCGTTTGGCTTGCAGCTATGGTCTCCGCGCCGACCTCCCCTCGGCGAGCGCTGCACCACAGGGGAGTCGGCCCTTTTCCTTCCGCTGCTGGCGCCTCACCCAGACCTCGGTTTCTGTACCGTAGCGGGGACTTTCTCCCCAGCTCAGGAACCCGCGGAAGCCGGTCCCTGCACTCCAGGTTCCGGGGAGCCGATGGTGCAGGCCGTGAGCCCTGGCAGAAGTCAACTCTTCTTTGTCTTCTTTCTGTCCCGGTTCCTGCTGTCTAAAAGGGGACTGACAATATCGATTTCCTAGTGTTGCTGTGTGACTTAAACTAGGGACCCACGTAAAGCTCAGTATACTAGTTAAAATCCATGGCCCCTTCATTTCACGCTTTCAGTACAAACTCGGCCCAGAGGCTTCTTACCTGTGATGTGAATGTGTCCCTATATCCCCACTTCAGTCCCCGTTCCCTCAAAGCTGTCCTCTCACCAGGCTGTCAGCACCTGGCTGATTTTCCGAAATAAGAGCAGCAGAATCTTTGGTTCAGTTGAGGCAGGATTGGGTTGCTTATTTCTGAGTGCCCACAGTTCGGTAAATGGATCACTGTGTCACTACAGAGTCTCTGTGTGACACCAAATAGCGTCTACCACAGCTTCCAGGATGGTGGGTTCTTCCTGTTTCTTCTAGCGAAGTGCATGAGGTGATGGTGATGGTGGGGGCAGGGTAGTTCTAGTGTCAGTTCTTAAATATTAAGCACTCTTCTCTCTCTCCTCGGTCATCGCTGGAGATAACTGGCCCTGTCCCTTGCTTGCAGAACTGCTGATTTGATGATGGAGGACCAAAAAAAAAAAAAAATCCAAAAACACCCGCAAATCCACCTTTAGGTTAAGTGACATGCTGAGGTATGTCAGATATGCTGAGGTAGTAACTTATTTCAAGTAGCACATGGCTGCATGCATGCGTTCAGCACGTGCTGAACGATTCGTGAAGTAAATGACAAAATTTCTTTCCAAGTTTTAACAAATCTTCCAATTTTCCATCTTCCAAAAAGATGACTTGATTGCAGCTCATTTAAACCACTCTACTGTGCAGGGGGGAAAAAGAGGAGTTTTTCTAACCCTGCCCCTGGGGAAATAGTCCAATAAACTAGGTTATCTTTCCAACACCTTTCTTCAATTGCAATAAAAATAGCACCTGATCATTGTTTGGGGGAGAAAAGTTCTCATTGTTATCTAAAGTTATGTTAACTACAAATGCTATGTGATTTTTTATTGGAGTATAGTTGATTTCTATGTGATTTATTTTTAGCTTTTAATTAGTTGAGTCCAGAGCATCCAAAGGCCTGCTTAACTCTGTTTACAGACATTGAATGTTTTCTTGTGAGTTTGGAACATTATCTATTTGCAGGATACATCTAATTTATAAATCCCAAGAGAATTTGCTAATAACAAACAGTTAGTGATTAATAAATTGTTAGAAAGGAATGTTAGTGCCACTCATAATGAACAGCCCTTCAAATGATTTTTATATGCATTTGGTCAATTGTAGCAGCCTTAGGCTGAGGCCAGGGGCGGTGGTCCAGAGGAGCTACCCCAGGCCCGAGGTCAGGGGCAGCAGCTGAGAGGAGCCACCCCACGTCCAAGGAGCGGCGGCTGCACTGGAGCAGGAGGGCAGAGAGAAGCTACTCCACGTTCAAGGTCGGGGAGGGGGGGGGGGTCAGCCATGAGGAGATACTCCTCCTCCCAGGTAAGGAGCAGTGGCTGCGCTTTGCTGGA